>NC_041733.1:24787348-25090378 GCF_004115215.2 Ornithorhynchus anatinus | reverse complement strand
AGTCGTAATCCCCATTTTACAGATGAGGTCACTGAGGCACAGAAAAGTTAAGCAGCTTGCCCAAGGTCACACAGCAGACAAGTGGCACAGCAGGGGATTAGATCCCACATCCTCTGACTCCCAAGCCCGTGTTCTTTTCATCAAGCACGCTAGGACTAGTTATCTGTAAGAACACCATTCTTGTGTGTATCAAACTTTTTTAATGTGTGTTGCAAAGGATTGGATTTTTCTGTATTTGAGATCTTCACAAGAAAGATTGAATAATGACACTGACAGGCATAAGTATTTCTAGGGTAGGGCAAATCAGGTAATTTTCCCAAGCTCTAAAAGGCTCCACAATGCTGATGAGTTGGACTCCAGGCACCTGCCAATTTGTGAGGGGAGAGGGCATCAGTGAATCAGTGGTCATATACTGAGATCTGCATCCTTGGCATCTTTTCTTGGATCTCTCCCCTCCCTCCATTCCAGTGCCTCCCAGCTGCCCTAATCTCACCATCTCCTCCCTGCCCCCAACACACACAAACCCTTATAGCAGCAACTGCCTGAAATTCTGTTCACTGGAGTAGATGGGGCTTCTCAGCAAGCTGGGTCAGGTTTTATGAGGGCTTGCAATCCTAAGGAGAGCTACCACTGTGGAGGGAGGAGCAAAGGGCTAACAGGAACTTGGATCTGAGCCTGACCAAAATGTGTTGAAGGGCTGGGGAGGAAATGACAAATCTTCTAGAGTCCCACTGTTGCACAGTGTTGATTGGGAGAACAGAGAGTGATTTAAAGGGGAAACCTGCCTTTAAAACTCTCCTCAATCAAAGGTATTTACTGATTACTGTGTGCAGAGCACTGTACTCTAAGCACTTGAGAGAGTAAAATACAATAAAGTTGGTAAAGTTGAGTTGATAAAATGCAATAAAATTGAGGAGCAACATGGCCTAGTGGATTGAGCACAGGCCTGGGAGTCAAAATGACCTGGCTTCTAATTCCAGCTCTGCCACTTATCCACTATGTGACCTTGGGCAAGTCACTTATCTGCACCACAGTTACCTTAAAAGGGGGATTAATACTATGAGCCCCATATGGAGCAGGGACTGTGTCCAATCTGGTTAGCTTCTATCTACCCCAGTGCTTAGTAGAGTGCTTGGCATATAAGAAGTGCTTAACAACTACCATTAAAAACAGATATGACCTTGCCTGCAATAAGCATACAGTCTAGGAGGGAACAGACATTGAAATAGATTACAGATAGGGGAAATGGCAAGGTATAAGAATGTGTATGTATTTAAGTGCTGTGGGGGTGGGGTGGCTGTGAGTATCAAAATGCTTAAGTACAGACCCAAGTGGGCATAGGCAACACAGAGGGGATGGCAATAGGGGGGAAATGAGGGCTTAGTCGTTGAAGGCTTCTTGAAGAAAATAAGATTTTAGTAGAGCTTTGAAGATGGAGAGAGTGGTGGTCTTTTAGGGGTAATAGGGGAGGGAATTCTAGGCAGGAGGGACGACATGGGAATGGGGTCGGTTGTGAGACAGATGAGATCAAGGTATAAGTCAGTTGGCATTATTTCAGTCAGTGGTATTTGAGTGCTTACTATGTGCAGAGCATTGTACCGAGAGCTTGGGAGAGTACAATACAGTAGAATTAATAATAATAATGTTGGTATTTGTTAAGCGCTTACTATGTGCCGAGCACTGTTCTAAGCGCTGGGGTAGACATAGGGGAATCAGGTTGTCCCACGTGGGGCTCACAGTCTTAATCCCCATTTTACAGATGAGGGAACTGAGGCACGGAGAAGTTAAGTGACTTGCCCACAGTCACACAGCCAAGTGGCAGAGCTGGGATTCGAACTCATGAGCCCTGACTCCAAAGCCCGTGCTCTTTCCACTGAGCACGAATTAGCGGATCTGTTCCCTGCCTGGAATAAGTTTACCATCTAGAGGGGGAGATAGATAATAATGTAAATAAGTAATTTATAATATATAATTTAAAAGTACGAACACAGTACTTAGGGGTTGGGGTGAATATCAAATGTCCAAAGGTCACAGATACAAGGGCATAGACAATGCAGAAGGGAGAGCAAGTTAGGGAAAAGAGGGCTAAGTTGGGGAAGACCTATTGGACTTCTTGAAGCTTTGTAGGTGGGGAGGGTGGTGATCTAGAATACATGGAGGGGGAGGGAGTACCACGCTAGAGGGAGGACATGGAAAAGAGGTTGGTGGTGAGATAGATGAAATCAGGGCATAGAGGAGCTGAATGTGTGAGCTCGGCTGTAGTAGATCAGTGAGATAAGGTAAGAGGGCGAGATGGTAGTTGACGGCATGGGAGCAAATGAGTTCTCCAAGGGAGTGGGTCTAGATGGAGAATAGAAGGCAACCCAGAATTGAGCATTGAGGGGCTCCCATAGTAAAGGGGTGGAAGGCAGAGGAGGACCCAGCAAAAGACAGGAGCTGTCGGAGGTGGGGAAACTGAAGAGGACTGTCAGTGAAGCCAAGGTTGGTTAATGTTTCCAGGAGAAGGGAATGGGCCAATGTTGAAGGCAGGAGGAGGATTAGAATGGAGTAGAGGCCATTGGATTTGGCAAGGAGATCGTCGGTGACCTTAGGATGTTTTCATGGAGCAGAAAGGGGCGAAAGATTGCAGGGAGTCACAGAGAGAATTTGAGAAGTGGAGGCAGTGGGCATAAACAACTTTCTGGAAGAGTTTGGAAAAGAACAGTAGAAAGGAGATGGGATGATAATTGGAGGGTGCCATGGAAGGATTTTTTTTTTTAGGAAAAAATTTCCTCTGCTTGTTAGAGATGGTCATCTATAAGTCCCATAAGACTTATACTAATGGTTTAAGCAATGAAATAGGTGAGAGTAATGTTGTTCTATTCTAAATTTATGTGTGTCTGAGAACCGAGTGAATTCTTAAATTGCTAATAAAATATAGCAATTTCATGTTTTCTCTCTGGTTTATAATATACTTTATCTTATTCATTTGAAAGAGGGAAGAGAAGCGTAACAGGAAATAAAGTTGCCATCCCACCACTGCCAGGACTGCATTTTTTTTTTTTAAATGGCATTTAAGCACTTACTGTGGGCCAACCACTGTACTAAGCAGTGGGGTACAGACAAGCTAATCAAGTTGGAACACAGTCCACTTCGCATATGGGGCTCACAGTGTTACTCCCCATTTTGTAAATGAGGTAACTGAAGCACAGAGAAGTCAAGTGACTTATTCAAGGTCACGCTACAGACAAGTGGCAGAGCTGGGATTAGAACCCAAGTCCTTCTGACTCCCAGGCCCATTCTCAACCCACTAGGCCAAGCAGCTTCCCATTCTGGGCATTTAAGCTGGTAAAGTGGGGGGGGGTGTCCCCCCTTAAAGGCCTTGAACCTGGGGAGCCATTCTTTTATGCCTATGTGTGCTAATAATGGGCCACATTGAGCTGTTCTGGTAGACATTTTGTCCAGGCTTCATCAGATTTTTTTCAAGATGGTTCTCTTTAGTTGCTGTTTTGGGGTGCCTAAACAAATGGTTCATTCCATAATTGTAGAGAATGCCTTAGTAATCTTGAATCTAAGCCTGGTTTAAAGAATTGGGTGAGGTATCTTAAGGTGATAAACTAATAAGCACTCTGGCCTGCTTTTAAACGTTCAGATTCTTAAAATAAGAATCCCTGTTATGTCTGTTCCTTTAGTGTTGTGAAGTTCAAACTCATTCCTTTCCTTATAAGAAATACCATAGATTTTCCTCCCCTCTTATGATTGCCTTTTCAGGGGCATGGCAGGCTACACTAAGAGAGGAGGCATTTGTGGAAGCTGTAACTTCATAATTGAATTGGTCTATAATTATTTTGCCCCACCAAGAAAAATAACTTAGTCACTGAACTCACTTGCCTATGTACCAAAACCAGCTTAATAGCCAAAATAATATAATTTCTGGCAAGAGATATTCAACTCCTTTGGTTAATTTAATTTTTTTTTTTTTGAATACCAAATGTAGTTGGTACAAGTGTATGCCCTCGGTGTGCCTGTCATGGAAAAATATAGTCCAGTTGGGATTTGAAAATATATAACTTCTGCAGCAGGGCAGCTGTATACTTTACAAGACTATCTCAACCTTCTTTTGTCAGTTTGAATTTGAATTTAAGGAGGCCCCTATATTATACAAAAACCTTTTAGTATCATGCCTCCCCCTAAATGGAACAAATGGAGACAGAGGTTTGACATTAGCAAGATGGAGCAAGACCCCAGGGGGTTGATCACTATTAAAAAATACATTTATCTTGAAGTGCTTTTTTAAAAGCCCTAATTTTAAAGCCATTTTTATAAATAGGTAGGGCCTGGCCCACCTAGGGTGAAGGCTTAGTGTTGGCTTTTGCTTTATGAGTGGCTAGCCCTACACTGTAAATAGGGAAGATCTCTGCTCCAGTCTTCTATTGTCTGAATTTTGATCACTGCCCCTCACTTCATTTGAAAAGTGAATGTGACAGTCCTATTTATTTTACTTGGAGTAAATAAAGTATGTCCATAGCAAATTCAGAGTTTATGGAACTTAGTGTGTTACTAAAAAATTAGGCAGAATGGGATTTGAATTTTTTTTTTCCTACACTTGGAATCTAGAATTTCAAGATTTAATAGTAAATGTAGGAGAATTTAATTTGGGGGAATAATAAAGTTGAAACTTGCTTTGCAAGTGGGATTTTAATGTCACCATTTACACATTTAAGTAATCTGGGATTTTTTAATATATTGATGAATATATAAACAAGTTCTGAAAAGTGTAGTTAGAATTACCTTTAGAATAGAAAAATTGACTAAAGGATGTAATGTGAGTCATTCTTTTTAACATGGGTCAGAAAAGTTGAAATTCTTTTTCGAAGTGGGACCAACAATAGAGGGTATTTAGTACATTTACTCACGTAGTTGCCTTAATGTAGAGTGAGATGGGCAGCTATTGGAGAGCTTTGAGGGGAGGGGAGACATGTCCTGAACACGTTTCAGGAACGTAATCCAACAGCTTCATGGTACAGCACAAAGCAGAGGGAGACTGGAAGCAGGCAGACTAGCAAAGAGGCCGATAAAGTAGCTCGACCATTACAGGATGAGTGCTTGAACCAGGGAATGGTTGTTTGGGGGAGAGGAAGTGGTGGATCCACAAGATGTTTTTGGGGAAAGGTTAGATGGTCTAACAATAGACTGCAGGAACAGGAAGAGCGGTGCCTAGAGGGAAGAGCACACAGCCCTCAGAGTCAGAGATCATGTATATTCAATTCTGTTGCATACTCCCAAGCACTTAGTACAATGCTGTATACACAGTAGGTGCTTGATGAATACTATGGATTGATTTAATGATTGGTCTTTATCAGATGTAATAAACAGGTCATCCTTAAATCACAAGAATATTAAATATTTAACTTTTCTTTCACAGTAAACTTGTGCTGATTAAATGGAGAGAGATGCATTTAATCATCCAAGTTAGAAGAATCAGCTATATGCCTTTGACCACTTTAGCTGAGTGACTTGGAAAATAGCATACAATGTATTCCTATACTTCCTGGGTCTTGTTGGTTTTTATGCCCAAAAGTAGGATGAGACCAGTGTTTGGGATTTGTAGTTACAATTTTACAGTGTTCTTTGCTCCCACCATATAGACAAGTGGAGGGGGGGCGGTGGTTGGCTGCTATTCAGTGCAGCTTTGTGGAGCTGAAACTCTTCCAGAAGTGTCCCATTTCTGTACCCTGAAATCCTGCTGGAAGATGGTGTCATATATGGGAAGAACAGGGAACTTGGAAGAGTGGGAGAGGTTTGTTTTGTAAGCAAGGAAAGGGGGTTCAGAGAGCACAACAAAAGGCTTAATATGCCATTAGGTGGCCTAAATAATTCTTAGGATCCTTTATTTTTTGTCTAATATATACTTTAAACAAAATTCTTGAGTTTAACTAGATAGTATTATTTAATAGTCTCTTCTTAGCTAGAACCAGCATGGCATAGTAGATAGAGCATTGGCCTGGGAGTCAAAAGGTCATAGGTTCTAATCTTGGTTCTGCCACTTACCTGCTGTGTGACCTCAGGCATATCAGTTAACTTCTCTGTGCCTCAGTTACCTCATCTGTAAAATGGGTATTAAGATTGTGAGCCCCATGTGGGACAGGAACTGTGTCCAACCTGATTAGCTTGTAGTAATAATAATAATAATAATTATAATGTTGGTATTTGTTAAGCACTTACTATGTGCAGAGCACTGTTCTAAGCCCTGGGGGAGATACAGGGTAATCAGGTTGTCCCATGTGAGGCTCAGAGTCTTAATCCCCATTTTACAAATGAGGTAACTGAGGCACAGAGAAAGTTAAGTGACTTGCCCACAGTCACACAGCTGACAAGTGGCAGAGCTGGGATTCGAACCCATGACCTCTGACTCCCAAGCTTGGGCTCTTGCCACTGAGCCATGCTGCTTCTCTAACATATACTCCAGTGCTTAAGAACAGTGCTTGACACATAATAAGTGCTTAACAAATGCCATCATTATTATTTGGATTTTTCACTTGAATGTTACATGGATTACATACATTAAATGTTTTAGTTTCAGAATTATGTGGAACCAGATTTATTTTAGATAGTTAATAGGAGGGGAACCCTGGCTTAGGCAGAGGATATCCATGAATTTCCTCTTCAGATCAGGGGCTAGTGTCTTGGACCTGCCTCACCTCTAAGCCCTGGTGCTTCTGGTGAGAAAGAGGAATGGGCCCTTTCCTGACTCAGAGTGTGTATTTTCTCAGAAATATCCCCTTTTTAAAAACCGGATCTTTCAAGTGTTTTATATTGTAGCAAACCACTATCAGTTGGTTTTTGTTTTTTTGGGGGGAGGGTGGCGCACACATGTAACTGGTCTAGTGGTGAACTGTGGTCCACAAAGAGCCCTAGAAATAATGCATTAAAAACTTATTAAAAGGCTCTTGTCTAGAATTTGGTTTTCAAATTTAATTTCAAGAGGTATTTTTTGTTTTTTTTTTTCAGAAAATAGAATCGTCTCATCAGGACCTAGTTTACTAACAGTCTTCCTGGGAATCGTGTGCATTGCAGCTCTAATGCTACCCACCCTGGGGGAAGTGGAATCTCTAGTGCCTCTCTACCTCCATTTAAGTGTGAATCAAAAATTAGTAGCTGCTTATGTTTTAGGTAAGTGCACTTGGTACTTATTCTTTGCTGGTAATTGTTATTTTGATATTTTGTCTTCTCTCTTTTGAGAAAAACTGGTTTAGAAAGAATGGCCTCAGGGGAACCCTGAACCTGCTTTTGGGTCAGGTTTATTTTGTTCACTTCAGCTTATCACTTTATCTAATGGCTATGTGGGTTACAAACAGACTGTTTTTGTGCACTTCCTTTTATTATGAGTAATAGCTCAGAGAAAACACATGTAAGTGTGAAGACAACCATGTTACCTTTGTGTTCAGTCAAGATTAAAGAGTAAAAACCCTGATTCTTTATTTTTAGCTCCCTTTTGATTCTTGGCCTAAATAGTACTAACTTGACTTATTTTTCTAAAAGTAGTCTCATTTTTTGCATCAGTTCCCAAATAGCAACTAATCTGAAGGGCTGTCCACCATGTGAGAATGTGTTGAAAAAAAAATATTGCTTTGGCTGTCCTTCACTTGCTTCTACAGTGAATCTATACCTTTTCTTTGTTGGGTGATGCCAGTAGCAGTGAGCCAGAAGATGGGCATACCACAAGGGTCCTCTCAAATGTCAGTGCTGTCTCCCTGAACAAAAAACTAGAATGAGGTTGCCTATAATTAGGCCTAGGGGCCAAATGCTTATCCTGTCAACAGTAAGGGCATGAACTTGTTCTTAGCAGTGGTGCTAAGTTGCACTGAGCTATCCACACACCCACCCTTTGAGCAACAGCACACACTGAGAGGCAGCTGGCAGGGGGACTGGGTGCAGGTGGTGGCCATGGAACAGAATGTCTCTTGAAACCAACCACAGCAGCACAAGCAGTTGAATCCTTGCTTTATTTTTTTAAAGGTTATTGCAGTTGGTTTGAGTTGAGTAAGGTGTGGGGTTGCAAAAACCAGAATGGGGAGGAGGGGAAAGGGAGAGCCTTCCATGCACTGGGAATTTTGTTTTATTTAATCTTGGAAGAAAAGTAATTCTTGACTACTTTTAGCCTAGCCCATTTATCGCAATCTCTCACTCTATCCCCTTGTAACTAGTCCTTTCAAAAGGGCTGAGATGTGTATATGTGTGTGTATGCACCTAAACCATGCCTACACTAGACACCAGGTAGGTGTTCATCCTAAGCATTTCAGTCTTGTCTGAAGCCATAAGTGACTCAAGAGCTACCTGGAGCAATGCTCACTGGTCTTCCTTTAAGGAAGGTACTTCTGCCAGAGCACAACTCTTTAGGGTGAAATTTGGATAGAATGTGATAGAATAGGGAAACATGCCATAATGCCATGTGGCTCTGATCAGGAATGCCTTCAAACTGACTCACTGTGGTAAAATATTAATTCATTAGCATTGAACTGACTGTATTTAAAGTTCACTAATTACCATGTTCACTGGAAACAAAACAGTAGTAGTATTTCACTAAACATGGTTAATGAACTAATACAGGGTTTGGGGCTCAGAAATACACTGCAGTCTACTTAAGCTCTTGAAGCAGAAACCCCCTTCACGTACTGTTTCAGTTGTATTTTCTTCCTGCTATCCCCCCTCCCCCCTTTTTTTCTGTGGAGTTTTCTAGTACTAGAACTGTTGGCTTGAAATTGAGAAGTGGAGTCATCTTTGGATAAGTTTTAACACATGACCATAATGGATTATTGTCACTTTTCAAAAAAATATTGTTTTCTCATCACCTTGCCATTAATGCCACCGAAGTTCCTTTTTTTTTCCAATGGTATTTGTGTTACTGTGTGCCAAGCTGTATACTGAGTGCTATGGTAGATTCCCAATAATCAGGTTGGACTCAGTCCCTGTCCATAGTCTAAGTAGGAGGGAGAAGAGGTATTGAATCCCCATTTTGCAGAGGAAGAAACAGGCATGGAGAATTCTAAGTGACTTGCCCAAGGTCACTCAGTAGTTATGTGGCAGGGTAGAATTCTAACCCAGGATCTGTGACTCCTAGGCCTGTGCTCTATCCACTAGGCCAGGCTGCCTCTCATCTTCATGCTAACCCTCTAAAAATTCAGATGCTTAAAAATAATAGAAACCCAAGGTCTGAATTTCTTCATGAGTTGGAATACTGCCTTATTTCTACTCTAAGTGCAAATAATCTGGATTTCTCTTTGGAGTGCATCTAGAGTGAATGTGTCATGTTTAGTTCTAAAAACTTATAGTTTAGAGTCATCCAATCTGTGAGGGGGAGGAAGGAGACAGGACCACTATTTCAGTTTTATGATCTACCCCAACCTAGTGTTAGTCATAATCCTGATGTCCACTTTATCTGCCAAGTAGATAGCACTACTACTTTGATCAAGACAAAAGCTCCCATCCCCACAAATCCCTCCCCACCACTTTCCTGTGGTCTGAATCCTGACTTCTGGTTGCCTGATACATAGTCATTTCCATTTTAACAGAAGTAGGTGCTTACATACTAAGTTCTATAATTCTGATTTATGTGGGTCATTTTTGTACTAATTTTCATCTTGGCTCTGCCACATCTGCTGTATGACTCTGGGCAAATCACTTCTCTAGGCCTCAGTTACTTCATCTGCAAAATGGGGATTGAGATTGAGTCTCATATGGGACAGGGACTGTGTCCAACCCCATTTGCTTGTAACCACCCCAGTGCTTAATTTAGTGCCTGGCACATAATAAATGCTTAACAATCACCATAATTATTATTATTCTCTTGGGGATCATCTGTTATATGAAATATTCACTAAAAACATGCCATTTATATCTGACTCTTCTTCAATTCTTTTCTTTCAGGTTTAATCACAATGGTTATCCTTAGAACATGAGCAAGGATTTAATTGGACTTCTGAAATTTCACCTTGTATATTTACATCATGATTGTGGACCGCCCTCCCCCCAACCTCCCAAATTTGGCTTATTAGTATGTTCCAGAAAAAAAATTACAAATCAAATACATGCTAAAGTGTAATATGTTTTAATTTTATGTATAACATTGAAGGACTCAAGCACATTATTAGGTGCTTATGTTACTGTCAGCTTGATACTTTGTTTTGTGACTCCTGTGAAATGATTTGAAGAAATTGTCTTTTTATAGCTGCACCTACTGTACAAAAACTTTTATTAAAGCCACATTTATTATTTTATCATTTTCTTCTAATTCACTTTGTTTAGGTCATGTTGGTATCTGGGATAAAAGAAAAGCAAATTTGACAGCTTAAAGAGGAAAAGTTGATTTGATATCCTAACTAATCAATGATATGAAACTGGCATGATGGCATCTCAGAGAATAATCAAGCTGAATGCAAGTCAGAGCTTTTCCTTAATCACGAGACCTGGGTGGCAGGTGGGAGCACAAACTCCCAACTTTTTCAAGGGAGCAGGAACTACATTTTGATCTGTTCATACAAGAGGCAGCAGCCTTTTAACCTGCTAGCTTTGTTTTTGCCCAAGGCCTATGTGCATTTTTAGGATATTAACATATTCCCAAACTGGAATTAACAGATGGCATGCAGAATAGCATGATGGTTATCTTGTTCCCTTAACCCTGTTAAGTCACTTTTAGAACCGCAAATAAGACAATTTCCATTTCTATGTTGGGTATCTTCCATTACACCAAGCAGCTGTATTTTTGTCTGAAAAAATTATATAGGATGCTTTTGTCTTGAACATCACTGTTTTCCAGATTTTCACACCAGGGCATGCTTCACAACTTTCCAGCACATTCAAGACTTTCAAGCGCTCTAATGTTCTACACACAGTAAGCACTCAATACTATTGATTGAATAAACATGCAAAAAGATGTTCTTGAGAATTTTTCAGGAAATGACTGTTTTTAAAGGTATTCTGAGTACTTTGAAAAATTTTAACCTTTTAGGGAAACCCAAATTTGTTCCATATATAGTTTGTGTCCAAAACATTGTAAATTAAAAGTGTTTAAATTTACATAGTAATGATTTTGTTTTCCCAGCACAAACCACTACTTGAATGTGGGGGAAAGATTTTAAAACCAACTTTGAGACACTTTGTCTGTGCAGTACCTTTCTTCTGAATAGCTTAAAATGTGCAATTTTTTCTTATGAATTCTTGCAAATGAGTTACATGGCAAAAAAAAGGTAGGAAGTGCTGCTTTGGGTGTCAGTCAACATATTGAATTTATTCTGTTCAGTAATTTTAAATCATGTCATCCCATATTCTTTCATAACTCTTCTTCCCACCCTCCATTTCCTTATTATTTACAACTAGTGCATGAAAACATTTTTCCTGGGGCATTTAAGTGCTACTTGGAGAAGTGGTGGTGGATAATTAGTGGTGTGTTCTGTGAGGTCTTTTACTGATCTGTTAAGAGTTAGGAGTACAAAAGGGGCAGAACTTTAGCTCAGCCTTCACTCTAGATCCTCTACTAACATTTTGTGTTTGAGACCCTAGCTACAATATACCCAATGCCAGGAAGTTGGTACTATTACCTGTATTTAGCACTTCATATGTTATTTTTGAAATCACTATTTCTAAATTATATTTTAAGACTGAGTCTAAGGGATCTATTTTGCCACAATCACTGTAAAAAGGGGTGGTTGAGGGAGAGTAAATGAGCTATTTTTTTTTTTATCCCACAGGAAGCGTCTGTTTGATGCGCTATGGAAGACTGATGAAAAGAAAGCTGAGGAATGCTGTTAGGCGAGAACTAATTGGACTGTAAGCCCCTAGGACTTTAAACTTGAATCATGGAAGAGGTAAAGTTGTTATTGTTGACATGGAAAAATGATTCATTCTGAAAGAAGTTAGCATACAGGAAACAGAACAAGTGGTAGGGTAGGACTTGTAAATATTTATAACTGAGGGTGTTCATTGCATTCAAACCTAGTTAAGATTTGAATAGGGCT
Source organism: Ornithorhynchus anatinus (assembly GCF_004115215.2). Classification (NCBI taxonomy): domain Eukaryota; kingdom Metazoa; phylum Chordata; class Mammalia; order Monotremata; family Ornithorhynchidae; genus Ornithorhynchus; species Ornithorhynchus anatinus. The sequence continues at coordinate 25,078,385 of NC_041733.1, read as the reverse complement.
GATTACTCACCTGGGGTGTTGAGAAATTTAAATGGAGATGGGACCAGCATTGAAAGGGCAAAGGTCCTGTAATCCACAGAGCACTAAATGGATGACAAGAGTAAATTTTTGTGGGGGCGGTTTTTAAAGCTAAACAGATTAGTGAATCCATGATAATGAGCACTTAATACTAAAACTACTGTAACTGGGGTAAATATGGAATAATTAGATCACAATTTAAGTGAAAATTGTTTTTTTATAAAAACACTTATGGGCATAGGCTAAAGTAATAAATGCCAGAGTCTCATAGTAACTAAACCTTTGCCATTGTACAATGGGAACATTTCAAACTTGGGGCAATTTTGGAACCAATTTAAGGGAACAGTTTTCCAGTATAATCAATGGTATTTATTGAATGCAAAGCATTGTATTAGAGTGCTTGGGAAAGTACAACAGAGTTGGTAGCTGTGATCACTGCTCACAAGTAGCTTACATTTACAGGGAAAGACACACATTAAAATAAGTTGGGATAGGGGAAATAGAGTATAAGAATATTTACCTCAGTGTTGGGTGAATATTAATGGGTTTAAGGGGCACATGACCAAGTACATCATTGAAACAGGGGAGGATAGATAGAAATAAAGGGCTTGGTCTGGGAAGGCCTCTTGGAAGAAGAGTGATTTTAGGAGAGGTTTTGAAGATGGGGAGTTGTGGTCTTTAAGATATGAATTGGGAGGGAGTTTCAGGCAAGAGGGAATGTGAGCAAGGGGGTATTGGTGGGGGGATAGACAAGAGTGAGATAGAGTACGTACAGGGTGGATTATAGTAAGAAATGAGTGAGGTTATATGGCTGCACTGACAAGTTTAAAATCAATAAATTAAATTTAATATTGATTTAAAAGATCAGGCACTTAGCAGAATGCAAAATGAGAGGATTTGGGGAAAACTTATGCTGACCTTGGAGTTAACAGCAGAGAATTGCCTTAAATCAGGATACAATGATATGCTCAGGATGAAGAATGAATATAATAGTTGGCCTCTGACATCCATTCTCAGAGATAGGGGTGTTAGACTTATTGGTGCAGTGGATAGAGCATGGGCCTGGGAGCCAGAGGATCATGAGTTCTAATCCTGGCTCTGCCCCTTACCTTGGGCAAGTCACTTCACTGTGCTTCAGTTATCTCATCTGTAAAATGGGGATTGAGACTGAGCCACACATGGGACAGGGACTGTGTCCAACCTGATTTGCTTGTATCCACCCCAGTGCTTAGTACAGTGCCTGGCACATAGTAAGTGCTTAAATACCATTGTTATCTTACACTTTTACCTTGATTAATGACATTTGGACTGATCCTCCATTAGTGACCTCAGTTCTTCATGCACAGACTGATGGGTTGCCATCATCAGAAATTCCTGTGGGAGAAAGTAACCAGGAAGGTAGTTTACTTTTCTGAGGTGTCACTATGATGGTCTTATATTCCTTTGCAAGTCTGTTACTGATACTACTTACCGGGTCAACATTGTGCAGTGAACTGTCTTGGAGGCAGAAGACTTATGAGAAGGCAAAAGACCATGTCCTTGGTTTCCAAGAGTAAGTTCTAATGGAGGAGACACGCAAACAAAAAAAAAATGCATAAACTTAGGTTTGGATGTTGTGGCTGAGATAATAAGAGCTTAGAGTAGATTCAAAACAGGGAATCTATTATTCTCTGCCAAGGCCTCCTCCTACTTGCAGCAGCCAGGAATGTCCCAGATCTGAACTGTCAGGAGTTGATTGTAATCTCACGGTCCCAGCCTTCCACTCTTCTGTGGAATTACTTCCCAGCTTGAGCACCTAAGCTTAATTAATAAGTCACCCTCATGGCTTCTGGAATGCCATGGGAAAGATTGCTGAATTCTGAGTAAAGTGGTGGAGGAAATGGATTCTGGGACCTGGCAAGGGCAACAGTGAGGGAAGGATGAAGACGGAGCTAGTTGCTGTGGAAGGTCGTGTTGAGGGTTCTAGATCTTTGTACGGAGGGAATGAAAGGCTGTTAGGGAGGTCAGAAGATGTATAAAGACTGGCAGGCAGAGCTGGAAGTAGGGGGTAGAGGACAGTTTTAGAAGTGATAGTGATGTGGGTAAAGTGACAGGTTAGGAGGTAATGGGCAGAAAGAGTTGGAAGTGTAGAGAGAATCTGTCAAAAGGTGTGGCTGACCTCCAGTTCTACCTTAAATCAGCAAGAGTTTGAAGAAGACAAGAAGGGGGCAGAAGGATTAGTGTTGGATGAGGAGAAAGGTGGGAAAGGCAGCACACCCATCTACAAACACATAGGAGGTTGGAAGAGACCAATCAGTTATTGACCACATACTGTGGGCAGAGCACTGTGTAAAGTGCTCAGAGGAGGGTACAAGAGTTGGGCACTATTCCTCCTGACCCCGAAGGACCTTACATTCAAATCATCTCAAAGTGGTAGTGAGGAGGTGAAAAGTAGACTAAGTCCATCCATCCTTGTTAGAGAAGAGGACACCACCCTTGAAGAGCAGTGAAGAGCCTGGTCTTGGAGATGCTGAGGAAGCTGGAGGGGAGTTTGCCTATGAAAGACTGGGTTTCACAAAGCACAAAAAAAGTGCATGAATGATGGAGGATGGGAACAGATAAGGGATGAGGCTTCAATGGGTGATGCTGAGGATGTATGGCTGTCTTACCATAGATCACTGATACTTATCACTATCCTGTCAAGAGGCTCCAGAATATTCTTGGTGCTAGGGCAGAGGGAAAGCTTGATCATATGCAACCTACCAGAAGAGATAATAGTGGGACACAGTCCAACTTGTTCAAAATGTCTTTTCAGTTAGCCAAAAATGCTTTTGGATCATTTACCTAATGGAAATATGATCATGAGATAAAATGATTCACAGTAGGTGAAGGATGAATGCTTTAGGACAGCAAAGAAGGCTAGAGTTGACTTAGTGAATAACTGAAATAAGAATTCTTTAATAAGCAGAACTAGAAGTGTGCTGAGTTAGATATAGCATTCATTCAAGTACAGCCCACTAAACTAAAAATGCTAAATGCTGCAGATTTCATTGCTCTCTTTCCATTTGTGTTATTCATATTGAAGTGGTGCAGCAGTGCTAATTTCCATTTGAACTCAGAGAAATGAGAAATATTTAAAATAGATCAACCTGGCAGTGCTTGCCTTCTGTAAATGACTTTTGTGAGAACAGTCACTTGTCAGTTAAAGTAAATCTGATAGATCTCATGAAACATTTACATGAAAATTATGTTGACAATAATGAAGCCCTACTATAATTTTCTGGAGTTAAATTCAGTATACCTGTTAATGAATCCTGGTTTGGATTCATTGGCATTACAGAGTAAGTGCTCAATAAATACCTTTGATTGATTGGCCCCATTTCAAATAGGGTCAACTTAAATCCAGCCATAATACTGGCATTAAAAGTGAGCCACCTAAAGAAACACTCCTCCTACAAAAATGTTTCTTCTTGGTAGAGGAAACATGGCTGTGAGTGTTGCCATACTGTACACCCACCACTCCCACTCCTTGGGGTTTTTTTGCAGGTCATTGGGCCTTTTCTATTTACCTCTCCAAATTGTTGAGAAACACACTGTTTAGCAATATCACAATTATTCTATTTTAACGTTAGCTCTTAACATCTGCATTGTGCTGACCCTCCAGAACAGGTAAAAAAAAAAAAAAAAGTAGAGCTAGGGTTGGAATCTAAAAGCTCCTTTCATTGTTATGCAGATTTCTGTAAACAGCTGTGCTGGGAAAAAGACAAAAGTGGATCATTAAAGGCAGAACTCCATGACAAAGGACTTCAGTTCTGTGCTGAAGCCATTATAGCTGGCAGTGGTCTCATCAGTTATTTCAGAGTAACTTCTCTGGTTGGCACAGGATTTCAGCGTATTTAGAAAACCTTTAGCTGGGCTCAGGACAAGTGACCCACTGAGATGAGGTAGAATACAAGCAAGCCTCTAGGTGGGCCAACCCTGGCCAAACTGGAGAAGGTCCCTCAGAGGACCTCATCTATATCCAGAGAATATGGACAGTTCCCTGCAGTAAACTCATCTTTTGCTGCTGACAAGGGACAGAATTCCAACTACTGTGGCCAGGAATACAGCTGAGGGACTTTTGCCATTCCTCTGTAAGCAGTATGACCCTCCAAGAGACAGTTCATCCACATTAAACTAAGAAAAGGTATTCAGAGGAAAAATAATTTTAAAAACTTAGAGAACTCTTCCATGCAAAGTACAGAAATATAGTAATTGTACTTACCCTAAGCCTGATACAAGCTGATACAAGTTCTCATAATATCCTGACTGGATTATTGTGTCAGCCTTCTCTCTGATCTCCCTTCCTCCTGTCTCTCCCCACTCCAGTCTATTCCTCATTCCACTGCCCAGATCATCTTCCTACAGAAACGCTCTGAGCATGTCACTCCCCTCCTTAAAAACCTCCAGTGGTTGCCCATCAATCTCTGCATGAAACAAAAACTCCTCACTCTTGGCTTCAAAGCTCTCCATCACCTTGCCCCTTCCTACCTCACCTCCCTTCTCTTTCTAGTGCCCACACCAAACACTCTGTTCCTCTGCTGCTCACCACCTCACTGTTGCCCATTCTCGCCTGTCCCGCTGTCGACTGCTGGCCCACATCCTACCAATGTCCTGGAATGCCCTCCCTCCTCAAATCCGCCAAACTAACTCTCTTCTCTTCAAAGCCCTACTGAGATCTCACCGCCTCCAAGAGGCCTTCCCAGACTGAACCCCCCAAATTTTTCCTCTGCTCCACCCCCTTCCCCTCTGCACCCCCTCCCCACCCTCTGCTCCTCCCTGTTTCCCCTCCAGCATTGTGCTCATTTGTATATATGATTACCCTATTTATTTTGTTAATGAGGTGTACATCCCCTTGATTCTATTTATCATGATAATGTTGTCTTGTTTTTGTTTTGTTCTGTTTTGCTCTGTTGTCTGTCTCCCCCGATTAGACTGTGAGCCCATCATTGGGCAGGGATTGTCTCTATCTGTTGCCCAAATTGTACATTCCAAGCGTTTAGTATAGTGTTCTGCACATAGTAAGCGCTCAATAAATACTATTGAATGAATACAGTGCTTGGCATGTAATAATGGTATTTAAGTACTTATCGTTGTCATTACTTGTCCAATCTGATTAGCTTGTACATACCCTAGCACTTAATACAGTATCTGGCACATAATAAACCCTTAACAAATACCTTTTAAAAAGGGACTAAATGAGTCAAACTTTAAAAATGCAGTAGTGTGGGTTCAGTTCTTCAAGTTGGTGGACTGTGTATTTCCCTCCTGCCCTGACAACACTGTCTCACAAAGATGAATCTGAGGCAAAACAGAAGAGGACAAGCTGTTTTGAATGACTTATTACCCAGTCAGTCTAGTGGGATTAGCAATAATGGGTGGTATTCCTGCCTGATTTACAAAAAGATCCAGAAACTGATATGATCCCATCTCGGCAATTTTGATGAGCCAGAGCATCTACTGCATCATTCTTTTTAAAACACTAGTGAAAGAATGCTCTGAAAGGTTCATTGTTACTTACAAATCCCATGTCAAGATTTCCAGAGCACTCAAATGTCTTGTTCAGGTGAAGTAGATGTCTCTCTCTATTGCTGTATTGTATTTTCCAAGTGCTTAGTACAGTGTTCTGCAAACAGTAAGCACTCAATAAATACGTTTGAATGAATGAATTACCAGATGTGGCTATCTCCAGAGACAATATTTGTACCAGTTTGTTTTTTTAAATCTGTAAAACATCACACAGCTCATCAGTAGGTAAACCCAGAGTCAACTGTCCACTTCCTGCTTCTGAGGTAAGTACTCTAACCTTCTGATTTTGAGAACAGGTCAGAATTCACATCTTTGAGGAACAAGGGTATTGTATGTCATAGCTATAAATGATGAAGAAATAGGAAAGACTTTACTCAGTGAAATAACTACGCAAATGCACTGAAGCTTTAGGCTGCTCTGTTCAGTTATTTCATGTCATTACATTTGCCCCAGAGTGATATTTCTCCCCCATCTCAAAACATGGACAGATGGCCGGTGAGGGGTGGGGAATTAAAAAAAAACCAAAAAAAATTCGAGATTTTTCTAAACATTTCTGTGCATCAAACTTTGTGGGACCTTGGGTTGGCCACTTACCAGTGTTTGGTTTACAAACAGAACACAAGTGTCTATGGAACAAGTTTAAAATATTGGGGGATATATTAGGGAGAAAAAAAAAATCTGTTCATGTAACCCACCTCTCAGGTAAACATCATGGCAGCTTCTTGTCCCAGTAAATTTGGTGACTTGCCCAGGTTTGGTACCAAAAATGAAGAATTCTAGTACTTGAAATGCTACACGTCCTGAACAATTGTCAATGACTCATCTAGAAATATTATAAACCACCCAGCTACTCCCGAACCCATATTGCTGCTGTTGCTACTAGTTGTCCCACAAGAGAAACTGTGGACACTTGTCAGAAAGGATATAAAATTGTTTTAAAACAATTATACCTATGCCAGTAGTACCTGTTACCTTGGGGAACTATGGTGGTTGACAAAACATACCCCTCCGCCCAACCTGACATATGAACTAGAAACAGCTGAAGCCATTCAATTCAGTTTCATAAACAGGTCACACGGAAAAGTCTGACAATAGCAGTAGTAGGCTTTGAGGCACAATGAGTAAGAAGCTGTCAGCATTCTCAGAGAAGAAATATTTAATAAGCCACAAAGCAGTATATAATCTGTGAGACGCTCAGCTTGAGTGCTAGGGGATAAGAACCACAAAGAGAACAGAATTCAATTCAGGGATTTAAGATGCACTGCCTCTGAGGTGGGGCCCTCAGATTTGTCAGCACTCCAATGCTATTGGCCCCTCAGCTTCTTGATTGGCTAAAGAGTCCTGCCACAAGCACCTCGTCCATTACTGGGAGGGTTCAAGATGTAATCTCTCTGCTTATAGACAGGAAGGTTAAGTTGCCCATGTCCTAAGCTCAAACAGCCCTGAAAAAAAAGGATGGGGTACAAGCTGGGCAGAGCTTTTGAAGTGGAGGCTGGTCAAAGCTCAACCTGAAGACAAAGGGCAAATAGTAGTTGGTGGAAGAGGGCAGGGCCTGATATTGGAAATACAGGCACCAGGAGAGAGAAATATAGTGGCAGAGGAAGGATCTACTGCTGGTTCTTAGTTCTTCCTTTTCCTGTGGCTCTCTGTTAAAAGCCCACCCTGAGTGTTATTACAGGACTAATGTGGAGCTACCTGGCTTCCTCAATAAATCCTGGACCTTAAGCATTTTCATATGTTGGGTCAACACAAAATTCAGACACAGTCCCCCATCTCATAAGGCACTCTCAATTTAGGTGTGAGAAGACACATTGAAAAGAGAGAAGTAAATGACGGAGGAGCCTCAGGCCTCGAAAGCCCACACTGGAGGAATTGGTGACAGTAGGTCGTGCGGTTGCCAATCACACTCTCGCTCCCCTTTGCCAGTCACGTTCCCCCTGGGGAGTGAGGTGCACGGCAAAGGTCTATTTACAGCATGACTGACTGCACCACAGTGTCAATACCATATGGGAGTGCCCGTTAACCAGCAGCTAGTTGCCATTTGCCTACTGCCCACCTTAGCCAGCTTTTTCAGAATTCACGCCAGACCCCACCCACCTCAGAGTGCCGTACACGGTCCTTCAGTCAGAAACTTCATCCTTAGCGGCCCGGTGCCAGTAAGCATTTCCCTGCTTGCCGAATCGGGATTAGAACCAGTCTCCTGTTTTCCAGAGCAGTTCTCTTTCCACCGGATCAACAGCACGGTTCAAAAGTCATCTAGACAAAAAGCAACACAAAGAGAACATTTAAATAAACAAGAGCGGCCTAGTGGTAAAAGTACAGGACCGGAAGTCCGGAGAATTGGGTTTTAATCCCAGCTCTGCCATTCACCCATGGTCACACAGCAGGCAAGTCATGCAACTACCCTGCCAGTTTGCTCACCTGTAAAATGGTGATTGAGGACCTGTTCTCTCCCTTACTTAGACTGAGCCCCATGTAGGACAGGGATTGTGCCTGACCTCATTATCTTGTATCTACTGCAGTGCTTACTCAGTACAGTGCTTTGGCACACACTAAGTGTTTTGCAAGTATCACAACTATTATTATTAGTGTAGCACAAGGATCAAAATGCTATTTCTTCCTTTTCCGTGGGGAGTCCCAGCTACCATAGCTTCTGCCACTTCCAGTGTTAACACTCCCATCTCACATTTGGGCCACCTCCACCCCCTGTTGCAGGAATCACCATGACCAGTGAATTTAAAAGCAAAAAAAACCCCTATTTTAAAACATCAACCCAATTTTTAACCAAATGATTTTAAATACTCAGCATTTGAATAGTCCCATAAATACATTACAAATGTGTGTTCCCAAGATCTAAAAAAATTGACTGAAGCATGTAAATGGGTGATTAAAAGCCACAATAAATATGGTGAACACTCACTTCCCTTATCAAAAGACAATATAAGTATGCAAAATAAAAGATTATGAATTTAAACAATTACTTGTTAACAGATGCTCACCAAAAGCTTTTTACTTGCTGATGTGATGCTCAGCAGTCAGGTATTTCTGTGTATTTAATCCAACTGCCACCCTAAACTAAATCAATACGCTAAATCACTAAACTACAATGTTCGCTAAAATGCAGCACGTGACTTGCAAAGCCGCCTGACGGCTGCATGCCCGGTGTAGGAGACATCCCCATTTGCCCAGCAGGGCACCGTAGAAACACAATTGACTAGAATAAGGGTCTGAGCGGTACTGTACAAAATAAACCACCAGCACCATAATCATTTCCTTCCTGCAGGTACCCCATCCCACCCTCCATTATCATTACGTTGTACTATATGAGATTTGCTTTTAGATCCTGATGTACTGTACTGTGTCTACTTGACAGCTAGCTCCAGTAGCTTGAACTCCAAACAGCAGCTTTGTGATTGCCCTGCTCATGTCACGGGTTCTAATCCCAGCTGTCACTTGTCTGCTGTGTGGCCTTGGGCAAGTCACTACTTCTCTGTGCTTCATTCATTCAGTCGCACTTATTGAGCGCTTATTGTGTGCAGAGCACTGTACTAAGTGCTTGGAAAGTAGAATTTGGCAACAGATAGACCATCCCTACCCAACAACGGGCTCACAGTCAAGATGGGGGAGACAGACCACAAAACAAAATAAGTAGACAGGCATCAACAGCATCAAAACAGATACATAGAATTATAGATATGTACACATCACTAATGAAATAGAGTAATAAATAAACGATACATACAAATTTACACAAGTGCTGTAGGGAGGGGAAGAGGGTAGAGCAGAAGGAGGGAGCAGGGGCAATGGGGAGGGGAGGAGCAGAGGAAAAGGGCTCAGTTCCAGGAAGACCTCCTGGAGGAGGTGAGCTCTCAGTAGGGCTTTGGAGGGGGGAAAGAGAGCTAGTTTGCCAGATGTGAGGAGGGTGGGCATTCCAAGCCAGAGGTAGGACGTGGGCCAGGTGAGAACTCATGAGTGGCAGATGAGTGGAGTGTTGCAGGCTGGGCTGTAGAAGGAGAGAAAGGAGGTAAGAGGGGACAAGCTGATGGAGAGCTTTGAAGCCAAGAGTGAGGAGTTTGTTTCATGTGAAGGTTGATAGGCAACCACTGGAGATTTCTGAGGAGGGGGGTGACTGCCCAAAGCGTATCTATGGAAAGATAATCCTGGCAGCAGAGTGAAGTAAAGCTCTGGCTGTTAGTTACCCTCTACTTTAAGTGAGGTCTAGTGAGCAGAGTATAGGCATGGGAGTTGGAAGATTTGGGTTCTAATCCCAGCTCTACCACTTGTCTGCTGTATAACTTGGGCAAGTCACCTAACTTCTCTGTGTCTTATTTTTCTCATCTACAAAATGGGAATTCAATACCTCTTCTTCCTTCTACTCAGACCATAAGACCCACATGGGATCTGATTACCCTGTATCTACCTCAGAACTTAGTACAGTGCTCAGCACATAGTAAGTGCTTAATACAGTTATTATTAGACTTCTCATTGCCTTCAATGCTTCCCCCCAGCTCTCCGGGTGTACAAAAAGATTCTCTTCACCCTCTAATCCTAGTTAGCACTCTTCACCCCTCTCAACCTTACCTTCTCATACCATCTTGCTCTTCTAGCTCTGATCCCTCCCCCTCCCTCAAACCCTCCATGCTTTATCTCTCCCCATCTTTAAAGTCCTCCTAAAAACCCCACCTCCAGGAAGCCTTCTTGAATTTACAATGCCCCAAAGTGCAGCCATCCAACAAGTACCCTTAGCCCATAGACATTTCACATCCATCCTCAGAACTTCTGCAGGTACAATTATTCGACTGTATCTCATCCTGACATAATAATGTTATTTGTTAAGCGCTTACTATGTGCCGAGCACTGTTCTAAGCGCCGGGGTAGATACAGGGTAATCAGGTTGTCCCATGTGAGGCTCACAGTTAATCCCCATTTTACAGATGAGGTAACTGAGGCACAGAGAAGTTAAGTGACTTGCCCACAGTCACACAGCTGACAAGTGTGACATGGTCAAACTACTCTGAATATAGCCTTGTTCTTTCTCCTGTTTCCATTATTTGTCAATTTTTGTTTGCCAGTCTCCCCCATTAGACTGTAAGTTCCTTGAATAAAGGGAATAAGTGATTTGCTTGGAACACTCCCAAGTGCCTAAAACTGTACTTTGCCCTCAGTGAGTGCTCAATAAATACCGTGACTTATTGGTAGACATAGGTCAGATCCAACCCCGAGGAGAAGGATTATATGCTTGACAAGCTCGAATTAAATGACTGCCCCAATAACATGTCCATCAGTGACAATGAAAAAATAGTCTTCTGCTAGAGCCAACAGCTCTAATACGTTACTTAAAAGGTCATGGGTGATGCTTTTCCTGCCAAGTTTTTGCTTCATTTTCAGAAAATCATATTCAATCTTGATCAGTCCAACCAAGAAGCCTAAACCAGAGAGGCAACATTCTTGTTTCAATTCACAATATACCCTGGGGTTCGAGTAATTTTTCTTTTACTTTGTCTTTGAACATATCCCCCTCCTGAAACACTTAATGTTTACTTTGTCTTCCATTCGACTACTTTAGACACAACTTGGAAGTAAAAAAAACATGATCAGAAGGGTTCAGAGCCATCAAGTAGTCATTCCCACAAATAGAAAACAGTAAAATGTCCCATGGGTGGAGTATTAACTTGTGCACATATGGCGGATGTGGAAAGAGTGTGGGAAATGCCTGTTACACACTGTATAAGTTGGAAAAGAAAATTTCAAAAGAAGTCATACTACCAAGCCTCAAAATTGGGGATGAAGAGATATACTGAAAATACTTAACTAGAATCAGCCAACTTGGCAAACAACTTCATCAGGGCTGATGTCCAAAGCACAATTCTCCTACTACTGCTGTGCCCCTGCCCCTCCATCTCTCTCTCTCTCTCTCTCTCTCTCCCTCTCTCCCTCTCTCTCTCTCTCACACACACACACATTATGAGTCCTAGCAGCTGCTGATCTGCTGCAATTTCCAGTACAGTAAACTGGTCACCAGTGCAGCAGTGACACTAAGAATACCTTTTTTTTTTCAGCCTTCGTAGGTTGCCAAGGTCCTGTCTCTCTCTCTCTTTCCCCTATCTTTCAAGTCACTAAGATTTTGGATGTGGAAGGAACTTTGTGGAATCAGGCATCCCTTCTAGGGGTTAAACCAGTGGAATTGAAGCCTACCTTGTTGGGTGCTGGCAGAATAAGCGAAGCCACCCATCCTGCTGGTTTCTCCTACGCAACATTTCCAGACCTGCCCATTCCTCTCCACCCAAACTGCTATCACTGCAGTTTGAGCTCCCATCACATTCAATCATATTTATGTGTGCTAAGCACTTGGGAGACTACAACTGTTCTATCAGCCTTCTCACCAGTCTCCTCTCTCTCCTTTCAGTGACAAATAACTTTGGTATTTGCCAAGTGCTATGTGCCAAGCGCTAGGGTAGATAAAAGATCATTAGATAGGATACATATAGTTCCTGTCCCACATGGAGCTCAGTCTCAAGTAGTACTACATTCTGCAGCATGGATCATCTTCTTGAAGCATCAATATACACATCTCTCCTCAAAATCTTTGACACTTCCCATTTTCCTCTACATCAAGCAAAAGCTCACAATTGGCCTCCCCCATTTTTCATATTCAGTGGTATTTATTGAGCATTTACTGTGTGGAAAACACTCTACTAAGCACTGGAGAACACAACAGAGGATCTACTACTTCCCAGCTCCCATTCTTCATTCCTCCCCAAATATGTTACTTCTCTTGGTTTTCCTACCCCCATGCTCTCGCTCACACTTTTCCTCAGTCCTGGAACTTGGTCCCCAGTAATCCAACAGACCCCAAACCTTCACAGCTCTCCAAATTCCATCTCCTCCAAAATCCTTACCTTGCCACTGGTCCTTCGGACAGAAGTCTTCACCTCTAATGGTATAACTCCAGGACATCTTCCCCGTCTGGCAAAGCCCGGTCTGGGACCTGAGGCTCCCGCTTCTCAGAGTTATACTCTTTTTCCCTGGCCTAACAGAGATAGGACATTAAAAAAAAAAGTGTGTTTGTGAAACATTTAAATCCTGCTGAGGCTTCATGGCTCTCTGCTAGAATTGAGTAAACCTTCACCAAAGAGATGACCTGTATTGGCCTATTTTATCCAAGTCATAGGGGCCACGATACAATACTGCCTTTGAGGGATTTTCCATGGATAATGAATGGCATTTACTGAGCACTAATGGTGTGCAGAGCACCATACTAAGCACTTGGGAGAGTACAAGTTGGTAGACAAGATTCCCGCCCTCAAAGAGCGTACAGTCAAGGAGGGGACAGAGATACTGAAATAAATTACAGACAGGAGGAACAGCATTAGATAGGAGAAATGGCAAGGTATAAGGATAAGTGCTGTAGGGCTAAGGGAGGGGTGAATATCCAGACTGTAAACTCCTTATGGGCAGGGAACATGTCTGCTAATTTTATTGTACTCTCCCAAGTGCTTAGTACAGTGCTCTGCACATATTAATATGATTGATTGATGAGTTAAAGGGTACAAATCCAAATGCATAGATGACACACAAGGGAGAAGTAGGGGAAACATGGGCTTAGAATAGGTTCTGTTTTGGACATGTTATATGAGAAGCAACGTAGTCTAGTGGACAGAGCACAGGCCTATGAGTCAGAAGGACCTCAAATTTAATCCCAGCTTCACCTGTTTTCTGCTGTGCAACCTTGGGCAAGAAGTTTAACTTCTCCCTGCCTCAGTTACCTCATCTCTAAAATGGGTATTAAGACTGTGAGCCCCATATGGGACAAGGACTATCCCCACCCTGATTAGCTTGCATCTACCCCGGTGCTTAGTATGGTGCCTGGGACATAGTAAACGCTTAAATACCATTAAAAAAGAAAATGCTACATTTGAAGTGTTAGTCCAAGTACAGATGTCCGGAGGGCAGGAAGAAGCAGTAGACTACAGAGAAAGAGAGAGTTCAGATCTAGACATTGCCCAAGCACATTCTTTTCATTTGAGAGCTTAAATCTGTAAATTTTGAGAGTCTTGGATTGTTTAAATAAATCCAGTTGCAGAAACAAACAAAACAGAGGTGCCTCCCAGATTCCCCCTAGAGTTAGAAAAATAAAAACAAGGCTCTTATGGGGAAGAAGCATCTAGTTGCCAAATATTTCCTTCCCCAACACTGTTGTTAGCAAATCAATTGACCTCGTTAACTTGTATCTAACCCAGCGCTTAGAACAGTGCTAGACACTTAGTAAGCACTTAAATACCATAACAAATATTTATTGAGTGCTTACTATGTACAAAGCAGTGTATCAAGTGTTTGGGAGAGTATACTATAACAGAGTTGGCAGACACATCCCCTGCCCACAAGGAGCTTACAGTCTAGAGGTGGGTCAGATATTAACCAATGGTATTTTATTGAGCACTTACGATGTACAGATCACTGTACTAACCACTTCTATAAGTATGAGCATTAAGTACCGTGGGGCTGAGAGTGGGGTGAATAAAGACCATCAATACAAGTACAAGGGCGACACGGCCAGCTGTTTAACTGTTTAGACTCTATCCCTTCATTTCCGAGTTGTGTCCAGCAGAGTGTATTCCCAAGCAAAAACAGCCCAGAAATGAACTAACTGCACTTTAGAAGAGGCTTTACCTCCCCGCCCCCCTTTCCTACCACACAAGAGTCATCAAGCGAAAGAGCTTGCTTTCGATAAAATGAGCACTTCAGATGACACTGAGGGGTAATTTTTCAGAGTTGCTGTAATCTTTGGTTGTGGCTTTCCTGAATCTCAGAAATACACCCCACCAAGTATATGTTTTATTAAATTTCACTAGCTCTATTGAAGCTGCTGCTTAAGGAAAACCATATGTTAAATGCTGTAATGAATGAGAACATATTTTAAGTGTATTCATTCAAAGCAAGAAATAGAGGGAAATTAGCATTTATTTTCCAGAATAAGTCACTTAATTTAAAAAGAGAGGCAGCATGGATGCAAATGAACAGATTTAGTTCCATGGTACCAGAAAGAGTACTCTGGCACTCCAACTACAGCATAAGGAATGAAAGGGTGCGGGGAAAGCAGAAAGGAATGAAGGGGAAAGTGGGAATGGAAGGAAATCAGGAAGGATTATATATATGATTCAGAGACTAAAGTGAACACTATCAGTGATATTTTTTCAATACAGCAATAGAGACAACATGGGCCCCACCCTCAGTGAGCTTTCAATCTAATGGGGAAGGTGGACAGAAATAGTGGAACAGGAAGGAGACCCAACAGTGCTACAGCTGCTAGAAGCAGGAAGGACGAAAAATAGTGAAGATAGCACTCAGACTTGTGACCTTGAGTCCCAAACCATGACACTTCTGAAGTTTACACTCTGCTTCAGTTTTATGACACCAGCCCCCTTTCTGGAACTAGCTCCGTTTCCTGTCTGCAGGCAGGAAGGATACAGCGTTATCAATTTTCTTTATTGAGTGCTTACTATGTGCAGAGCACTGTACTAAGCACTTGGAAGAATATAACAGAGTTGGCAGATATGTTCTCTGCCCAAAACGAGTTTATAGGGGTCAACCTCACCCCATCACGCTGTCCCCCACCCCGCCTCACCCTCTTTGAGCTTCTCCCCCTTGCTTCCCCCAAATGGTTTCCTGGCTCTTACTTGTTTCCCTTATCCCTATTCTCATTCATCCACTCCTCAGCAACTCCCCACCACCAAACCCACCCACCTCCAATCTCTCTACTGTCCCGGCTCTCCTCCTCTGCCAAGCAGAGATTTCTACTTTTCCTTCTTCTTTCACACCACATTGGTTAATACATTGGTTATGGAGGCAGCATGGCTCAATTGAAAGAGCATGGGCTTGGGAGTCAGAGGTCATGAGTTCGAATCCCGGCTCTGCCACTTGTCAGCTGTGTGACTGTGGGCAAGTCACTTAACTTCTCTGTGCCTCAGTTACCTCATCTGTAAAATGGGGATTAACTGTGAGCCTCACGTGGGACAACCTGATTACCCTGTATCTACCCCAGCGCCTAGAACAGTGTTCGGCACATAGTAAGCGCTTACAGGACCTATAGAACCTGTAAAGAGGGGCTGCTCCTAGAACATCAATCTTGTGGGAATGTCTCACACAAACGACCGCAACCTGGTCCTGGGTAATCTATGCATAGAACCCAAGTGAGATTCAACATTGCGATCAGAGTCACTAATTTCTTGGTGGTTCATCATTGAAATTCTTTCTCTATTTACTCCCTCCTTTGATGTATAATGCATTAATTCTGTTTTCACAACAAAATCTCCACTCATAGGGCAGCAAAAATGAATTTCCAAGATTTAAACATGCTATTATCGGATATGGTGTCTACAAATGTGTGACTGTGATCCTATTTTAACCTTGAATTTATGATTCCTGGAATTGCTAATGTTAAGGCTTTTGGGGGTTGGGGAGTGTGAGAGGGTATCTTTTCAATAGAATAGAGCTTTAGTTCTGCTGTGTGTCCATTTCAAAATACTTCAATTATAAGGCACACAATAAGCACAGATTCCATTAAAAAAATTAGTTCTAACAATAAGAAATCCAGAAGACTTAAGTTTTACTACCACAAGAAAGGCAGAAGAATTAAAACAGTGGGGGAGTGGGGAGAATCCATGCCTCCTGAAATAGTGAGGAATCTCCCTTGCCAGTGCCACCTCTGTAAGCAAAAAGGGTGACATCATCTCACCTGTTGCTTCCACAGATGGTCTTCAGTCCTCGGCACTGTGGGCATTTCAACCAGTAAGAGGCCTCTTAATCTGCAGTCCATTTCCCCTAGACTCCCATGGTTCCACTTAGGATTTATTTTTGTGTTGGTGGATGGATACCCAAAAAGTTCTGGCAACACAGGTGAGAGTTTTTTGGGGGGCGGGGGGGAGAAAGAGGGTTGAGAGGCCCATGATGAGTTATGGGGACACTGGGAAGCCTCACCACCACCCATATAACCCAAAGGACTTTTCCAGTAGTTCTGGGTGCAGTGAGGAAGCATCACCCCATCTGAGGTTAAATTTTACATATGACTCATCACAGAATGTGACTCTGCTCCACTCTCGGCAAGATCCTAGCCAGCCAAAGTCCTTCTGGGCCACCTGTTAAAGAACAGCACTAATCTCACCCTTTTGCAATCTTACTTTGGCTTTGTGCTTCAACACAATCCAAAAGAAATAATCTTTGTAGCTGTTACATTTGAAAGTAGTGCCAGCATCAAATTCATGACTACAGTGCTAGATGCGGTGAGTGCATCACTCAAAGCATGAAGTACACACAGTTTTCAAAAACGAGAATTGCATTCTCACGAAACCTCCCGTTAAGGAAAACATGCACTGTAGTACTCACCAGTCCCAATGTCACACGCAGTTTCTTTCCAAGCAGTTTCTTTGGTGACGTGGCATGCCGAGCCCAAACAAGCTCATGCTGGCAAAAGAGCGTTCCCTAATTCTCCCATCGCCTCCTAGCCAAAAAACATAGGGAAAAAAACATTCATTCCGGCAGAACTGAATGCAATTACTAATTCTCTTCTGCAGAGGTAATGGAGGGTAGAGAATGTTTGATGTCTTCAGAAAATTTTCTAAGCAAGTTGCACTGCCCTGAAAAGTTTATCAAGATCCTAAGGCTACTTCCCAGTGAGCTAGCCAGTCATGTCGGAGTTGGGAGCGTTCTGTCTCTATTCCGATCACTATGGAGTATTTCTATGTAGTCATGTCTGAAGACACACAACTAACCCAAAAGCTGGGGAGGGAATAAGGTTCTGGGAAACTCGGTTCCGGCTTCAGGCATCATTGAGAGTTCTTGACAATCACACAAACTGCTCTACTCGGCTGAGTGGGCCCGGGGAAAGACAGGCACAAGATGACGGGCATACAATTCCGAACTGCTTTACAGAACAGTAGTATTATTGGCTACTGATAAGCTAGAAGATTGAAGTTATGTATCTGCTCATGAGAATCCCTAAATCCAACCAAAGATTTCTACGGGGCATAGAACTAAAAGCTATTATCCCCTCTGAGAAACACAAATCACTCTCTGATGTCATGGTGCACAAACAAGTAGAAAATAGAACTAAGGAAGCTAGTGTATTCTTTGAAGGACTTACAGACTGGAATGCCAATATGGCAATAAGCATCAGATCACCCTTAGGTCTAAAGAGCAACAGCATCCACCCTTTTATATGGCTGCAAGACCTTCATGCAGTTTCATTAGCATCCCTATACCTAATATCAAATAGACTGACAGAAAGACAAACAATGAAGTCCCAGTGACAGGATGATCAAGGAAATGCATCTGATGCACTGACAGCCTCGGGGATACTGAAAGAGGGGAACGTTGAGGAATGGAAAGGTTAACGCTAAGGTGGCCAACTGGAAACTGAGGGGTTTCTGGGGGTTGGGGTACTACCCCCCAAGATAACAGCAACAATGTGGATTGAGTGGGGAGTCACAGGGATGGTGAGAAACAATGTAGAGGGTGTAGTTGAGGAGAAACCCTATTTCGAGTTAAGTGAAACTGACTCAGAACTGAGCTGCGACCTCACCAAGGTGACAAAAACTGTGCAGATGATTTTACATGATCTTGCAAACTGTCCTCAAGCGAACACTATGCCTGTGCAGTAGGCTGTATGAGCAGGAAGGAAAAATGACTCACATTGCTCTGCAGTAATAAAACGAAAGTCTCTGGGTGAGGGGAGCTGGTTTTTAGGTCTACGGGGCAGGCAGTGGTTTTGCAGAGAGGGCTGCTTTGGCAGGGGTCTGCCGAGATTTGGGGGTTTTTTTGGGAGGAGAAGGCCGCGGGCGGGGGGAGTACCAGGAGATGAATTCAGCTCTTCACCCAACAAATGAATGTTTACTGCAGTTGGCTCACCAGGAAGATGTGAACTAGCCAGAAGATCTGCTCCAGGCCAGTATGAAAGACCACCAGCACTGCTGTGAATGGGAGATGAGACATAGAGTCGCTGGGGGTCCTGGCTAACAAAACACCCGCTGCAGCAAACTTCACTAGGCAGGATATGCGAGAACAGTGGACAGCAGGATCCTCAACTACTGGCTCGATGGAAAACTGAAAAGGAGTGAATACAAAGAGAAGAGATGTTAACAACATAGGAAAGCACATGAAATGCTACTGCACTTAGTGGGCCACTGGGAATGATGGGCGGACAGACCTGCTTGGACCACAGCAATCACTGAAGGAGTGGTTCTTAAAAAGCAGCAGTTGAGGCAATACTGCAATAAAGACACAACTGTAAACAGTGCCAAGTGCTGCAGGCAGAAATGCAATAAAAGAGCATTGGGCAGCATGCACGGCATGGAAGAAGTTGCCTATTATGAATCAGTCTTCCCATCCACATCCCAGTAGTTAGGTAGCATGACATCCTCCTCCTCCCTCCACAATCACTTTAGGAGATTTCTGCCCAGGATATGACCCGGGGGCTTATGCAGCAGATGGCATGCTTCAGCCACTGCAGGATACAGTCCCCCTCCTCCACAAAGCTCACTGTGGGCAGGGAATGTGTCTGCTTATTGTGATATTGTAGTCCTAAACATTTTGTACAGTGCTTTGTGCACATCCAGTATTCAAATATGTTTGAAAGAAAGACAGTGATGCTCCTTCCTACCCCTGCCCCAATGGGGGCGATCAGGGCACAGCCAGAGCTCTTCACCCCAAACCCCCAAAACTGGCTGGGACTCTTTTCCCACCCCTGCTCTGCCACCCCCGAATCACAGCCATTCCAGAAGGCAAAGAGGACTTTCAGATAGCTTTATATACCCCATCAAGTCTCACACCGCTTCCCACCTAAATGTAATTCACTGCCACCATCCTGAGCCTGGATATATTTGAACTCTTAAGAGGCATGGGAACCATTTCTGACCTGCACCTGCACCCTGTGGGTTTAGCCGCCGGTTGGGGAGAAAGTCAAACACTTCAATGTGGTCTATCCTGAGGTAGTGAGCTCCATATACACTTCAGATTTCCCTTTTAGAAAAAATGGTATAAAATTATTAGAGAGATACAGAAGCAAAGGCAGAATATTATATCTACCTTAACCGGGAGTAACCCAACAGCAAGAGTAAATAAAGACAATATTAACTTTAAACAAAATTCTAGCTTTATCACAGACTGTACTAACTTAGGTACTAAATTAGGTACCTTAAACTGGGGTAGCAAGATTTAGTAACACCCACTTATCTTTTATCTTCTGGGGAAAACCTTTCACGTGACTTCTGGAGCCTGAAAGTCAAAGTATTCTTCAGGAACAGCAAGGCAAGAGAGGAACTTGTTTCCTCTCTCATTTCAGTAAACCCTTTATTCTGAACTCACCACCTCAATCTTCCACTGGAATTGCCCGGAGTCCAGTTGGTATCAGGAGATGAGTAAGACCCTCCAAGAATGACTGGCAGGACATCCAAACAGATCTCCCCATCATGACCTGCACACTTTAGACTTCCTTGTGAGGTCCCAGACCGTCACAGATAGCATTACCTTCAAAGAACAACGGTCAGCAATCTCCTGTCCTATCCCTTTTCTTTTAGTGCTTTTCCACAATGGCACTACTGACTTTTAATGCTGACATTTCTTCCAGTGGTCTAGCGCTTCACATGTAATACAGATGTGTTTAAGGTGGAAGGGGATACATGAGCCAACTGTGCAGTCATTGAGTTTCAACACACATAGCTGATCAATAATATGCTGAAGTTAGTTACCTCTCAAATAGAAAGCAAGACAACTTTCCCCTCAAATTTATGGATATTCAGTTCATAATGAATAAAGCTAATTTTTCTTGAAGTTACTGCAATTGTGTATCTGAACAAGTTATGATAAATTTCATATATGAAGTATCCACTAAGTACCTCTTTTTGTTCCTTTTGAACTTATTACACCTTGAAGTTTCTGTCTTTTAATGAAGCACTGGACCATAAGCCCAAAACCTTAAAAAGATAAAGAGGAAGCAGTCCTTAAATAAATTGAATTTTCTTCCTTTTCAGAGGAATGTATCCATCGTTCATAGACTCCACAGCACTTGCAAGATAGCCAAGAATAGCTGGGACCCACTGACAGAACTGCTACATCATTGTGAGCTCAGGGACCCAAATCCTCCACTTTGTCCCAGAGTCTATAGTAATATTAAAATGGCTGTGGCAGTTTGGAATCAAAGAATGTGCTGAAGATGGCCCCCAGTGAGAAATGTATTCCTCTCTGTTTCTTTCATTTTGGATTCTTGTGTTTCAACACTACAGTGAATGTGACTTGTGGCATATAATTTCTCTCTCTTCCCAAGTGTTGGTCCTCCCTTTGCTAACAGGGACCATGACTGAATCCATTGTTTTCACCTCAGCACTGATTGCAGCATTCAGCACCTAAGGAGTTGATAATTATTCTAAGGATTCCTGTTCTGCTGCAGCTTTCTGGCCTGTGGACATTAGCTGAAGCCACAGAAAAGGTACCTCAAACTCAAGTTGAAGTGAGGTTGGCCTATATTTCCCCTGCACCAAGACTCCTTGAGTCATAAGAGCAGGGGAAGGCATCACACATTAGCAAGCCCAAGGCCTAACTTGCTGTCACGCTATGTTAAAGTCTCTTCACTGCCCCTGGAACTACAGTAACCAAAAGGACAGGCACAGGGTGGAACCGGTGAAGGGCTCAATACAGCGACAAATAGAGTCCTATTCAACTGGTAGAACATCAGCAAGACCACAGCCGTGACTGTTGTGATTACGGATTAAGCCGCAAGGAGCCTGAAGCTCGTTCCTCTAACCATAATGCCCACTAGCTCTTGTTCTATTTACCATTGTTTTGTCTATTATAATATGTTTTCACCTCTCCTTGTGTCTGTCACGAAATCCCTTACTCTTAGCTGGAACCCCTTGAGGGGTGAGGGGGGGTTGGTAACAGGGAACAGTATCATTTCTCAACTATGTATTCCCCTCCCCACCTCCCCCAGCCCTCCAGTGCTTAGAACA
This sequence comes from Ornithorhynchus anatinus, assembly GCF_004115215.2. Lineage (NCBI taxonomy): Eukaryota > Metazoa > Chordata > Mammalia > Monotremata > Ornithorhynchidae > Ornithorhynchus > Ornithorhynchus anatinus. The sequence goes on along the minus strand of NC_041733.1, from coordinate 25,056,822 downwards.
CAGAAGGCATTTAGTAAACTCTACTACAACAACTCTCATTCACTAGTTTTATCACTGGTAGGTATAGCTCAAGTGGAACTGGAAAGGTCATGAATATTAAACCACGGCCCTTCGGTGCTCAAGTCAATACTTCTAGTCTAAGGCAACAACATGAAAACCTAACCATTTGGGAGAGGAGGCTAAGTCTGCTGCTGAGTGTCATCCAAAGGCAACTTTCTTCTGGTGGTCTCTAATATCTGGTTTTTAGAATGCAGTGGCCAATTTCAGGTTCATGCATTTGACTGCTTCTTTATTCTGAAAGTTTGCACAGTTTTTCCTTAAGCTACATACATTTTGTGTGAAAATTCCTAAAATAAGTGAACAAAAAGGAGTATTGATGAAGAAAGACTGCACATCTACAAATACATTTTAACCAAAGAATTCATCCACTTAACCTCTTTTGCATATTAAATTATATCTACAAGTGAAAAGCAGCTCAAATTTAATTTAAATGCTGCAGTGAGCTTAGAAAGAACACAGAGTGAACAGAAGAGAGGCACTGCTCAGCTATGAGGCTATTCTCCTAAATGTTGAATGCTCCAATAAAGAATTACATTTTTACTAACTGTAGAATGCTCCAATAAAGAATTACATTTTTAACTTTTAGCAAATAATGCACCAAAAAATTAGAATACTTCTCCCTTTAACTTTTCACTTTATTGGTATTTTAAAACCAGCATAAATATAAAAGGCAGACACAAACACGTACACATAATACAACTACCTCTTGTTCTTGCCTTTCTAAACAGACTCATTAAAGAAAAATGAGAAAAATCAGAATCAGAAGTCAAAATGGCCTTCCCTACGATAGTGACATGATTGATCTTTCGCATGTTTAAGATAATAATGCAGCCTTACCAAATTCAAAAGAACCAACAAGCCTGTACAATGTTAAACAATCCTTTTGGTCAAAACATCAGTGATGAGGGAAGGTGTCTTGGAAAAGAATACTTCCATTGCACAAGCTCAAAAGGCAACAGTTAAAACAAAAGCCAACAAGTGTATTCAAATGGCCCACACAGCAAACTGCAGTGAGTTATGTTATGGTATTATAGCATATAACTGAATTTTTAAAATAAAGTATATTTTGGTAGTCAAGATCAACAGAGAGCCTACCTATGGCCACTTGGTTCATTTTTGGGTTTGAACTTTAACTTCACCAAAATATTTCAACATATGCACTGTAGTTGAAGGAAGACCCTTCTCTCTTTACAATTTGGCAAGCTACAAAACTGCCGTTAAGTATTTTCCAAAAGAGCTCCTTCCCTTCTCCCTGGGTCTTTTGACTAATACTATGAGAGGAAAGGAACCCCATTAGATGGTGCCAATAGCGTAGTCTAGACATTGGCAAAAGTCTAGACATTGGCAAAACCTGCCCACGTCCATCATCTATCATGAAGAGAATACGGGAATTCATTCTGTTAGATGCATTCAGGCTTCCGCATCAGAATTCCCTACCCCATGAAGAAAGCCTTATTTCCCCTCACATTCCACTGTCTCAATCTTTCCTTCAAATAAAGGTTCATAGTTGAGTGTGTGTATTTCAATCCATCTCACCATAATTCATTTCACGAGGCTCCCTTTCGAGTTTTTTTAAAAAGCCTAGCTAATCCCAATTATTCAAAGCACTTACTTTAGACTTAATACTTCGCTACTGCCATCCTTTTCCTATTTTAAAAAATCCTTTAAAAATGATTGATAGCAAAATGTTTGGGACCCTAAAAAAATATTTACAGTTACTGGGAAAAGAGGGCATGTGCTTCTGGTAGAGAATCCAATATATATTAACTCTGTTCTCAATCAAATCAGCAATAATTACAAATAGAGAGTAATTTGTGAAAATGTATAAAACAACGCTAGCTGTTTTCTGCAATTACAATACAAACAGATCATAATTAAAAATGAAAATTGGAGCGGAACTCAAAGTACGCTTTCTTGTTGCTCACTTAGTTTCTCCCTCCGCCCCTCCCCCCACCTTCATCCATCCTCTCCTCAAAAAGAGCAAATTAAATACCAAATGCTTCCTGTGTAGTATAATTATTAGGCTGGTCTGTTATGATTAGCTTATTTGAAAAAAATCATTTATAATAGGCAGAATATTTCTCTTTTTTAAGTGGAGGCTAGTGATTACCAAAAGTATCATTAAACAAGAGTGGGCGCAAGGTGTATAATTTAAACTGTCAGTTTCCCTTGCAGATTAATTTAACAATTATTACTCCATCAAAACTTACTATTCCCATAAATAAATAGAGCTCTCAATTATAAAAATCAAGGGACAATATATGTATATAGACATATTAGCAGCTTAAAGATGTATGTTTGTAGAATCAACATACTCCTTTTTAGAAAATGTCTCTGAAAAGATTACATTGTATTTAAGCGCATCCTCAGGAATTGTAGCAGAAGTTCGACAAAAAAATATTTCAGAAAATTCCTTAGAGGAACAGGATCAAATAAGAAATAGCCAAATACTAGACACAATTCTATGTTATTGCTCCAGTTTGATTTTCTCTCCATTGAAAAAGCAAAAAACACCAGTCTCAAGATGGATGGATCACTTAGATGAAAGTTCATCCACTGGAATAAATGGAGACCCAGATTCAGAAGGTGACACAGGAGAGTCTGTGGCCGTGCTGACTTTAGCTGGTGAATTACAAGAAGATCCAGCACTGCTGCTGTTGCCATCAAGAGTATCTGAAGACAGACTGGGAGAATGAAATGCCACCCAATGACAACAGAGAACTCAAGAGACATGTATGCACATTTGTTCAGTCTACAAATACATAAAGCAAAGAACTGCCACAATTTTTTTTTTAAAGATTTCATAACATTTGGTGGACAAAATCCAAAGCTACACATTCTTTTTTAATTAATTTCCATAAATCCTTCAGGCATTCATGTTATTACAGTTTTTCTGGTTGGCTGAAAGTTTTTTTACTTCCCTAACAGGGACAGGCCTATAGGCCACATGGAAGAAAAATTATCGAGAGATTGCTTCTCATGTGCTCACTGATACACCACATTCAGACACTAAAGCAGTACTTTCCTTAAGACAGAGAAATAAAATCAAACCAAGTTGTGACAGAAAAAATTTAGAATATTTACTATTTACATTCTAAAAACAATGAGTTTTGTGTACAGCCTAACTTAAGAATATAATATTCAGAATTATCAAAAGATGTATAAAGCTATCCTATGGTGTCTAAAACAGCAAATCGAAAGTCAACACTTACCACACATTAAGATCTGTCAGGTGTGCAGCATCAGAAGAAAGCACATTGGTGGTGCCTTGGAAAAATCTCTTTGGCTGGTCTTCAGTTTCCATTTCGCCTGCAATGTCATAATATAAAACAACTGAATTCAGAGCTTAAAAATCTATCTAGCCTACATCCATAAGGCTGTGTGGTTTAACTGTTTAAAGTATGGATTTTTCAGGTTTAAAAAAAAAAATCTAAGTCAGGAATAATTCCTGCTCTCCTTCAAGATGAGTGAAGTCATTTAAATGTTACCTTAACTATTACTTTCATGATTTACATGCAACATTTGCATGCCAAGTATTTTTTTCCAGTAATGTTACTTCTTTCCAGCATTTAGAAATGGTAAACAAGGGATCAACATCAAAGCCTGCTGCATAAAGAGCAACTTTATGGCAGCCTTGCTTGATCTGGGGCTATTTGATTCCACAGACAATCCAAATAAACCATATCCATATCCAAGTTTAATAATCCATCCATATCCAAGCCAAACAGAAAAACCATTCAAAGTCTTGATTTGAGGTGAAGACTCTATTCTGGAGCAAGAAGACTGAGGACACATGTAAAACACAAAAAGTGAATCCAGATACCACTTAACCTAAAATACTCCAGTCTCTTTACAGAGCTGGGAAAAAGCAAGTCCTTTAGCAAAACATATGTCAATACTAAGATAGGAAAGATACTCACAATCCGTCTCTCAAATATATTGACATGCTGACTATGGCAAAATTTGGATGGATACATAGTGAATATATATTCATTTTGGGGTGGAAAGACCCAAAATGGCAGCAATCTGGCCTGTTGACACTCTGAAGACTTTTCTTCCAGGCCCACCCCACTAAAATCCCTGCCCCCTTTTCACCCCTGTTTTCAAATGGAAAGTTGGTACCTGTGCCCTAAAATTGATGCTAAAGGCTAGCTTCTTGGTCCTCTTGGCTCTCAGTAATTAAGACTGTTGATATAATATGCTTCCTACATGTTTTGCTGAAAATATTCACAAGTAAAATACTTCAGGAATATTAAAATTGTTTTAAGAATAGATAACTCGATTTAAAATTTTCCAAATGAGTGACTGGAATTATAGTAGCATGGCTCCTTGAAATTACAACTTGAAGGGAATCTAAGCACTAAATCTCAAAACAAGTTTCTTATAAGTTTAAATATGTTCAAATACCAAATGAGTGCTTTAAAAATGAAACAAACTACTAGTCCTAACGTGCACCAGTAAATGCTTGATATTTCTTAGGCGTCTATAATGCGTTTTAAAATTCTATTTCATACTCTTGGTAAATGCTCAGTACCTTTTCTTTTTATTGGTCCAAGAACACTTGGTCTAATGCAATTGATAGGACTCTGGCTTCTCCTCCTAAAGTAAAAACAGCACATAATAAGCAACAAGCCTGTGTTTGAGGAGGTAAACCATTACAGTAAATTAAAAATATATTCTTCTATGAAAAAGAAGTTGTTTATTGTAATAGAGAACTTAAATCTTATGCTGAAATCCTCAGAAGTCTTCACTCCTACTTCTCTCCAACCCATAATCCCACCCAACCAATATTCTCAAAAAGCCCTTCAATACTCTGTTCCAATCATACAGGAAACCAAGATGGAGTGACCAACTGACTTCCAATTCTCTCCATTTCGGAGAACTGGTAATCTGCAATTGTGACTACTTCAGTGACAAACCGTTTAAAATCAAGTGAAGTGATGAACACAAGAAATTAACTAAGGAGACCAAAGTCTTTAAAAATGAGATTGGGTGGGAGAAAAAAAATTCTGTCATTTATTATCAATTTTTCTTATTCTTACATAACATGAACTTACGTTGCAAAGCGTCTTGTTGGACTGGGAATAGGACTTGGAGGCAATCCATTGCTACTCACAAAACTTTGTAAAGATGGTGAAAAGCATTGCTAAAAACAAATTGAAATACAATTCAAATTACAGGTTGTTATATTCCTAACCACATGAAGAAACGGAGCATAAGAAAGAGCTAGGCAAGAAAACTTGATGGCTCAGGAAGTGTTTAAAGGGATGTTCATGACCAATGCTTTACTTTCTTACCTTCCCAATCCCCCTGGTAGGTGACGGCGCTGGGGAAACTGGAATGAAATCAATGCGCTTTGGAGAGGATGATTTCTCAAAATCATTGTCACTCTGTAAAATACAATATATAATTGCACTATAATAATAATGGTATTTGTTAAGTGCTTACTATGTGCCAAGCACTGTTCCAAGCCATAAAAGGCACACTGCATTAAGATATGCTCTGGACATGAATAAAATGTTCACACAACTCCCAACAATACAGTTGGCTCAGAGCAATCAACATTTCTTGCAGCAGCTGGGAACAGATTTAAATCTTATTCTTTCTTCTGATCCACCACATCAGATGCCCAACAGTTATACCAGTAGTCTTATCTTAGACAGCTATTTCAAAATCCCTGCCTCACTTGGTAGTTGCTATGGAAAAATAGAGAGGCAGGTGAGGTGATGGGTTTTCTCCAAGGCCCCATCACTAATCATTATTTTATCTGCTCCTTCTCTCTTCCCCCGACTCCTTCAAACACTACGATTTGAGGGTGATATTTCCAAGGTACCTTACTAAAAGTACTTAAAATTTCAGCAAACTCAATCTTATTTACGAAGAAAAGCACATACATGTGGCATATGGTATATCAGACATTTTCCCCATAAAAAACAAAAGTATAGATACAGTACCAGGCTTAAACTTTCTTCCTTACCAGGCTTAAACTTTCTTCCCATGACTGGCTTATTTGCATTGCTGTTTGCACTTCTCTACAAGAGACAAAAGAAGAAAAGTCATACTTGGGTTATCTCTTCATTTCTATGGGAAAATGAATTTGTAGTAATATACTCACCGCTCATACACTGTTTCTCTATTTATCAAGTCCATTCCTTCTTCCTAAAGAATAAAGAGAGAAAAAATGGAAATGCCACCTGATTTACTCCAATTTTTCTAGGCCTTAAATTTAGTACTGATACATCTTCAGTCTTTATCTGGAGTTGTTATAATAGATGAGTAGATGAAACATTTCAATAAATGGCTAGAAATTTCAAGCTTCAGTCAGCTGTACCAAAAGGCAAACAAGCATCTTCCTTGTAACCAGCACATGTAGAGAAAGGGATTAGTGAAGGTCTTTCTACCCCCTTTTTTTTTTTTTTTGGGAAAACAGGGGCCCCTAGAAGACAAAATCATGTCTATCTTACGCAATATCAATATTACTATTACATTTGTAGCCTTCAAAGAAGAAATTTAATCAACTGATGCAAAAAAGTACCTTAAATCTTTCCAACTGAATACTTGCATTATACTTATTCCACTTACTATTTTCACAGCACATTTCTCTGAAGAACTATAATTTTCTTGGAAAGAGAAATATTTACAGTGGAAGAGGGAAAGAAAATAACTACCAAAAAATGACAACAACAACAAAAAAACCCCCCACCCACATCCACCAAACACATAACCATACTCAGTGCAAGAGATGGGGGAAACCAACAGGAACTACATGTGGAGACTAAACCTGGGAGTTCTTGCAGAGTAAACTGAAAAGTGATTTCAGAAGAACTTTGGTCTGTTGGATATGAAGAAGGAAATTCCAGGTAGTGGAGAGGGCTTGAGCAAGAGTTTGGCGGGGGAGAGATGAGAACGAGGCACAGTGAGTAGGTCTGTTTAATAATGAAGATTGTGAACGATGGTATGGTGGGAGAAGAGAGTAAGCAGCTAAGAGGAAGAGAGCTGATTAAGTGTTTTAAACGGCAACTGTCAGGAGTTTCCACTGATGTAGCGTGGCTTAGTGGAAAGCCATGGGCTTGGGAGTCAGAGGTTGTGAGTTCTACTCCCAGCTCCGCCACTAGTCAGTTGGGTGATTGGGCAAATCACTTCACTTCTCTGTGCCTCAGTAATCTCATCTGTAAAATGGGGATTAAGACTGTGAGCCCCACGTGGGACAAACTGATTACCTTGTATCTACCCCAGTGCTTAGAACAGTGCTTGGCATATAGTAAACGTTTACCAAATACTATCATTATTATTATGTACAGAAGACTGGGTAAACACTAGAGGTTTCTGAGGAGTGGTAGGGGAGAGCAGAGGCAGGGAGATCAGAAAGGAAGCTGATGAGGTAGTCAACCTGGGACATGACAAGCGCCTGACCAGCCTGGTGGCCATTTGGACAAGAAAGCACAGACTGTGGAAATACTGGGGACCAAAAATTGGCAGTATTTGGGATATAATGAATACGGGTGTTAGAGGAAGGAGTCCAGACAATGCCAATACTGCAGACTTGAGATAAGGAAGATGGTGTCCTCATCTATGATGGGAAAGTGAGAGTAGAGGAATTGGTGGGGGAAAACTGTGCCACAGATATATTGTGTTTGAGGTGACAGCACGAGATCCACATAGAGATGTCCTCAAGGGCAGAAGAATATGCAAGACTGCAGAGAAGGAAAGAGGTCAGGGCTAGAGGTAAAATTGGGAATGCCTTTGCCAGGGACAAGAGTGTGAATGGTTTTGCACATGCCCCTAGCAGTATAATCAATTTCTTCATGCAGCTTCTCAGTCCTGTCAAGACTGAGGCTCATACACCATTCCCAATGGGAGTCTGCATCAATAAAAAACATAATAATAATAACAATGATCATGGTATTTGTTAAGTGCTTACTATGTGCCAGGCACTGTACTAAGTGCTAGAGTGGATACAAGCAAATCGGGTTGGATGCAGTCCCTGTCCCACGTGGGGCTCATAGTCTCAATTTCCATTTTACAGATGAGGTGACTGAGGCACAAAGTTAACTGACTTGCCCAAGGTCACAGCAGACAAATGGCAGAGTCGAAATTAGAACTCATGACCTTCTGACTCGCAAGCCAGTGCTCTACCCATTACACCATGCTGCTTCTGAAGGTGCATTTTTGGTTTACGGTGGGGTTAAAATGTAAAAATCAAACAAAAACCAAAACAACAACAAAAAAACCCAACCCAAAACAATGAAGAATTATCTCTACACAACCCTACCCCGCTCAAAAAAAAAAAAAAAAATCAATCAAGAAAGTCATTAAGTGGTGAAAATATTTAAAGTTCCAGGATGGCATAAAGACTTTTAACAAGAGGACTTCAATTTAGCTGTGAAATTTCATTTAAAAGAGTTAGTGTAACATCAGAAGAATAGCAAAAATGCATTTTTTAAATATATCTAAATCCTAACAGCTTTTTTAAAGATCTATGTAAATTTAGGAGCATATTATATCAAAGTCGATTTCTAGATTTCTAGATTTCTGGAAATCCACTGATTTCTTATTTTAGGTCAGTCGATGCTCAAATGAAAGATTCATTAATGTCCTAAGAAATACTGCTTCCCTACTGATCTTTTGTAGAAGTACTTTTGACTAAGTTCAAAAACAAAAGAAAATGTGCTATTTAAATTTACAAGTGACAAATTTTCAACATATCCTTACCTGCTTGATTTGATGAAGGCGACTACTAGGAATACGAATAGGGGATGATGGCAACAACTGTAACACCACAGGAAAAAAATCAGAATAACTTAAAACTTTTAATTCCACTCAAAAAATAAACTTATTCCAATTCAATACATTCATTAGCATGTAGAAATCTAACTTTTGAATCATCAATAGTGACCAAAACGTGTTAGTAGTAGTATTTATTAAGCACTTATGGTGTGCAGAGAATTGTACCCAGCCTCAGCTATATCCTCCTTCTCCTGCTATCTACAGATGTTCCAACTTCACAGAGGGTCTGACATCTGCTATTCATTAAATCTGATGCAACTCAACTAACAAGATATTTGGGAAATATATATGGTCTATCATTCCAAGATTAGGATCACTTCAATGGACTTAAGTTTATTGAAAAATATTCCTGAATTTGTTCCAAGACCTAATTATGTCTCCAGGAAATAGCATGGCCTGGTGGAAGGAACTTGGGCCTAGGAAGCTCTACTATTTGCTTCATGACTCTTGGTAAATCACCTTCTTTGTGTCTCAGTTTCCTCACCCACAGAATGGGGTTTGAGTATCTGTTCCCGCTTCCTCTTGGATTGTGAGCCATAACTTTATTCAATCATATTTATTGAGTGCTTACTGAATGCAGAGCCCTGTACTAAGTGCTTGGGAGAGTACAATACAATAAAGAGACATTCCCTGATCACAGCGAGCTCACCATCTAAAGATGGGGCAGAAACTGAATCTGATCTGATTATCACGCATCTTTTCCAGCACTCAATATAGTGTTTGGCACACAGAACTTCACAAACACCAATTAAACCAATTTTTTAAAATGGTATTTGTTAAGCACGTATTGTGTGTTGGGCCCTTAGTACAGTGGGCTAGATCCAAATTTATCAGGTTGGACACAGTCCAAGTCCCACACAGTCTTAATCCCTAATTTACAGATGAGTAATCAAGTACAGAGAAGTGAAGTGACTTGCACAAGATCACAGCAAATGGCAGACCCAGGATTAGAATCCAGGTCATTCTGACTCCCAGACCCATAATGTATCCATCAGGCCACACTGCTTCTCATTTTGTTCTAGAGACAATGTTTCAATTTGGGCTACTGATTTGTTCCACACAATCAGATTAACAAAATGTGCTTAATTATGAATGGCATTTATTGAGCTCTATGTGCAGAGCACTGTACTAAGTACTTAGCAAAGTACAAGAGAATTATTTGACAAGTTCTCTGCCCATAATGAGCTTACAACTTTTGTCTTTAATAAAGATTTGTTTAATAGTGACTAACGTTTTGAGGATGTTTGGCCAGAAGAGGTCTGATTTTCCATTAGGGGACTGCCTATATATATATATAGACTGACAATATATTTAACATAAAAGTTACACTAGCAATAAAGCCCCTTCAACTGTCAAGTTGGAGAGATTTTCCTCAAATTTAGGATATCTTAAAAAAAAAAACCAACAAAAAACAGGGATCCAGATATTCTACGTATAAAAGCAAATCTCTTTGCTAAAGCCATATGTGCTCAGAAAATAAATTCTACCACAGCTATAAAAAAGCAATTATGACTTTAGTGTACATGTTTATTTTTCCTTTAGTACTGGTTAGCCCAATTGGCACAAGTCATGGCTGGTGAAGTTGATCTAAGCATTTTCTTACCAGACTGTGACGGTTCATAACTGTTGTACTGTTCCTGCGTGTTCTCAACACGTCAGCCTGGAACACCTGTGAATTATCACTGAGGAAAAGAAACACTTGTAAAATATAAAAATCCATCAGAGTGATTCTTAAAAGAAATGCATTTCAAAGGGCTGAATAGCTATATCACTAATGTGAATGGCTTCTTGGAGAGGCAGCTGTGTAAATGTAAGGAATTCCTAATATACTTAGCCACAGCTGGCTCAGAATCAAACCCAATTTTGATGGGGGGGGGGAATCAAAGAAATATCAACTTATACCCCAGTTGTTACAACTATGTATACTGTTGTCTGCCTTATAAGAAAACTCTCTGGAAAACATTTTTTCATGTTTTGTTTGACCTTAAGCCAGTTGTTCATAATTATGGTGTGGGTTCCAAAAATGCAATATCCAGGACATTTTAGGGATTGTATTTTACACTTTCTGTTCCTGTCTGACTGCTGCCATGCAATAAGGTAGTTTGAAGGAACCAAGTTCAATATGGATTCCTAAACGCATGGATGGCATCGAAGAAAACGAATAGCCTACAATTAACTCTTTCCACCTGATCTTTTAAACACTCATGCGGTAAATCTAAAGGCTAAATGAATATACAGCATGAATTCAGAACAGTGTTGAAAAAAGGAAGAGGGGATAAGGAAGACAAAGGTAAGATGATATTTGATACTGTTCCCTCTTTCACTCTCCCCCCGGGGGTTGCATACAGTAGACAAGGAATTAACTCTCCCCTCCCAGCCCCCCCACACCTGTTTTATTAACTTGTCCTCATTCTTCTGCTCTTCCTCCCACCTCTCCCTCCACTCCTACCCCTGGGTTATCACTGCTTACAGTTGTGGAACACTAATCTTATTTTTCTCCTCAAAAACTAGGGTGTGGCAGTTATGCAAGTAAATACTATAATTATGGACAGCTGGATGTTCAATAACCTACATTTAATGATCTGCCTGCTCAGTCTAACCCACAGTAGAGGGGTGGCCAAGCCTGGTGAACTGAAAAGCTGCAAAACCAAAAATAGAGTAGGGCTGAGGGCTGCAGTAATCAGAACTCGGTTTATGGGGTGGAGAAGTGGGTGGTGGAGATCCAGAGGTAGCAGAGGCAAAGGCTGGGGAGAAGAGAGGAGAGGAGAGGCAGAGGAGAGGAGAGGAAGGCTCATCAGGTGCTGCTCCTCTCCCTGGACTAGGCCCGTGTAGGTGGGAGCTCTGGAGCTGGAGAAACAGCATACTGTTACAAAATAATGATAACCATGGATGTGCAAGCCAAATAGCCAGCCCAGAGCATCACGTAGATCAGTCTGGCTAACCAGACCATAGTTTATAATAACCAAAAGGGAACCAATTTTTAAAAAATAGATTTTTCAATAGGTCACTGAATTCTCACAAAGACTGAATAGGCCAAATGAACTTTCACTGGAACAAAAATCTAAGTTTGGAGTTATTCTAGAAGTGGTCTAGAAGTGGAAAAATAAGGATTAGCCTAGCCAAAATATACCAAAACTCCACATCCTACACATGTCTCCAAGTCATCTTCCCTCTCCCCTTTTCCTCCCATACAATGGGCTTCAGGGAAGGGGGCGGTTTACTAGAAAAAGACCACCTTTAACCTTTGGACAAATCTAATCCTCATGAAAAGACTGCATAAAAAAAGACATGCATTATTTTCTAATTAATGAAAAAGGTGCTTCATTATTTATGACCATCAATACAGCATCTCCTCTAGGGTGCAAAGCAATAGACTGGGTATTTGCAGCCCTAAAGTGGACAGAGTCCCTGCCATCAAAGAGGTTAAACCCTCTAGACTGTAAACTCGTTCTGTGCCGGGAACGAGTCTACCAACTTGGCTGTACTGTACTCTCCCCAAGTGGAAAAAGCATGAGCTTGGGAGTCAGAGGTCGTGGGTTCTAATCCTGTCTCCACCACTCATCTGCTATGTGACCTTGGGCAAGACACAACTTTTCTGTGCCTCAGTTACCTCATCTGTAAAGTAGGGATTAAAACTGTGAGCCCTCCCCCCATGGCTCTACCCCAAGGCTTAGAACAGTGCTCGGCACATAGTGAGTGCTTAACAAATACCATAATTATTATTAGACCATTAATTGATCCAAAGGGGAGACCAACCTGAAAGCAACCAATGTACAAAATTACTACAATAAAGACTGCATTTGGGAAGGGGAAAGTCAATGACTGTCCTGATACTGAAGTATTCCCTACATGCAGGTTTTAATGCAAGATGAGCAATTCTTGGGGCAGGGACATTGAAGCATGAGATTTCATCATTATTGACCCACAGCTCCCTTGAGATGAACTCTGGTCCTTATTCTCAAATGTAAAACAAATTTTAAAAAGTTTAACTCTCCTGTTTGTTTACAAAATGATACCTTAAGGAATTTAAGTGTTTTTTTTTAATAAAGAGATTCATAAAATCTGTTAGATTTTAGTGTGAAGTAGTGTACCATAAAAAACCTAGCTAAGATCCTCCAACTGCTACAAGTATTTTTCATAAGATAATTGAAGTATTCTAGAGGGAAAAAAAAGGCACTCTGGCACTTCAGATTCATCCAAAACTGAACTCCTTGGCTTTCCTCCTAAACCCTACCCTCCTTAACTTTCTCCTCTGTTGATGGCCTGTTGCAAAAGCCCACAATCTTGCTGCACTTCCAACTATTCACTCAGCTTTCACATTCTGCCAGCTTTCTCCAAAAACATCTTCCAGATCCAACCCTTCTCAGATGCACCCAAACAATCACAATCCTGTTTCAAGCTCTCATCCTATCAGAGTCAGACTACAGCACCACCCTTCCCACTGGTCTCTCCACCTCATCTCATCTCGATTAGACTGTAAGCCCGTCAAACGGCAGGGACTGTCTCTAAAGGTTGCCGACTTGTTCATTCCAAGCGCTTAGTACAGTGCTCTGCACATAGTAAGCGCTCAATAAATACTATTGAATGAATGAATCTCCAGTTCATACTTCCACTCTGCTGCCTGGATCCTCTGGCTGAAATGTTGCTCAGCATACATCTCTCCACTCCTAAAAATCTCCAGTGACTGTCCATCTCTCTCTATCAAATTAAAACTCGTTTTTACTAGCTTCCCCCACCTCTGACCCTACAGACTCTGCCAACTACTCTGCTGACAAAACTGAAGCCATCAAGCTCCTCACTTCCCCAGCTACCTCCCACACTGACCTTCTCATTCTTCTTGATCATCTCCTACAAGATCTCCAGTCCCTTTCCTTCTCACCTTCTAAATCACTTGTGCCCAGTCTTCTTCCCTCCCTGATGGCCATTTTTAACTGCTCAATCTCTGAGGCTTCCTTTCCCACTCCCTTCAAACATGCCCATGTTTTCCTCCCTGGCTTCCACTGCACCAACCAGCAACAACCTAGCTTGCACCTCCCAATCCGGTCTAAACTCCTGAAATGGGTTATATTCACTGCTGCTTCGCTCACTCTACTTCACCCTAATTCTCAGTCTCTCAGCTGTCTTCCACACTGTGGACTACTTCCTTTTCTCAGAAACACTAGCCTTGACTTTTTGATGGTTTATTCCTCATTCTCTTCTTTCCTCTATGACTGATCCTTCATAGTCTCTTTCATCAGTAATTCCTCTTCTCCCTCTAACTGCAGGTGTCCCTCAAGGCTCTGTCCTGGGCCCCTCCTTCTCTTCTCAAGTTATACTTATTCTTTGACAATCTCATCCACCCCCGTGGCTTTAAACTATCACTTCTATGCAACTGACTCCCAAATCTACCCCAGCGCTTAGAACAGTGCTCAGCACACAGTAAGCACTTAAATACCAACATTATTATTATTAAATCTATCTCTGGAATCTTACATTTCCTCCTGCCTCCAGGATATCTATATGGACAGCCCACTAACATGTCAAATATGTGTCCAAAAATGAACACCTTATCTTCACTACCAAATCCTCTCTCTACTTAACCACTTACTCATCACAGTTGACAACACCACCTTCCTTCCCATCTCTCAAACCTGTACCTTGGCATTACCTTGGCCTTCTCCCTCTTCCTCTAGATTGCAAATTAACTGTGGGTAGGGAACATGTCTACCAACTCTGTTACATTGTACTCTACCAAGCACTTAGTACAGTATTCTGCACGCTGAGAAAGTGCTCAATAAATGACTGATCTTTTCCAACCATAGGCTCTTTTCTATAGTATTTGTTAAGTGCTATGTGCCAGGCACTGTATTCAGTGCTGGGGTAGATACAAATTAATCAGATTGGATGCAGCCCTGTTCCACATGGGGCTCACACTTAATCTCCATTTTACAGATGAGGTAATGGGAACAGTGAAGTGAATTCCTTAAGGTTACCCAGTAGACACGAGGCAGAGCCAGGATTAGAACCCAGGTCCTCTGACTCCCAGGCCTACACTCTATACACTAGTCCATGCTGTTCCTTCCTCCACAACATTTCCAGGGTCTGCCCTTTCTCCATCCAAATGGCAATCATACTGGAGCAGGCACTTATATCTCAGCTTAATTTAAAAACCAATCTCCTGGCTGATTTTCCTACCTTGATTTTCTCCCCTCTCTGGTTCATATTTCATTCAGTTGATTTCACTCTGCTCCCCAGATCATTTTTCTAAAATACCATTCTGTACATATCTTCCCATTTTTTAAAAACCTCCAACGGAAGCCCATTCCTATCTGCATCAAAATAGAAATTTCTGACCACTGGCTTTACAACTTAGCCACTCTTCTCCCACTATACTCCCATTGCCATATCTTGCTACTCTCAAGCTGGTTTATTCAATAAAACTCTTTCCCTCTTCATATCTGATACACCACAACTCCACACACTTCCTACCCCCATTTTTAATGCCCTTCTGAAATCAGATTTTCTCCAGGAGGCCTTTTCTGATTATTTCCTAACTTCAGCACATAAGCACTTATAACTCCCTGTATCACTTACAGATCTCAAATAGGTTACTGCTTCTTATTGTAATTTAATGAGTCTAGATTGCAGTCAATGGTATTTATTGAGCATAGAAGCAGCACTGTCTAGCAGTAGAGCAAGGGCCTGTCAGAAGGACCTGGGGTACTAATCCAGTTCCGGGACCTTGGACAAATCACTCCGTATTTTACAGATGAAGTAACTGAAGCACAGAGGAGTTAAGACTGTGAGCCTCATATGGGACAGGGATGGTGTCCATCCTGATTAGCTTGTATCTACCCCCCGTGCTTAGAACAGTGCCTGGCACCTAGTAAATACCATAATACAAATGATATAAATATACTTACTGTACTAAGTGCTTGAAAGAGTATATTACCAAAAAGTAGGTATAGACCATCCCTGTCTACAAGGAACCTATAGAGGGGGTCATAGGCATCACAGTAAATTACAGTTGGATACATACTCAAAGTGCTGTGGGGCTAGGAGAGAGGTGAATATCAGAGTGCTTAAAAGGGAACAGACCCAAAAGCACAAAGAAACAGAGGAGAGTGTCACATATGGTCTTAGATTTGTACCCTTTATTCACCCCACCCTCAGCACTTATGCATATAACCATAATTTTTGTGTCTCCTTCCAGGCTGCAAGCTTTGTGGGAGAGAATGGGTCTATCAGTTCTGTTATACTCAATTCTCCCTACGTACTTAAGAACAGTTCACTGCACATATTAAGTGCTCAATAAATACAATGGGTTTATTCAATAGGGAAGGCCTCTTATAAGCTCTGTGAGAGCAACGGATCATAACTGTTCATTCTGTTGTATTCCCTGTAAGCTGTACAGTACAGTCCTCTGCACAAACAGGCCCTCCATAAAAACCAATGATTGAAAAGGCACCCCCACCAGTGTGCCCCATCTTATCGGCTCTCTTCTCCTGCCATTTAACAGCTCACTTTCCTTGCTCCACCTAAGCACACCATAACTCTCATCCAGCACCCTCCACACTCAGCCTGGAATTCACCCCCTCTCCAAACTCACTGGACTCCAGCTCTCCCTACTTTCAAAACCCTCCTAAAATTTATCTCCTTCAAGGAGCCCTTTCCCAACACCCCAGGTTATATCAACCCAACAGAGGCTGAGCACTCACGAACATGCATGCTAAATTATTTTTCCTCATATTTCATCCTGGCATATTTTCTCCACTACCTCATCTTCAACTATTTCTAAATAATTTTTGTCTGACTCCATTTTACACTAAGCTTCTTGCGGGCAGGGGACATGTATGTTGTCACCATTGTTCTCTCTCAAGCATACAGAACATGTTGCTTAATAAAAATCATTGATTAATATTCTCTAGTAACCTCACATTCCAAGATCAATGGTAAACTGTTAAGTCTATTCTATTTTCATGTTGCGTTCAGCCTCAATACTGATTGGCATTTCGGGCATATTGCTTCCATTTAAGACAACGGACAAGTCTTCAGTCACAAACACTTTGAAACCGAGGATCCGCACAGAGTAATCTACCACAGCACTAAAGGTGTGTGCAGTGTCCCTTGCACTCTCTTGTCCCTGCTGACCAATCACTACGGGTCATCTAGCTGTTACCTGACAGAACATTAAAAGATCTTCCCTTAAATCTGTGACCAACTTTCAGATACCCAAAAAAGGAAACAAATGCAACTACAGATTGAGTATATTTTTCCTGGCTAGTAATTCACTGAACAAATGATTCAGATGGGAAGATGACGAGAAATTAGAAATCACAACCTACCATCATTTCTCGGGAACCACCGGCAGTTTGCTTAAGGAGTCCTAAATTCTGTCAATTCTCTCTATCCAACACCTTTAGAATCCTCCCTTTACTCTCCATCCAAACTGCTACCAGGCAGATCCAAGCTTTTCTATCCCACCTGGTCCACTGTATCAGCCTCATTCCTGGCAACCCTGTCAAGTGTTTAGTACATTGCTCTGAACACAATTTGCGCCCAATATTGGGGACACAGAAAGGAGGGCCAATAAGCAAAGTTTTTTATTAGAAATGGAATCACCTGTTTAGAACAACCATTATCAGGACCGAGAACCTGCACAAAGGAATTGTCACAGTGCTAGGGCAGTGTCACTCACATCACCCTCCCTTCCCTGCCCATCACATCCTGCTGGGGCACAGAGAGAATGCAGCAAGCCACTAGAGGGGAGGGCTGCAAAACTTTGCCAAGTTCACAAAAAGTTTTCCTTTTTTTTTTTTTTTTTTTTTAGCATGCAGGACCCACTTAGGGCTAAGCTAATAAAGCAAAAGTTATGACCCACCAGAAAATTAACTTGGTAGTCACAGAGTAGTCACCACCTACACTAGCCAGGAATTTTTCTGGTTCTCATTAGGCCTGATCCAACCTCAGGCAGGTCTTAAGTTCAGAGACCATCACTATTGATGATATAGCCCCAGCAGGCATCCTCTTTGCAAAGCTGAGACTAACTCAAATCACCTGATTTCCCTGGTTCATCACCACTAAGCCAGCCAGGTGAGAGTGACAGGTCACCTGGGTAGTAATAACGGTAGCATTTATTACACACTTATTGTACGCTAAGCACTGGGGAAAGTTATAAAAGATTCTTAGCCATCAAGAGACAATCTAAGGGGGACAAATTAGTCAACAAATTAGTTCACAGTGGGAAATGAATCCTTATGCTTCTCAATTGCTAATCTCTTCTGCTGGGTTACCTGAGAACAGAAGACACAAATAAAATTCCTCGCCCCGCCCTCCCCATCTTCCTTACCTAAAATGGAAATGTTTACTGTTTTTTCCTTTAGAATTTTTTTTTTTTTAACTCAAATGACTGCTGTGAAATTGAGTTATTTAAAATCCCTAAGAACAAAAGTGTTCTTCACCTGTTGGCTAGAGGAATGTGGTAGAGGTAGGGACAGTAAGGGCACCTAACCAACTCCTCTGAGTCGGATATTTTCCCAACTGGGGTATTCGTGCTCCTGAAGGTATTTTAAAAAGGGTGGGGAGGCCGCTTTAGGCAACTGTCCCGGATCCCTCAGACAACCTGCCAAGAAGTACATGAAGAAGCAGCCTTGAAGCAACCATGAAGGCTGAGATGCTGAGAGCTGGTGGCCATGGTAGCGGTAGCAGGAGGGGCAGTTTTCCTTGCTCTAGCAGACTTGGCTTTATTGAATATTTCTGTACATGGAATACGGGGGGCGGGGGGGGAACGCACGGGGGAGGAGAAGAGAGAGAGAGACAATGAGAAACCCAGGAGCAAGTGCTTCAGGTGAAACCTCTCTGCACAGAGTAAGTGCTCAATAAATGATAACAATAATATTGGTATTTGTTAAGTGCTTACTATGTGCCGAGCACTGCTCTAAGTGCTGGGGTAGATACAGGGTAATCAGGTTGTCCCACGTGAGGCTCACAGTCTTCATCGCCGTTTTACAGTTGCGGTAACTGAGGCACCGAGAAGGGAAGTGATTTGCCCAAAGTCACCCAGCCGACAGGTGGTAGAGCCGGGATTAGAACCCATGCCGTCTGACTCCTAAGCCCCTGCTCTTTGCACTGAGCCACGTGCCGGATCCTGTGGATCCTAAATACTATGGATCCATCGGGGCTTGCTTTTCTAAGAAAGGGTGAAGCCTCCTGCTCCAACCAAAACCCCGAGATCATCACCCAGTCCAAACCGCCTCCTCAATGGTTCAAGAAGATCCCTTCAGACCTTCGGTCCCTGGGGTCTGATGTGCCGTTAGTTTCTGCTTAGGGAAGCAGCGTGGCTCAGTGGCAAGAGCCCGGGTTTGGGAGCCAGCCGTCATGGGTTCTAATCCCAACTCAGCCGCTTGTCAGCTGCGTGACTGTGGGCAAGTCACTTAACTTCTCTGTGGCTCAGTTACCTCATCTGTAAAATGGGGGTTACGACTGTGAGCCTCACGTGGGACAACCTGATTACCCTGTATCTACCCCAGTGCTTAGAAGAGTGCTCTGCACATAGTAAGTGCTTAACCAACATTATTATTAAAATGGGGATTAGACTGTGAGCCCCATGTGGGCCAACCTGATCACCTCGTATCCTCTCCAGCGCTCAGAACAGTGATTTGCACATAATAAGCAATTAACAAATGCCTTTTTTTTTTCCTGGGTTTCCAGTCCAGCCTGGGCCCCGGGGAGGACCGGCCACGGCCCGGCTTGCCTCCAGGCCCCCCGGAGGGACACCAACCGGCTTGCCGGACCTCTCGTGACCTTTTTTGTGGGGCGAGGAGGGGGGTCAAGAGAGGCACCTGTCGGCCGGCTGCTCCATATAAGTCGACTACAAACCACCGACAGGGTCCGGGCGGGCCGCCAGCTGCTCAGATGGGGCAGCCCCGAGGTTGGGGGGGGGCAACCTGGGGGGCATTCATTCAATAGTATTTATTGAGCGCTTACTATGTGCAGAGCACTCTACTAAGCGTTTGGTCTGGACAACTGGGCCACAGAGACCATCCCTGCCGGGCTTCTTCCACTGAGCCCCGCTGCTCTGCCGCTTGCCAGCTGTGTGACACTGGGCAAGTCACTTAACTTCTCTGTGCCTCAGTTACCCCCTCTGTAAAATGGGGATTTAAACGGTGAGCCCCATGTGGGACAATCTCATCACCCTGTATCCCGCCAGCGCTTAGAACAGTGCTTTGCCCATAGTAAGCGCTTAACAAATACCACCCTTATTAGTAGTAGTAGTCTCCCCCGATTAGACTGTAAGCCAGTCAATGGGCAGGGACTGTCTGTCTGTTGCCGAATTGTACATTCCAAGCGCTTAGTAGAGTGCTCTGCACATAGTAGGCGCTCAATAAATACTATTGAATGAATGAATGCCCCGTGACGGCTCACGGTCTAATCGGGGGAGGCGGACGGCAGAGCAGAACAGGACGAAACAAAAGCAGGACAACATTATGACGATAAACGGAACCAAGGGGATGTACACCTCATGAAGAAAATAAATGGGGTAATCAGTAATAGATGCAAATGAACACAGTGCTGAGGGGAGGCGAGGGGGAGCAGCTGCCGGTCCTAGTTTCCTCCCGGGGCCGGTCCCGTCCGGGCTGACCTGAGGCCGTGGATGAGCGGGGCGCTGTTGGATCTCCGGAGGCTGCTGCTGCTGCCGCCGTCGGCGGGGGCCGCGGACGAGCCGCTCGGCACCTCCAGGTCCAGCTCCATTTTCTCCTGAGCCATGGCGGGGGAGACGCACGGTCCCACTCACTCGAGGTGGGGGGGGAGGGGGGGGGGGCGAAAGGGACAGGGTCTAGACGGCGTTGGCGGCAGGCCGGAGGACCATGCTGCTGCTGCTGCTGCTGCTACCTCGGCCCGTTCGTGCCTCCAGGCCTCCGTGGCCGCGTTTTTAAGGCTGAGCCCCGCTTGGGCGGTGATGGTGGAGGGGGCGGCGGCGGCCGGGGCTTCCCATGCTCCGGAGCCTGGGCCCGGCCTCTCTGGTTGACGTCACCCGGGGGAGGGGGAGGGAGAGAAGCAGGGAACGGGGCCCGCGGCTGCCTCTCCTCCCCTTCCACCTCCTGTCGTCCTTCTGCCCCGTCGCCCGGGGGAACTGAAGGGAGGCCGACCCCCAGACCCCCAAACCACCAAACTACAACCAAGCTTCGCCACCGCCGGCCCGGCCGCCAAACTCCGCGCGCATGCGCGCCGCCTCCGCTCCGATGGCGGCCGATGGGCTCCCGCGCATGCGCGGACGGCGAGGCCGCTTTCCTTCCCCGCTCCTCGACTCCTTCGGCTTGCACTCGTTCATTCCTTCATTCTTTATGATAATGTTGGTATTGGTTAAGCGCTTACTAGGTGCCGAGCACTGTTCTAAGCGCTGGGGGAGGTACAGGGTCATCAGGTCGTCCCACGTGAGGCTCCCAGTCTTCATCCCCATTTGACAGATGAGGTCACTGAGGCCCAGAGAAGTGAAGTGTCTCGCCCACGGTCACCCAGCTGACAGGTGGCAGAGTCGGGATTCGAACCCATGACCTCTGGCTCCCAAGCCCGGGCTCTTTCCACTGAGCCAGGCTGCTTTATTGGGCGCTTAACTATTCATTCAATAGTATTTATTCATTCAATAGTATTTATTGAGCGCTTACTATGTGCAGAGCACTGTACTAAGAGCTTGGAATGTACAATTCGGCAACACTATTACTATTTACTATTACTAAATACTATTCATTCATTCAATAGTATTTATTGAGCGCTTACTATGTGCAGAGCACTGTACTAAGCGCTTGGAATGTACAGTTCGGCAACACTATTACTATTTACTATTACTAAATACTATTCATTCATTCAATAGTATTTATTGAGCGCTTACTATGTGCAGAGCACTGTACTAAGCACTTGGAATGTACAATTCGGCAACAGATAGACAATCCCTGCCCATTGACTGGCTTACAGTCTAATCGGGGGAGACTACTAATAAGAGTAGTATTTGTTAAGCGCTTACTATGGGCAAAGCACTGTTCTAAGCGCTGGCGGGATACAGGGTGATGAGATTGTCCCACATGGGGCTCACCGTTTAAATCCCCATTTTACAGAGGGAGTAACTGAGGCACAGAGTAATTAAGTGACTTGCTGAACGTCACACAGCTGGCAAGCGGAAAGTAGCGTGGCTCAGTGGAAAAAGCCTGGGCTTGGGAGTCAGAGCTGGGTCACGTCCTCCCGCGGTCCTGGAACGCCCTCCCTCCTCACCTCCGCCAAACTGATTCTCTTTCCCTCTTCAAAACCTAAAGCCTCATTTTCCCCTTTTCCCTCTGCTCCTCCACCTCTCCCTTCCCATCCCCACAGCACTGTACTCGTCCGCTCAACTGTATATATTTTCGTTACCCTATTTATTTTGTTAATGAATTGTACATCGCCTTGATTCTATTTAGTTGCCATCGGTTTTTACGAGATGTTCTTCCCCTTGACGCTGTTTAGTGCCATTGTTCTTGTCTGTCCGTCTCCCCCGATTAGACTGTAAGCCCGTCAAACGGCAGGGACTGTCTCTATCTGTTGCCGACTTGTTCATCCCAAGCGCTTAGTACAGTGCTCTGCACATAGTAAGCGCTCAATAAATACTATTGAATGAATGAATGAAGAGCTCATGGATTCGAATCCCAGCTCTGCCACTTGTCAACTGTGTGACTGTGAGCAAATCACTTAACTTCTCTGTGCCTCAGTTCCCTCATCTGTAAAATGGGGATTAACTGTGAGCCTTGCGTGGGACAACCTGATTACCCTGTATCTACCCCAGCGCTTAGAACAGTGCTCTGCACATAGTAAGTGCTTAACAAATACCAACATTGTCATTTTTATTATTATTATATTATTATTAAAACCCATGACCTCTGACTCCCAAGTCCAGGCTCTTTCCACTGAGCCACGCTGCTTCTCACACCATGCACAAAGCACTCTACTAAGCGCCTGGAATGTACAAGTCGGCAACACATAAGAGACCATCCCTGCCCAATGACGGGCTCACAGTCTAAATGGTGAAAGCACCAATGAAAGCAGCCACCAAGGCCTCGTCTTTCATCCTTATAATAATAATAATGTTGGTATTTGTTAAGCGCTTACTATGTGCAGAGCACTCTTCTAAGTGCTGGGGTAGATACAGGGTAATCAGGCTGTCCCACTTGGGGCTCACAGTCTTAATCCCCACTTTACAGACGAGGTAACTGAGGCACCAAGAAGTCAAATGACTTGCCCAAAGTCACACAGCTGACAGGTGGCAGAGCCAGGATTAGAACACATGCCCTCTGACTCGAAAGCCCGTGCTCTTTATGATTCTCATCCCCAACTCTGTGGGAGACGCCCCAAATTGGTCTGGGCATCTTGAGTGGAGTACAGACTGGAGAGAGGAGACTGGAGGGTAGGGATACCAGTGAAGAGGATGATTATGATGAAGGTCCAGAACAGCATAGTGGTCATTTGGGTAGAGTGGAAGCAGCGTGGCTCAGTGGAAAGAGCCCAGGCTTGGGAGTCAAAGGTCGTGGGTTCAAATCCCAGCTCCAAAACCCTGTCCTCTTCCTGACTTCCCAGTCACTGTGGACAGCTCTACCATCCTTCCTCTTTCACACACCCGCAACCTTGGTGTCATCCTTGACTCAGCTTTTTCATTCACCCCACACATCCAATCCGTCACCAACGTCTGCTGGTCTCACCTTCACAATATCATCAAGATCCGCCCTTACTTCTCCATCCAAAAGGCTATCGTGCTGGTACAAGCTCTCATAATATCCCGACTGGATTATTGTGTCAGCCTTCTCTGATCTCCCTTCCTCCTTTCTCTCCCCACTCCAGTCTATTCTTCATTCTGCTGCCCGGATCATCTTCCTACAGAAACGCTCTGGGCCTGTCACTCCCCTCTTCAAAAACCTCCAGTGGTTGCCTGTCAACCTTCGCACGAAACAAAAACTCCTCATTCTTGGCTTCAAAGATATCCATCACCTTGCCTGCTCCTACCTCACCTCCCTTCTCTCCTTCTCCTGCCCAACCCGTACACTCCGCTCCTCTGCCGCTCACCTCCTCACCGTCCCCCGTTCGTGCCTGTCCTGCCATCGACCCCTGTCCCATGTCCTACCGCTGTCCTGGAATGGCCTCCCGCCTCACCTCCGCCACACTAACTCTCTTCCCCTCTTCAAAGCCCTACTGAGAGCTCACCTCCTCCAGGAGGCTTTCCCAGACTGAGCGCCCCCCTTTCCCTCTGCTCCTCCTCCCCTCCACTGGCCCCCCCCGCCCTATGCTCTTCCCCCTTACCCTACCCTCAGCACTGTGCATATTTGAATATATTATTTATTACCCTATTTATGTTGTTAATGAGGTGTATATCTCCATGATTCTATTTATCTTGATGATGTTTTGTTTTGCTTTGCTGTCTGTCTCCCCCGTTTGCACTGTGAGGCCATTACGGGGCAGGGATTGTCTCTTATCTGTTGCCAAATTGTAAATTCCAAGCACTTAGTACAGTGCTCTGCACATAGTAAGCACTCAAATACTATTGAATGAATGAATGAAATATTGTGGAGGAAAACCAATTTGGTAACAGAATATGGACTCTGCATATTCCATATGGATACATCCTCTAGACTGTGTGATAGTGTTATAGTGTACTCTCCCAAGTGCTTAGTTTAGTGTTCTGCATACAGTAAGCGCTCAATAAATACGACTTAATAGAATATGGTGGGGGGGGCTGTTGAAAGGGAGAGAAGAGGTAAGGATGATGGTAATGAGAGATGGAGAAGATGGTAGTATTTTTAACTGTAATAGGTAAGTTAGGCAGAGAAGAAGGTTTGGCAGGGGAAAATGAAAATGATATTAGGCAGAAGGAGAGATCAGGGTTTAGTGAGGTTGATTTGGGAGTTACCTGCATATGGATGGAGTTGAAAACATGGGAATGAATGAGTCCCCAGGGGGCTGTATGTATGTCGAATGGGTGTAAAATGGGTGTTCCAGGGGGACCTATTGTTAGGGGTGGAGGCAGAGGCTGAAAGGGATTAAACAGAGAAGTAAGAGAAGAACCAGATGGGAATTCTGTCATTAAAATCAAGGTTAGTGTTTCCAGGAGAAGGAAGTGGTCCATAGTGTTGAAGTCATTTGAGAGATCTAGGAGTGTTAGGGGGAAGAAGAGTCCCTTAGATTTGGCAAGAGGGAGGTCTTTGGTGACCTTGGAAAGTGCGGTCTAGTGGAGTGAAGAGGGCAGAAAGCCAGATAGTTGAAATCAAGAAGAGAGGAAGTGGAGGTAGATGGTGTATATAACCCATTTTGGGGGTGGGAGGGGGAGATCTGGTCAGGAAAGGTGGGAGGTTGATGAGGTATTAACCAGAGAGTGTAGAGGGATAACAAGGAAGGGTTTTTTGTTGTTGTTGTGGGGCTTTTCTTAGGGGAGAATGGGGTAAATTTGAAGGGGGTGAAGCCCTTCCAACATGAGCCCTCATTTGCCTTCCTCACTCTCCCTTCTAAGCGCCTGGATCTGTTCCCTCTGAACACTTGATATTCACCTCCATCCTCAGCCCCACAGTACTTATCCATATATTTGTAATCTATTTTAATATCTGTTTCCCACTCCAGTCTGTAAGGTAGTGGTCAGGGAATGTGTATACCAGCTCTGTTGTATTCTCCCAAGTGCTTAGTACAATGCTCTCCCTACAATAAGTGCTCAATAAACACCACCGAATGATCGACTGATTGAACGAGACTTCAGAGAACGAGCATTTGAAGATGGTAGTCGGGAAGGGGAGTTCAACTGGTTTTAGAAGGTTAGAAGGGATGGGATTACTGGAACAGGTGGAGGGGTTTGATCCTGAAAGCAGAGAGGTGAACTTCTCTTGAGAGACCACCAATAAGGATGAGGGAGTGGATGTGGTAGTGGGAGGGAATTAGGGAAGTGAAAGGGATACTTGGTGAACAAAGGAGTTGGCCAGGGGCTAACACCCTTCTTCCTGCCTGGAATTCACTTCCCTTCCTTTCAAATCCACCAAACCAGACCTTTCCTCATCTTCAAAGCCATCTTGAAATTACCCCTCCTCCTGCAAGCATTCTCCAATTAATTTTCTCCCCAGGACATAGCCTCCCACTACCACCTCAGCACTAGTGTACTAAAACACAGGCACCTGCATCTATGGTATTTTTTTCCTCCCATTGGTAATTTATTATTTGTCTACCCCACTACATTGTTAGTGCATTGAAGGCAGGGATTATGTCTTTTAACTTTAGAAAAAACTAGATGTCAAGAGATCCTGTCTTTCATCTCTCTATAGAAACCATCATTTTAAGGACGGGCTAATAGTTTCTCCTTTGGGACAGTGAATCACCCTTAATGTGAAAGCATTCATGAAACAATGTAACATTCCTCTTCCCACAACTCCTTTGATATACAGGCCAAATGCATCACAATTTGGCGTTGAGTAGAAGCAAGACAGTTATTTCTGTCATAAGCAATATTCTAGACTATTATGAACTTTCGGCTCTTTAGAGAAGGGATGCCCCACAACTAAGAAAGTAAATAATGTGAGAATTACGAGGTTGGATTTTATAAAGCGATCAAAGTACTGTAGCATAAACCACAAATGATGTTTCTAGGAAGGCATAAAGACATAAAGGAACAAAAATGGCAACTCTGTCACCTTTTAGAAAAAGAGACTACGGAATTATTCTTAGACAAATTTGAGGTAAACAGAATGTCTGTGGAGGGAAACTGTAAACTTATGCAGACTGTGACAAGAAACAAACATAGCAAAAGCAGAAATATTTAGTAAATGAAGTTAAACTATAAAAAACAATTTTTTTCTACTCTCTCTCTTCTGGACTTCCAATAGCCCCATACAAATCCATCTCACCTCAAACAGTTATGATAAAAGTTCTCGGTAAATTCCCCGTTATGCCAAGATCTGCTCTCTATAACTTCTTTGGTACTTCACTCCCTGGCATGTCACAGTCTATTCCCTGGCAACTTCCCAGCTGGCATTATCATTTTTCTCTTACCTAGAAATAATTCTCTCTCCAGCATGTCACAATCAGGTCCTCTTTTTTATTTTGTTTTTTGTTAAGCACTTACTATGTGCCAGGCACTGGGGTACATTCAAGCTAATCAGGTTGGACACTGGGGTAGATTCAGGCTAATCAGGTTGGACACAGTCCACATCCTACTCGCTTTTCCAGATTTTGTATACAACAGCCCAATAGGTTGGCATTAGGCTCTGTTTAGAGAAAACCACGCAAGTAAGAATTTTAATGAAAACTGAAGATATCTTCAATCAACTTAGTATTGGGGTTTCCAAACTACCAGTATTCACTGACACCATGTGCAACACGACTATGCTCCTGGAATGTGAAGAAAAAGGGCATGGAAAAATCTGGAAACTGGTAAATAAATTTATGGGCTTTTTTTTTTTTTTTACACTTCAGCCTCCAATGAATCAGCCAGCACAACCAAGGCAATCCTTTTGTCTGGTCACTCTCTTCGAGGTTTAAGCAGAAAGATTCCAGGTTGTTAAGAATCTGAACAATGGGTGCCAGGGCCATGGAAAAAGCTTACCAAAAAATGCCCTTGATTTTAATTAAGTTTTCTACTAACTTTCTGACCATTGCTTTCCTCTCTCTAAAAAAAAGCCAGTGGTATTTCCACCCACTTCTCTTCTAAGGGTGTGGACAACTTCACTTTTAAGTAAAATCGGGCCTGAAGTTAACCTTTCATGAGCACTATGAGTTTATTCTGGTGATTTATCGCTCCGATTTAATAATAATAATGTTGGTATTTGCTAAGCGTTTACTATGTGCCGAGCACTCTTCTAAGCACTGGGGTAGATACAGGGTCATCAGGTTGTCCCATGGGAGGCTCACAGTCTTAATCCCCATTTTACAGATGAGGTAACTGAGGCACCGAAAAGGGAAGTGACTTGCCCAAAGTCACCAAGCCGACAGGTGGCGGGGCCGAAATTAGAACCCATGACCTCTGACTCCCAAGTCCGTGCTCTTTCCACTGAGCCATGCTGCATTTTGTGCCCTAATTATATTGTCATTGAGATTATAGAGCAGGCATGTTCACTTTTCCTATTTTTATTACCTTATTTTATTAATGAGGTGTCCATCCCCTTGGTTCTATTTATCGTGATTATGTTGTCTTGTTTTTGTCCTTCTGTCTCCCCCGTTTAGACTGTGAGCCCGTCATTGGGCAGGGATTGTCTCTATCTGTTGCTGAGTTGTACTGCGGCTCAATGAAAAGAGCCTGGGCTTGGGAGCCAGAGGTCATGGGTTCGAATCCCAGCTCTGCCACTTGTCAGCTGCGTGACTGTGGGCAAATCACTTAACTTCTCTGTGCCTCAGTTACCTTTTCTGTAAAATGGGGATTAAGACTGTGAGCCTCCCGTGGGACAACCTGATGACCCGGTATCTACCCCAGTGCTTAGAACGGTGCTCTGCAAATAGTAAGGACTTAACAAATACCAACATTATTACCCCAGTGCTTAGAACAGTGCTCTGCACATAGTCAGGGCTTAACAAATACTAACATTATTAGGGAAACAGCGTGGCTCAGTGGAAAGAGCACGGGCTTGGGAGTCAAAGGTCATGGGTTCGAATACCGGCTCTGCCACTTGTCAGCTGTGTGACTGGGGGCAAGTCACTTGACTTCTCTGTGCCTCAGTTACCTCGTCTGTAAAATGGAGATTAAGACTGTGAGCCTCATGTGGGACAATCTGATGACCCTGTATCTACCCCAGCGCTTAGAACAGTGCTCTGCATGTAGTAAGGGCTTAACAAATACCAACATTACCACCCCAGGGCTCTGCCCATAGTAAGCGCTTAACAAATACCAATATTATTATTACCCCAGCGTTTAGAACAGTGCTCTGCACATAGTAAGGGCTTAACAAATACCAACATTACCACCTCAGGGTTCTGCACATAGTAAGCGCTTAACAAATACCAACAGGATTATTACCCCTGCGTTTAGAACAGTGCTCTGCACATAGTAAGGGCTTAAGAAACACCAACAGGATTATTACCCCTGCGCTTAGAACAGTGCTCTGCACATAGTAAGGGCTTAACAAACACCAACATTACCACCCCTGGGCTCTGCACATAGTAAGCGCTTAACAAACACCAACAGGATTATGCCGGCCCTGGGCGGGAAATGACGAGGGGCCCGGGCCCGGAGGCCTCCTCTGCAGGGGCCCTTTCTCCTTCCCCGCCGATTGGTCCTTTTCAAATTCGGGCGCCAGGCCCGGCCGCCCC
Organism: Ornithorhynchus anatinus; assembly: GCF_004115215.2. Taxonomy (NCBI): domain Eukaryota; kingdom Metazoa; phylum Chordata; class Mammalia; order Monotremata; family Ornithorhynchidae; genus Ornithorhynchus; species Ornithorhynchus anatinus. The sequence continues at coordinate 25,027,707 of NC_041733.1, read as the reverse complement.
GTTGCTAGGGAGAGTCGGCCCCGCCCCCCGGGCCTGCTCCTGGGGGGGGGGGGGTCGGGCTGCCGCGCAGGCGCCACGGGCGGCGCAGGGCGGAGGCAGGGCGCATGCGCGAGGGGAAGCAGGGCGCATGCGCGGGCGGGCGGCCCTCTTCTTTGGGCTTTGGCCTCGGCCGCCGCCGGCGGGGACGGGCCGAGGGGGCGACGGCGGTGGTTGCCCGTCCGAGTCTCCGCTCCTGCTCCTCCGGGAGCCTCCCGCCGCGGGGGCGCGTAGCATGGGGGCCCGGGGCCGCCCTCCCAGCCGTCCGCGGCTGCCCGGGCCCCTGCCAAGCCTGTAGCCGGCTCCCGCCCGCCGCCGGGGAGGTTGCACCATGATCGCCGCCGTCTAGGGCCTCTCCCGCCGCCGCCGCCGCCGCCCCCTCGAGTGCAGGGGAGCCCGGGGACCCTCACAGCCCGGCCTCGCCCCCGCCATGGCTCAGGAGAAAATGGAGCTGGACCTGGAGGTGCCGAGCGGCTCGTCCGCGGCCCCCGCCGACGGCGGCAGCGGCCTCCGGAGATCCAACAGCGCCCCGCTCATCCACGGCCTCAGGTCAGCCCGGACGGGACCGGCCCGGCTCCCTCCGTCCGTCCTTTGTCCCTCTGGCCCATCGGCCGGGCCTTCCCGACCCCGCAGGGCCCCGGAGGACCATCTCCCTGGGAGGCTGCAGCACCGAAATAATAATAACTTGCTAAGCGCTTACTGTGTGCCGAGCACTGTTCCAGGCGCTGGGGGAGAAACAGGGTCATCCGGTTGTCCCACGTGAGGCTCACAGTTAATCCCCATTTTACAGATGAGGGAGCTGAGGCACAGAGAATAATTATGTTGGTATTTGTTAAGCGCTTAGTATGTGCAGAGCTGGGGGAGAGACAGGGTCATCAGGTTGTCCCACGTGAGGCTCACAGTTAATCCCCAGTTTACAGATGAGGGAACTGAGGCACAGAGAAGTGAATTGACTTGCCCACAGTCACACAGCTGACAGAGCCAGGATTCGAACCCATGACCTCTGACTCCCAAGCCCGGGCTCTTTCCACGGAGCCACGCTGCTTCTCTGATGAAACAGGGTCATCAGGTTGTCCCACGTGAGGCTCACAGTTAATCCCCATTTTACAGAACTGAGGCACAGAGAATAATAATAATGTTGGTATTTGTTAAGAACTTAGTATGTGCAGAGCATTGTGCTAAGCCCTGGGGGAGAAACAGGGTCACCCGGTTGTCCCACGTGAGGCTCACAGTTAATCCCCATTTTACAGATGAGGGAACTGAGGCACAGAGAATAATAATAATGTTGGTATTTGTTAAGCGCTTACTACATGCAGGGCACTGTTCTAAGCGCTGGGGTAGATACAGGGGAATGAGGTTGTCCCTCGTGAGGCTCACAGTCTTCATCCCCATTTTACAGATGAGGGAACTGAGGCGCAGAGAAGTGAAGTGACTTGCCCACAGTCTCACAGCTAAGTGGCAGAGCCGGGATTTGAACCCATGACCTCTGACTCCCAAGCCTGGGTTCTTTCCTCTGGGCCACCCCGGGGGGACCGTCACCCGACCTTAACCACCACCCCCCCCCCCCCCCCCCGAGCCGGGGCCTTCTGTGGGTTTCAACAGTGGTCTGCACATAATAAGCGCTTAACAGATATCAACATCATTATTATTATTATTATTTGACAGCCCCCAAAAAGGGCACAGCCCACCCCCGGACCACAGCGCCCACCGACCGCATCCTCCTGAGCCTTCCTTTGGAGGCCCGAAAGGAGGCCCGTTTCTCTCGTAATATTAGAAAAACAGCAACAAAAAAACCCAGGTCCTTCACATTACAGCCAGGGCCCCTGAGATCTTTTGGCCAGCTCAAATTGCCTTAAATGTACTTCATTTAACCCTAGGGGAAAAAAATTGCCATGGGGTTGGAAACTTCATAGGAGCAACGATGGTTCGGAAAGAATCGAGAAATTAGAACAATAATGGTATTTGTTAAGCACTTACTAGGTGCCAGGCACTGTACTAATTGCTGGGGGGCCTACTGTATTTATTTGCTGTATGCAGCGTGGCTCAGTGGAAAAAGCACAGGCTTGGGAGGCAGAGGACCCGGGTTCTAATCCCAACTTTGCTTTTTGTCTGCTGTGACCTTGGGCAAGCCGCTTAACTTCTCTGTGCCTCAGTTCCCTCATCTGGAAAATGGGGATTAATGCCCCACGTGGGACAACCTGATTACCTCGTATCCACCCCAGCGCTTAGAACAGTGCTGGGCACATAGTAAGCCCTTAACAAATACCATCATTATTATTATTGTACTTTCCAAGTGCATAGTCCAGTGCTGTGCACACAGTAAGCGCTCAAATACGATTGAATGAATGAATGAATGAATACAAGCAAATCTGTCCTTGGCTCAGAGTCTCAATCCCCATTTTACAGATGAGGTAACTAAGGCACAGAGAAGTTAAGTGACTTGCCCGAGGTCATACAGCAGACAAGGGGCAGGGCCGGGATCAGAATCCGTGACCTTCTGACGACCAGCCCTGTGCAATATCCACTACACCATGCTGCTTCTCAGCATGTCGCTTCAAATGTTAGTGGTAGTTGGAATACTGTTAAGTGTTAGTACAGTGCTCTGCACACAGTAAGCGCTCGATTAAATCGATTATATTGAATGAATGGATAGTGTCTGGGCTCTCTGGAGTGTGTAGGGAGAGGCGGGGTGAAGGAAAGAAAATTAGTCTAAGATTACAGGAGGATCAACTAGGGGACTCGATGGGTTTTTCCCATTTCGAGTATATAGAAATGCAAGTTTGGCGGGTTTATTCTAGTAAATAGTCATTTGGTGAAGCCCTGAAGAAGTGGGATCCGTCAAAAATATCCAAAGCACAAGGTGGAACAAATGGAAATGAAAAAATATCAATCGAGTGAACATTTATATTAAGATTTAACTCTACAGATCCATTTAGCCAAGAGAAAACAATTTGCCATTATTGAAACAAAGTAAATTGATAACTCCAGGGAGAAAATCTGTTTGGCATTTAACGTTTGCCTTTCAGAAGTTAAATAGGAACTGTCTTTGACCTTGAAATGTTGAGTTACTGCAAGGGAAATGTGTCTCCTTTATCTGTATCAATTTGTGAAATAGGCAGAATGTCATTAAACTAAATTGATCAGATTTTTTTCTCAGCCTCAACTGCTGCCTCAAACCATATTTCTGTTTGAATGTTTAGGTAACAGAGTGACCATTAACATTTGACCGTAAAGCAGTTGACCTTAAAGAGGTTGACATTGAGCTAACGTGTCTAATTGAAGAGACTTAATAATACTGTATCTTTTTCTCTTCCAGTGATAATTCACAGGTTTTTCAACCCTATGTATTAAGAACCCGGAGGAACAGCACAACAGTTATGAACCGTCACAGCCTGGTAACCTACCGTTTTCACAATCATTTTCGGTCTGAACCAAGAAGTCTAGGGAAAGCCATCCAATTTTAAGGAAAAAAGCCATCTGATACATTTATAGTTTTTCATGTAAGTGGCCTGCTGAAACTAGTTGGTCCTCTGCTGCTGATAGGTGCAAAAACGAGTCCTGATTTCATGTACAATGTGAGTGCAGTAATCTGCACACATCAAGTGCTCAAATACCATCGATTAACTGTATTTTCTTATTTGCTATATGTTTTCATATCTGCCTATATATCACTCTTTGCATTATTGCTGTGAGGTACATATGTATTTTTTTTCCAGTTTCTGTCTGTGAACATCTGTGTTGAGTTAGGTGAGAATGGAAAATCAATTAAACAGTGGTGGAGCTTGTGTTAGTTCCTTACTTTAGTTTGTAAGATAGCTATTTTTCCAAAATAAAAATCCTTTCAGAAGATAGGATGTGGTTTTATTCACTTGGTGATCCTACTAAGCTTATTTGTATTTATATCCTATTCCTCAAATACTGATGTAGTTTGGTTTATAGTAATAGAAATAAAACAGTGGTTTGGATAATCTGAAATTATATCAGTAGGTTACTGCCTCATGCACTTGCTTTTTTTAAAGTCATTTTCAGATGCCCTATTTCCTTTGTGCTTTTAGTTTTGTTATTCCAGCAAAGGTAATTCCTTGCCTGTTGGGTTTTTTTTAAGAAAATGAATACCAGCTTGCCCCTATATGACTTTCCCATGGTTTTTCAGAGTGAATTATGTTAAGAAGGGCTTTACTGGATTGCACAGAGTCTCACTAGGTGCAAGTTCCTGAAACGCGCAGAATAAGGTTTTGTGGAGAATAGGTTAGCTATTGTCCTTACTGAGGAGTGGCTAGGAGAAAGAGGAAAGACTGTGAGCCCCATATGGGGCAGGGACTGTGTCCAATGAATTATTTTGTATCTCCCCCAGCACTTAACACAGTCCATGGTTCTTAGTAAACACTTAATATCTGTAGTATTTAAGCGCTTACTATGTGTCAAGCACTTTACTGAATGCCCAAGTAGATACAAGACAACCTGATCATCACAGCTCCTGTCCCGTATGGGTGTACAGTCTCAAAGGGGAGGCAGAATAGGCACTTAATCCCCATTTTACAGATGAGGAAACTGAGGCACAGAGAAGTAAAGTGACTTGCCCAAGGTCATACAGCAGGTAAGTGGCAAGGACTGGATTAGAACCCAGGTCTGTTGATTTACAGGCTCATGCTCTTTCTGCCACGCCACACTTCGTTATCATCATCATCAATGGTGTTGGAGTGCTTACTCTGTGTAGAACACTTGTACTGAGTTCTTGGGAGAATACAAGAGTTGGTAGACATATTCTCTGCCCACAACAAGCTTACAGTCACATTTAACCAATACATAGTTTCCTTTGGTTTCCTAGTCATATCCCTCCTGCTCTTTTCTATTGCCTTATTGTTAACTTTGTTACATTGTTATTTCTTCCCCCAGGGAAATGTAAGTCTGGCTGGATAAAAGCATGTTTTTGAGCTGGACCCTAGATTTTTGGTCCTTGCAGTTTTTACCATATTTCATTTTCAGCATTCACTTTGGAGTATAAAACATTTTTATTTAGAAAAATAGTTCTTTCCCACCATGGGCCTGGGAGTCAGAGGAACTGGGTTATAATCCCTGTTCTGCCATGTGTCTGCTGTGTGACCTTGGACAAGTCACTTAACTTCTCTGTGCCTGTCACCTCATCTGTAAAATGGGGATTAAGGCCAAGCCCCATGTGGGACACGGATCGTGTCCAACCTGATTAGCCTGTATCTACCACAGTGCTTGGTATAGTGCCTGGCACATACTCTTACAAAAACACTGAACACATACCCTTAAAAAAAAAAAAGTTCTAAAAGTTCACTCCAAAGTGGCCAAGTGGAAAGAGCATGGGGCTGAAAATCAAGAGGCTCAGGTTATAGTGACAGCTCTGCTACTGGTCTGCTGGGCAAATTTGGGCACTTCACTTAATATCTCTGTGCCTGCATTTCCTCATTTGTAGACTGGAGCACTCCCTAACTTTTAGATTGGGGGCCCGGAGTGACTCTCTGATAATTGTCTAATTCAGTGATTAGCACAATTGTTAGCACTTAGTAAGAATTTAATAAATATCATTATCACTTCTCTCTGATACTGCCATTAAAGAGGGTACTCACAATACTGTCCAGGATGTGAAAGTATTTATCACACAAGAGAGAAAAAGGGCCATAATCTTGGAACTGCTTAAAATGGATCCAGTCCCTGAAAGGAAAAAATTAGGACCCTTTTTTTCCCAGAATCTGCATGAATCTTAGTCTGTTGCCAGCTAGGGTTAATGAAATATACAGTTTCGAATTAGAATAGCCTACAGTAATTTTTTCCTAGATTGTATTCTCCCTGGAAGACGTGTAGTTAATACTGTCCCCAGTCACTTCTATTTATCAATTTTTAAATAGCTTCTCACTGCAGGCCAGTGATGAGCAACCTTTTCCAAGACTGGATTACAAAAATTGACTTTAAAAATCTACTTTGGACCAGCAGGAATGACTGCCTCAAAGCATCTAGGGTTAAATCAGGGACTCTGTCTTCCAAAGTACTGTAGACTGTGCAAAGAATGTGTCCAACATTGTTCTGAAAGTGTCTGGATTTCCAGGGCTGGGATTTGGAGTGAATGCTCTAGGAGTCGAAGTAAATTTCCAATGTACCTATTCTAGCCCCAAGTCTAAGATACAGCTGGGTGCAGTGGCATGGTATAGAGCTTGCACAGAACTTTTTCAGCTGTGACAGGATATGTATTTGGGAAAATTAGTGCCTTACAGTGCTGAAGCAGTGTGGCCTAGTGGAGAGAGCACAGGCCTGGGAGTCAGAAGGACCTGGGTTCCAATCCTGGCTCTGCTACTTTTCTGCTGTGTGATCTTGGGCGAGTCACATAATTTCTCTGTGCATCAGTTACCTCATCTGTAAAACGGGAATCGAGACTGGGAGCCCTGCCTGGGTCAGAGTCTGTATTCAACCCAATTATCTTGTACCTACCCCAGCACTTAGTACAATGCCTGGCACATAGTAAGCGCTTAACAAATACCACAATGTTGTTCTAAGAGAAATGAATCTCCTATGGATATACAGGGGGATGATAGTTCATTGTGAACAGGGAACGTGTCTACCAACTGTTGTAGCGTACTTTCCCAAGGGCTTAGTACAGTACTATGCACACAGTAAGTGCTCAATAAATACCAATGGCTGATGGTACTCTGATGTAGAATATTAGGGGACTTGGCAAATTCCCTATTGTCCCTCTTCCCCACCCCCCACCCGGTGCGCTACTTTTTAGTTATTTAAAAACAGAAGTTGTGCATTCTTATGACACCCTTCTAAGGACATCTGTAAGAACCGAAAAGAGAAATATAAGTAGGTTACCGGATAGAGGTTATAGAACACTTTGGACTGCAGACTACTGCTTTATGACACAGAATGTTTACTTTTTTTCCCCCCCAGTTGCTGTCATCCTCTCCTATCCGTATTCCTAGTAGCAGACTTCATCAAATCAAAAGAGTAAGTTTCATTTACTGCTTCAGGGATTAAAAAAATGAAGACTACTACATTTTGATTTAATCTTAATTTTGCACGATAGCATGCAAAAATAGCATTAAGAAGCTCACATTGGTTTTTAAAGATGTTCTTCACCTTCCTTGCTAGAAATTTTATTCTCCAGGTTTGCAGCTCATATAGTTTCCTATGGAATTCTCCTTCACAATACCCAAGTGCTGAGTACAGACCTTGGACTTAACAAATACCACAATTATTATTATTTGTTTAAATTATTACTATAACTTTTTCCAGGTGTGTTCAGTTGTTAGATTGTATTTTCTCTGAGTATGTAGATCAAGCAAGTATGTGCGGTTGGGAGGATAGGGTCTTTATAAGCTAGTCATGGGCAAGGGAAGTGTCTACCAACTCTGCCACATTATACTCTCCCAAGGGCTTAGTACAATACTCTGCACACAATAAACACTCAAATACCACTGATGATTTGTATTTTGACATAACTTTTTGGTTGAAAAATCTGCATGGCAAACCTTATAATAATTGCTAATAAACATTAGCCTGAATCCTCAGTTGGCATATAAGATTTAATGTTTTTGGAGCCGCAGGCTCTGTCTCTGACACTCCTCCCCACTCTTGGAAACCTGCCATTAGTATATTTGCCTGAGTGACAACTAGAACCTCAGAATTTCCTAACCCTGAGCCCTTACCATCCCACCCTATTGCCACCATGGGAGGGCCTTCAGACAGTCTTTACTGCAGAGAAGCAGGTGGCAGTGAGGGCGAAGCCATGAGCTGTCTGAGTTTCTGAGTAGCTGCTGTGGATTCCCCAGCCAATCAGGAAGAACCCAATTTCAGGGCAAAAGTGTCTCTCTGCAAGAGCCTCATTGTACCTTTTCAGCCTTGCCCTATACAATGGCCATAGCTAATGAGTGAAGAGAACGATGGCTCCCAAGATCTCTGAACTATTTCAACCTGCCGCTGTGGCTTCTTTATGCCAAAACAGCCTTAGAATGCGATTTCTTCTTAAATGTACCAGAAATTTGATCGCCAACTAAGTCAAGGTAGAAAAACTACAAGTATTACAGAGGAATATTTTATAATTTATAATGTTCTAAATGCTGATTGCCTTTGCAGGAGGAAGGGGTGGACTTGATGAACAGAGAAACAGCACATGAAAGGTGAGTGTTCAATAAGAAGGGGAGATGAGTCTAAAGTGTGTCCTGTCTGGCACTGAGAGACTTTTTTCTGTTTTAGGGAAGTGCAAACAGCAATGCAGATTAGTCAGTCATGGGAGGAGAGCCTAAGTCTGGTAATTTTTTTTTTACACGTCATTTAAAGGTGTTCACTCTTCAGATTTACTTTAAGTACTGAGCTTCCTAAACTGTTCTATAGTTCCACTCATTGAGCCATTCACCTGCATACTGAACTCTTATCAGATTGCTGCAGCTTTGCCTCCATTTTTCAAGCAAAAAATATGGTTGCATTATATGAATTGAGGTACTTGGAGCAGGAGTTTTCATTCTAAACATCTAAATGTTGATTGTTTTTCAAAAAAATATGGCATGTGGCTTAGGTTCTTCTGTTATATATAGTTAATATTTTATGTTTTCAGAGTGATAATGACTTTGACAAATCTGATAAATCTTCATCGCCGAAACGAATTGACTTCATTCCAGTCTCTCCAGCCCCATCACCCACCAGAGGCATAGGAAAGGTAAGAAAAAAGTGTGCTTTGTAGAGGAACTTAAGAAAATCTCTGATAACTAATTTAGTTATAGATAACTAAAGTTTAGTTTAGATTAACTAAGGAAGATTCTTAAAGATGTCGTGGGATAAATTGTATGTCCAGCTGGATGGGGCCATGCACTTCATTTGAGCATTTTTCAAATAATATTGTTTTATGACATTTCAGACTAAGTAGAATTTTGGTAATTGCATTTTAACTATATGCTTACATTTCTGCAGATGTGAATGTGAAAGAGGGAGAGATAAGATAGACACCCTTAGGGCCTTGAGACTTAGTCTTTATGAGTTCCAGAAATGTTTTAATCAATATTTTTTTTCTTCAGCAATGTTTTTCACCTTCCTTACAAATGTTTGTGAGTAGCAATGGGTTACCTCCAAGTCCTATCCCCAGTCCGACAAGACGATTTTCTAAGTAAGTGTGTCTACCTTTTATGTGACAGAAGAGCCTAGTGTTTTGGGTGGTTTTTTTTTTTGGTTTTTTTTTTTGTTTGTTTAATCGGCCACACAAGACTCTTTTGATTTGACAGGCAACCCTAATCAATCGAAGGTATTTATTGAACGCTTACTTATATTGTAGTATGGAGCTAGCCTTATTTAAAGAGTTGGACTTTTGGTGCATAATTGCAATTTTTTTAAAAAGTTCACTATTGAGTGATTTTGTTCATTTTTTTAAACTACTGGTTCTGTTTTCTGTTTTTTGGGAGGGAATAAAAAATAGAGTAAAATGAATTTTTAGTATGGTCAAGGCAACATTTTGGTTTCTTTGTTCTTTTAAAGTTTAGGGTTTCTTCCGCTCTCCTAATACCACTAAAGCAGAGTATAACAAGTATTCCATTTTTCCATTCTGTCCTGCCTCTACATAGTTAGACCTCAGTAATGCAGGTGTTATTTGAATTGCCCAGAATTGTTATTCCAGAATACTTAAAATGTGGTCTGAGCTTCAGAATTACAGTTTTTTGTGAGCTGTCCATATTGTTTAGCTGGTAACTTGGAAGTACTTCACATCTTTCTGATGCCAGTATTTTAACTTTATTTTTTTAGCAGAAGAAGTCAGAGTCCAATCAACTGCATTAGACCCAGTGTTCTTGGTCCTCTTAAAAGAAAAGGTAGGCAGGACATTTCTGATATTATACGAGTTTAGCATCAGCTAGAAATTAGATTTCTTGTCTGAAAATCACACACAAGCCCTAACTGTAGTACAGTTTCCTTCCAACTGATCGTTTACTGCTACTGATTGTAAATGCCTTCATTTGGCACTCTTTACTTTTCAGGAACTTTTTCCTCTACTAACTTTTAATACCTTCTAATTCATTGTAATACTCTTGATAGGCTAAGAGTGTTACTTTTTAAGCATTCTAATTAAAGTTTGCAGCTTGTATGTGCTGCAGAAGAGAATCCTGGAATAGGGACATTTTGAAAGTCTTGAGGGGAACATTCAGCCAAAAGATGCATCTGGCAAATCATTAAACTCAGTGGGGAAAGGGAAGTTAGGTTCTAAAGGAGACCCTCCAAAATACTTTGTGTGAAGTGAATTTTGGATGGCTGTCATGTAATTTGACCTAATGTGTGAGGAGGAACTAGTTTTGAAGACTGAAAAACTGAACGATGACTGAGCGGGGGAGAAAGGGGGAGAGAGTGAGAGGTGTGCTTCATCTCGTGACGTGAGCTGGTATGCCTGAAAGGTCACAGCAGAAATACTAAGGAGCAAAGGAAAAATCCACAAATGATTAGGGCAGACTTATGCTATTTACCAAAATTATTACTCAAGTGCTTAGTACAGGGCTTAGCACATAGTAAAAGCCTAAAAAGTACCAGAATTATTGGTTTTATTTTACTTAGGTTAAGATTCTTGCTATCTCAAGACAGAAACCTAAGAGTCCTAAAATGCAAGAGAATTTTTCCAGAAATGGGTGGATTGTAGTTTTGGTTTGGTTCCCCACTGATTTGTTTGCCCTAAGCCATGGAGAAGCATTTACTTTTATTCCTAAAAAGATTTTGTAAAGATGAAAGTTGAATTGATAAAATGACAGGTTAACACATTTGTTGGAAAACACTATCGTTTTAGTTTGTGTGCGGGTGTCTTACACCTTGATGAAAATGTTAAGGTTTTAACTTAGTAATGATTGTTGTTGTTTGCTAAGCCCTTACTATGTGCCAAGCACTGTATCAAGGAGTGGAGTAGATTCAAGATAATCAAGTCAGACACAGTCTGGACACTTCTCACTAAAATAAAACAAAGTCTGTTGTCTATATTGGGTCTAGCATCACATTTCTGAAAAATAAGCATGAAAATTTTAAAACTTCTAATTTTCTAAATTTTTGATTGTGCAGTCAATCACAGTCTGTCAGGTGTGCAGGGGCACTCCTGAGAAATTTAAAAATTTAGAAATTTTGGTGTGTCCATTAAAGGTACTTCCTTAATGTATTTCTCAACTTTAAAAAATTGCTTAGTGGACTTTGAAGATGTGATTGTACTTCTACACCACTTTTTTACTGTCTTGTTTATTTTTATTCATTATATTCAAACAGTCATTAAATGAATACAAAAAATACCTCAGCCTATAAAACCTTTTTCTCAATCCACCCTTAGGAGGTACCCAGAGAGTAAAATAAATTTAGCTTCTTTTACTACTCCAATGTAGTAAATTGCTACTATAATAATAATAATGAAGTTATTTATTAAGCATATATTATCAATCAGTATTTATTGAGCACTTCCTGTGTGCAGAACACTGTACTAAGCACTTGGGAAATTACAATACAATAGATTTGGTAGACATGAGCCCTCCCCACAAGAAGCTTATAGTCTACAGGGGGAATCAGACATTAAAATAGATTGTGGATATGGGAAATTATAATGGATACATAAGTGCTTTGAGGGGCTTGGGTGAGTTGGGTGATAGTCCCCCTGCCCAGAAGCAGAGATTTGGGCAGTTGCCCTTCAAAAACTGATATTCATGAAGCCACCCCTCATTATAAAGTCAGGCAGCCCCATCCCATAACAAAATGGTTGGAAGACTACCACTGTAAAAATCAATCAGTGGTATTTATTGAGTGCTTACTGTATTAAGTGCTTGGGAGAGTACAATAGTCAGTAGACATGTTCCCTGCCTACAGTGAGCTTACATTCTAGGGAAGGAAGTCCCATGGCCATCACCCTGATATTCCAGATATTCAGGGAGTAGCATCCCCAAAAGCAGAAATGTAGGTGACCATCCCTCAAAAGAAGAGAGTATGTGCCAAGCACTCTTTTAATAATAATAATGTTGGTATTTGTTAAGCGCTTGCTATGTGCAGAGCACTGTTCTAAGCGCTGCGGTAGATACAGGGTAATCAGGTTGTCCCACGTGAGGCTCATAGTCTTAATCCCCATTTTACACAGATGAAGTAACAGGCACAGAGAAGTTAAGTGACTTGCCCACAGTCACACAGCTGACAAGTGGCAGAGCCAGAATTCAAACCCATGACCTCTGACTCCCAAGTCCGTGCTCTTTCCACTGAGCCACGTTTTTAAACATTGGGGTTGATAGATTGGACACAACCTCTGATCCACACGAGACTCACATTCTAAGGGGGAGGGAGAATAGGTATTTTATCCCCATGTCTCAGGTGCAGAAACTGGGGGCTGGGTAGGCTGGGACTTTTCCAAAGTCACAAGACAAGCAAGTGGAAGAACTAGAACCCGCATCTCCTGACTCTTAATTATGTGCTCTTTTCATTAGATCTATTTACTATAGATCCCTGACTACTCACAGGTATTTCATCTCTATCCGTTATATTTGAGTGACAACTGTGTGCAGAGCAAGTGCAACAGAATTAGTAGACATGAGACCTGCCTATAGGGATTTTACAATCTATATGCTGTAGGGCTCATTTTGCATGATGGAAACCAATTTTCAGCTCTTTGTTCTTTAAGGAGCATGAATATATCCATAACATGCTACATAAATGAGGAGCTGTCAGGGCTGCCAGCCTTTTAGTTAAGGCTGTGTGGTAGTATATTTCTCCAACACTGAAAAACACCACAGAAAGATATTTCTCATCTTGCTCAGTTCTATTCTAAGAAATATATAGTATATTTTAGCCTCAGGCTTACACCTTTTGTTCGTAATAACTTTCCTTCTGTTCTAGGTGAAATGGATACAGAAAGTCAGCCAAAGAGACTTTTCCAAGGCACTACCACCATGCTATCTCCTGATATTACACATTTGACAGATCTCAGCTCATGGTAAAAAGCAAACAAATGATTTGTAAAGTATTTGACTAGTACGGTAGTTGAAAGGGGTAAATGGCCTCAAATCTGGGGCCTGGCCTGACAGAACCTAGGCCCAAACTCAGCTAGCTCAAGACCCAAGTAAGCCCTGGCCTGACTTTCACTGCAGCTAGCTGGAATTGGTGCCCCAGCAAACACATAGGGATTGTTATGAATGCTTAGTTCTTCTCAGTAATGCCTTCAGTTGGTCAACCACTTATTTTTTTGTTATACATAAGATTGCTCAGAAAAACCATCTGAGGAGTTATGCTGACTTCTCTTTGCCTCTACAATCAATACTGCAGACTAATCTTGGGGTGGAATTAGTAATGTAAGCAATTTCTTTTGTAGTCACCCCAGCCTTCCTGAGTCTCCTTTCTGGCCTTCCTTGGTAGCTCAGTGGATTAACTGAGCTATGTAGCACTCTGAGTTTCTGACTTCCTGGATGGATAAATTATTGGGAAAGAAGACTTTTTTGTAGTTTGCCAAAATAACTGGTTGGTGAAATTGGACACTTGAGAATTATTGTTGACATTTTTACTATATAATGTGTTTAAAGCCTTTGAGCCTCTGGTGTGGTACACTAACCTAGCTAGAAGGAGGTGATTTTTTAGGGGCTTAGAATGTGGTTGGGAGAAATAGGGAGTGGGCTGAATTTGGGTGTTTTTGGTGGGTGTTTTGGGGTTGTTGTTTTTTATGGTTCCCATTGCAGAAAACTGGATGTGGGCTGAGGTAGGCGAGGAAGGGAAACAATAAAATAGAACAAACTGAAGGACGTGGAGGGAACTGAGACAACTAGTACATTATTTACCCAGGCCTAGGGACCTCTCGCTTCCTGTGTAGGGTTTTGCTCCCATCTGGTCTTGTGGTGGATTGTGGGATTGCTTTTGTTAGCCACTCCCATTCCTGCCACTGAACTGGTTTTTGTGGACTCTCCGATTCTTAGAGGTATGTCTGGGAAGCAGTTACATTTTTGTTTGTTGGGTTTTTTTATTTATATTTTTAATTCCCACAGCCAATATATTCCAGGTCTTGGGGCTGACTCTGAAGGGTCAGGTGAGACCATTTCCTGTGGTAATGGAGGAATTGTAGTCTAGGATTGACCCTGCATCACTAAAGTCTGAGATGCTCTTACCTCCTTCCTAGAGCAGGGGTTCTCAAATGGAATTCTGTGGCAGTACTGTTGTGGCCAACATTTTGTTGGATGCCAAAATGTAACCTACTTTTTCTGCTCATCCACCTAGTTTCAGTCTGGCCATTCTCATCCAGTGGTCTGAGTGAGTGCAAGCAGGGGGTGAAAAGGCAGAGAAACTAGAAATGGAAGTAAATGCCAAAGGAGAGGGTGCAAGACATGTATCTCTCTGTTTCTTGCTTCCCCGCGATCACCCTTTACCTGCCCCTCTTAACCTCACTTAATCCTCCCTTCTGTTCTCACTTCCCTCATCACAAAACCCCTCAATTTCTTTGGCCCTGCTGTTAGTCCAGTGGAAAGAGCAACGCTCTGGGAATCAGAAGGCCCAATTTCTAGTCTCGGTTCTGCCTCCAGAGACTAAGCCATTAGTGTTGGAGGTTTCTGACCAAAGAAACAACTTAGAGGCATTCTATAAGATGGACAGACACCTGGCAGGAATTCTGAAAAATAACTGACTAATGTAGGCGGTGAAGGCCACAGCGGCTACCAAGGCAACCATCTGCCAGGACAGAGTACTAAGGACCATGCTGTGGCCTCTTCAGCTGTAAATGAGTTCTGCACACAGGGTATTTTTATATGCTTTTTACACTCCTCCCCACCTTTTCACTCACTGCACTTGGGGCCCCAGTGAGAACATGCCTGGTAGCAATAAGAGTGTGCCCAAACCATTATCTAATCAATTCCTCTGTGCAAGATCTTGGTCCTGAAATCCCAAAAATGAGACTCATCCATTGTTATTATCAGACCCTATTATTATCAGACCCTTCCTCCAAACTGGCCTCTCTTTCTCCTCACTTTACCCACCTCTTTCTCCCCTCAGGTATAATGCTGCATTTTTCCTCTCTAGATGTGTAAAAGTCGCAGTAGCTGAGTTCTGTTGGCTACTTCAAAATTATCCAGATTAAAATGTCTGTAATGCTGAACTAACTTCCTAATTAAAGTGGTGGCACCCACTGCTGCACAGAAATTCCCTGGTAGCTGGCTTTGAGAAACACTAGCTTAGAGACTTGCTGGCAGCAGAAGCAAGCAGGCAACTTCTACTCTCAAGCATGGCTTCTTGACCATTCACCTGAGCAAGTTAACTTTTTGCCAGATAGTAAAAGAGACTTGTGAAAATTTTATTGCCAGGTAGATGCCCCCCAAATCATTACAGTAAAATTTTAGTTGAAGGGTGATGGATCTTTTGGACTGTTGGCTTTAGTCTGATTTAAATGTTCTGTCTGCAAATCTATGTTCTTCTAAATCCTATAGCCATCTCAAGGTAAGGCTTCAATACCTCAAGGTAAGGCTTTAATCTCTCAAGGGATATCTGTCTGACTGGTTATGAGTCCATATAGTAAAGTCTCTGGGGACTTTTAGCAGAGATCAAGTGATTGAAATATCAGAGCTATCCACTTTGAGGATTATAGCCTGCTAACCCTGTTCCTGTGTCTGTTCTAAATTCACCTATCAGACAATTAATTTTCTTTTTACCAGGAAAATGTCAGAAGACCCAGTTAGTATTTTACAAATAAAAATAGATTTCTACCTGCAATATCCAGACATCCTCCTACAATCACAAGATAAAGGCCACATTTCCTTTTACATCCCTAGCTATTACTCACTGTAGTCAGCTGTGGATTTATTCGTGTTATCTCAAACTTAAAGCTATATTTTGACTCTTTCTGCATGTTATAAGCTCTTTTTCGGCTCCTTTTCTCCTTGGAGCATGAATACACCCATAACATGCTATATTAAAAAAGAAAAAAGGAGTTTTCAGGGCCTCCAGCCTTGAAGTAAAAGGTTGAGAGGTAGTATATTTCTCCTACATTGAAGAAATATTTATTTTCCTTTTCTTCCTTTTGATGCACTTGTTAATTTAATTTCAGATGTATTTTGGTTTAGTTTTAATCTTTTAAAAATTGTAACAGTAATCTTTGCCAAAACAAGTTTTCATTGTTTTTTTTTAATTGATATGTTATCTAAAATCAAGTGTAGCTTTGAAACCTAACAGTCTGGGAGTTACAGACCAGAGGGAGGACATGAGAAAGGTGGTGAGATAGATAGGACTAGGGCACAGTGAGCAAGATGGTACTACAGGAGTGAAGTGTGCAGAGTAAAGTTTACATATTTTGATTACTCTGCAAATATTTTTATGTCTTCCTCTCCTCTTAGAGCATAATCGCCTTATGGGGAGGGAATGTGGCACTTCTCTGCTCTGCATTTGCCAAGCGTTTAATGCACTGCACCAAATGGGCACAAAACCACTATTGTCCCAGTTACGGGAAACATCTCCACCGACTCACTTTCGCTGAGGAGCTACTGTTGGGTTTTTGGTTTGGGATTTTTCTAAATGAGTGGTGTTTAAATAGAATCTTTTACTGCAGTGCTTATCCAGATGTGCTTGAGGTAGATTAAGTAAAATAGATTAAGATTTCAAAACCAAAGCTGTAGATATGATCGCAATCCTCAGACCTGCTATATTTCTACAACTTGAAAACACTTGACTCCATTTATACACAGATAAAGCACTTTAAAAAGAAAAAAGGCTATGTCTGGATTTTATACTATATGGCCTACTTTAAGGAGTTGTAGAATAATTTACTGCCCTAGCAGTAGCCAGGGAAGTGGAGTGACCTAGAGGAAAAAGCACGGACCTGGGGAGCCAGAAGACCTGTAATCCCGGCCCCGCCATGTGTCTGCTTTGTGAATTTGGGCAAGTGACTTAACATCTCCGTGCCCATTTACCTCATCTGTAAAATGGGGATTAAGACTGAGCCCCAAGTGGGACGTGAACCGTGTACAACCTGATTATCTTGTATCTATCTCAGTGCTTATCACAGTGCCTAGCATATAGTAAGCGCTAAAGATTGAAAATAAATTGTACATAGAGGCAATTAGTGGGATGCTCATCCTCAAGCAACTGAGTCTTTTAATTAAAATGATTAAAACCATTTCCCTAAAGGGAAGTGTTTGGGTAGTAAGGCTTCATTATAGTAGAAAGATTATTGAATTATATTTTAAAAGCCATTTCTGAAGGTGGCACTCACCAGCAGACATGGAAACATTTAGGTATTTAATACCTACTTTTTTGGTATGGCTTGTGCTCCTGAAACCCTAGACTGCTTCATGGCCCTGCCCCCCTCAAGCTGATTTAAAACCTCAGAATGGCTCTAGAATTAACGCTTTGTCCTGGAGGGTCCCTAGGGAATCTCAAATCAACCTGTAGAGCAATTCAGGAGCCCTCCCACCTCCTCCCCCACCCCCAAAATCCAACATGTCCCTGTTTGGGTTGAGCAATTTATATTCCAGGTGTTCTAGTCTATTCATTAATTCAATCATATTTGAGTGCTTACTGTGCAGAGCACTGTATTAAGCGCTTGGGAAGTACAACTGAGCAGTAGGGACAGTTCCTGCCCACAATGGGCTTACAGTCTAGAAGGAGGGAGACCAACATCAAAACAAGTAAACAAGCAGCAATAGTATCAATATAAATAAATTATAGATATGTACACATCAAAACAAGTAAACAGGCATTAATATAAAGAGAATTATGGATATGTACATATATTCGCAAGTGTTGTCGGGCTCAGGGTAGAGCAAAGGGAGCGAGTTGGGGCGATGGGGGGAGCTGAGGAAAAGGGGGGCTTAGTCTGGGAAGGCCTCTTGGGGGAGGCAAACCTTCAGTAGGGCTTTGAAGGGGGAAGTATGATATTTTGGTGGATTTGAGGAGGGAGGGCACTGCAGGACAGGGAGAGTGAGAAGGTTAGCACTGAAATGTTATAGCACTCTTCACATCACAACATGCCAAGTGGAAAGTGTGGCCTAGTAGAAAGAGAATGGGCCTGGGAGGACCTACATTTTAATCCCGCTTCCACTGCTGTGACTGGACCTCATTGGTAATAATATAATAATGATTGGATTTAAGCACTTACTATGTGCAAAGCACTGTTCTAAGCACTGGGGAGGAACAAGGTGATCAGGTTGTCCCACGTGGGGCTCACAGTCTTAATGCCCATTTTACAAATGAGGTAACTGAGGCACAGAGAAGTGAAGTGACTTGCCCAAGTCACTCAGCTGACAAGTGGCAGAGTCGGGATTTGAGCGCATGACCTCTGACTCCCCAGCCTGTGCTCTTTCCACTGAGCCATGCTGCTTCTGCTAGAAAATAGGGATTCAGTACCTGTTCACCCTCTTATGTAGTCTGTGAGCCCGATGAGACAAAGACTGTGTCTTGCCTGATTATCATGTATCTACCCTGGCGCTTAGTATAATGTTTGACACTTAGTACCTTACAAATTCCAGAATTATTACTGTCTCACCTGTGGTCTCTGTTTTAGAACATATTTTTATGGCGTTCCTGATTGGCTTTAACTCTGTCCATTTTCTCTATAGGTATAAACTTGTGCGGCTGTTATTTCTATTTTACTCTGCGATTTAAACTCACTCTTAACTCTCTGCTTTGTCCTCAGTCTGTCTTCAGATATTTTGGATGGCAGTAGCAGCAGTGTTGGCTCATCGTCTGATTCACTGGCTAAAGGGAGCAACACCACAGACTCTCCAGTAACATGTACCAACTCATGCTCTTCATTCATCTTGATGGATGATCTCTCACCCAAGTGACTTAACCATTTCTGAGTAGCGATTTGGCTGTGCTGTTTTCCTCACTATATATAACTGAGAGAAAACTGAGAACCACGATCCTTAATGAGGAGTACAATAGCACAGAATTATAGAGTTAATGTAGTAATTCCTTGGCATCTTTTTTCCTAAAGGTTTAGTCATAAATAAGGTAAACTTATGTTTGATTTTGCTAATCTCATTTTGCATTAATAATTGTTCAAACCACATATATACCTACTTCCAATTGTTTACAGTATAAATTTCCTCTGGCTTCCTTTAGAGGCTCCTAACTCTCTTAGGGCCCATATGTTCAAGGAAAGTACGTTTATGTGCTTCTATCAAAGTAATTATTTCCCCCGGAAACATTGACAGAGTCCCTTAGGCATTCTCTTGTTAGAGAGAGGTTCTTTTTTTTACTACTCTCCGTATATTCCAGACCTTTTTCTTGAAAATAGTTTTGTGTCTGATTATACTTAAATTCTTTTTTTCCCCACATCAGGTTAAAGTGTATCATTTCCCCCCATTTCCTGTCTGAGCCATGACCTGCCCCCCCTCACTGAGGAGGAATACCTGGCTGCCTCCACTACCGCAAATGCTGCTTGCTCCTTTGCAATTGGACCGTCATAGTGGTGGGAAGAGTGGGGTTTTTTGGCTTTTAAATGGATTCGTAGGGGGCCCAGACTAGTGGTAAATTTTAGATCCATATAGACCAGGGCAAACAGTTGCTATTTTTCTCCCCAAACCTGTTGCCCTGAAAAAAGGAGAAATGTATAAAATATTGTTAGTATTTTTAAGCATTTTGTCAAGAAGAAGAAATTCTTGCCTTGATCAAAGATGTGTGGTGCATCTACAAATGACTGGCTAGTGTTATTTACACAAAAACTACTGTGTAGGAGAGTGCATATGGGGCCATCAATGTCTCCTGTGGCATTGAGGCCATAGGTATTTTTGTGCCTTAGGGGACATTGTTACAATATTTAAGGAATGTAAACCATAGGGGCGGGTGGGAGAGGGACCGTTTTTAGAGTGATTCCCAGACACTGTCTTTAGTGCTGCTTTTCCTCATTGCTTCTCAGCGTAGTCAGTTTGTTGGAGAGTGCAGTGGTTGGTGCCACTTACTGCCCTGTTTACTCTGGGTCACAATTGGTTTTGAGACCACAGGGACGGTGCAGCCTTAAGTATTCTTTCGTGCCGCCTTAGGGCAGGAAGATCAGACACTTTAATTTCTAGGGCAAGTCTCTAAGATCTGATAATTGGGTATTAGCTCTGTGTTCTGATTTCTAAGGAGTTGGGAATGAACTAGGGGGAGTTTACTTGATCCGGTACTTCAGTCAGTCTGAGGTACCCGACTGCTATTTTCCTTTTTAAAAGAGAAAAAAAAAAACTTAAACTGGGCTAAAAAAAAAAAAAAATCCATCAGTTGTAATCTACTGTGTGTAATGCTATTTATTATTTATAACTATGTAAAAAAGTCTGTGGTGATGAATTATAGTATTTTTTTATGATTGAAAAAATTTTTATGTTCAGTAATAATTGCTGGCTTGTCTGTATTTAATATGCAACATTGCCTGCCAGAATCATAAGCTTCCATTTTTTGAATGATTGTAAGAAAAAATAATTTTGTCTAAAAGTACAACTTTGTGTGTTTAAAAGAAAATAGCACTGAATTTTAAAGAAAGATTATGTGCTTTGATGATAAGCACAGACTCCGGCAATACTGTATGGCTAAGGAGGAAGGAAGAACGTTAGTTCTTTTCACTTATAATGGGGACTTAATGAAGGTTGCAGTAGTCCTGTTTTAACATCTTCTTTTGTGTTTATTTTAAATTGGATAAGTATAAGAATAGCCAATAGCGGCTTTGTTATGTGTTATTTTCACCTGTGGAGTCGATAGTTTCCCCACCTCAAATGTGTATATTGTAAAATATAGTCCCACAGTGTACCATTTTTTAAAGAATGAGCTCTACAGTATTCAGTGTATTCATTTTATTTGTATATGAACTATGCTATTTAAGATTTCTGCCTGTACAATAATGACTATTAGATTGTTTTAACTTAACAGAATGTTAATCCATATTCACTTTACTGTCGTCTTTGCCTTAAAGGGACACTTTCAGGCTCTAAATCGAGACTGACATCACATTTCCATTCCTGTGGATGTTGGTCAAATTTCTTTTTGAAATCTGAGTGATTAAAACTGAGATGACTTTGGAAGGAGATTATTTCCCCTGCAGAGTCCTGAGTCCACTTTAACAATGTGATGAGGACCAGGAGGTAAACTTTACGCTGTTTACTTCTGTTGTTTTCATTAAGTGAAATCAGTCGATGGTATCTATTGAGCGCTTACTGTGTGCAGAGCACTGTACTAAATGCTTGGGAGAGTATAGTACCACAGCCTAAGTAGAAATGATCCCTGCCCACAAGGATCCTGCAGACTAAAGGGAAATTAGATGAAAATACTATGAGCGGATCTAAGGGGTGAAGATTAAGTTGGTGTTAAAGCTGAAAATTTTCAGCTAATTTTAGCTAATTTCCTGTAGAGGAAAGCTAAAAATCTAAATGAGTTTTGTTGACAGTGTCCCTTTATTTTTCTGTGAAGTCCACTTTAACATTTGAGAACTATTGATTGTCTGTTACAAAATAGAGGTTGTTATCCCCGTCCCATATGCTCAGTACCTCTGCTTGGAAACATGGACAAGGGATGAGAGAACAGCAGCCCCATAGGATCCTCTTGGCTGTTTTTGCCTGACTGACTTGCATAAGTGATGTGTCTCATGATTACTGTGTCTGGAGTGATGGGGAATGTCCTGTGAAATGCTGGCCTTTGTAAACATTAGAATGCAAATTTCATAAATGTGAACGCACAAACATAAAACTTTGTAAAGTTTTCTTTTTTTAAAAAAGACGTCTGGCTGTTTCTTTTCTGTTCTCACAAATGGATTGGCAGACTTGCCACCATATTCCAGACAAAGGGCTTCACACTAAATGCATTTTTGATCAGCTTTCTCTTTCCTGTCTAGCTCTGACCCATTCTGTGGGGCAGAGCAATTCAACTGGTGGATCAGATATGACTCAGGATCAGATTTTGCTCTCCCCTGTGCAGGGCCAATTTCAGAATTTAGCTGCCCTGAGGTGAGAAGAAATTTGCTGCCCCCTTCCCTTCGGATAGCACTTTTTTTTTTTTGGCCACATGGCAGCGTGATATACTGTAATAATTCCATTCAGAAGTCTGTCTGAACCCCCAAACCTACAGTTCCCTGGGGTGAGTCTGGACAAACCCTTGTTTCAAAGCCATTATGTTCCCTTCCCAGGTCTCACAACATAGGTGCTTGCTACTTCTAACTTTGGCAGAGGGAGGCTAGGGCCTTTCATATTTTTAACCTCTGCTTCCTGGTGGCTGTGGGTGTTGCCCTGAGGCAAATACCTCACTAGTTTACAGACTGAAGACCACCCTGTCTCTGCTTTGTAGACAGCCCCTTCTCCCCGTCCCTGTTTCCCACCCCCACCCCACACACCTTGCTGCTTTTACTCAGATGGATCTCCTCCCTGCCCTCCCCCATCATCTCCCACCTTCCTGCTCTACTCAGCTTTGGGGTCCTTTTCCTTAAGTCACAGCAAGTGTCTGGTCTAAGTGTGCCCATTATGCAAGCAGGCTACAGTAAAATGCATGGTTGTGAAGCCACCGGAAAAGTGTTAAGCAGAAAGCTCCAACGCAGGGATCTAAAAGGCAACCCAGATACCCTCCTTTATACAGAAAGGTGAAAGCTAACACTACATAGGGTGTATAGCGGACAAGAGGGTGCAGTGATGTAGACATGCCACATAAAGTGACATTGTTAAGCCTGCATCAGGAGATATATGTGGATTCCCTGTGATCCTAGAGAGTTTCTCCAGGGAATTCCTCAGCCCATTGTTTGCTTTTATGCACCCCAATGTTTAAAACAGTGCCTGGCACATAGTAAGCACTTAAAAATACCACAATTATTAATAAGAGCCTTTGTGTTCTCCTAGGTGAATGTGAAGTCTGGCAAAGGGCCCGAGCTACACGGGATGGCAGCAGGAACTGCAGCAGACGGAGGCCTGGGTCACAGATGAAAAATCAGACAACAAAGTGCCTGGTTTAGTGTAAATCGATGCGTTAGGCAGACCCACTGGAAAAAAAACACAAAACCCCATACTGTCCAGTGTTCATGACTGCCACTCTAATAGCAAATATCATTTTGCACCTCACTGTTGGGTTTAATATTCCATTTCCATTCTCCTGCCAACCTATTACATGGAAAATTCTGTACTGGAGATAGCCCCTCTGGGTTACTAGAATAAGCAGAGCAGTGTATCTGCCCCAGTGAGATAGTGGTCTGGAAATGAAGAAAGGCTCTCATCTGCGTTCATTATGCGTGTTGGTGAACATGTACTGGCTTTAATTTTAAGAAGGGGGTATGTAGGGGTATTAGTGTGCTAATTTAAATGACTTGGAGTGGCTTTCCATGGCCAGCACATATCAGCCAGGTAAAACCATTGTGTTCTAAACTCAGTCCTATGACCAGTTGTTTTTTTTTTAATATTTAAGCGCTTTCTGTGTGCCATGCACTATAATAAATGGTAGGGTAGATACAGACCAACCAGGTTGGACACAGTCCCTGCACCACGTTGAGCTCACAGTTTACAGATGAGGGAACTGAGGCACAGAGAAGCTAAGTGACTTGCCCAAGGTCACACAGCAGTAAAGCTGGGATTAGAACCCAGGTTCTTAATACTCCCAGGCTCTGATGGATGTCTTAGCTGTCTTCACACCCTCCCTCCCCAAGGCCCCCAAAGGGACTGGCTCCCTTCAAGGTACCCCTGTTGCCATCAATGCCCAAAGGCAGACTGAAGTCCAGAGAGGGAAGGGAGGGAGGAGCTGTCTGGGTGAGGAGGGAAGAGCATGGGCTTTGGAGTCAGAGGTCATGGGTTCGAATCCCAGCTCTGCCACTTGTCAGCTGTGTGACTTTGGGCAAGTCACTTAACTTCTCGGTGCCTCAGTTACCTCATCTGTAAAATGGGGATTAAGACTGTGAGCCCCATGTGGGACAACCTGATTCCCGTGTGTCTACCCCAGCGCTTAGAACAGTGCTCGGCACATAGTAAGCGCTTAACAAATACCAACATTATTATTATTAATCCACTTAGGGAAGTAACATGGCCTAGTGCAAAGGGGTCAGAGGACTTGGTTTCCAATCCCACCTCTGCCACCTGCCTGCTGCATGACCTTGGGTGGGACTGGACTGTGTCCAGCCTGATTAGTTTGTACCTACCCCAGCACTTAGTATAGTGCCTGGCAGATAGAAAGCACTTAACAACCATAAAAAACTGACTGGTCATAGGACTGAGTTTAGAACACAATGGCTTTACCTGGCTGATATGTGCTGTCCAGGGACAGTCACTTAAATTAGCACAGTAAAATAACACCCGTACCTACCCCTTCTTAAAATTAAAGCCAGTACATGTTCACCAACATGCATAATGCCAAGTAATAAAAGACATTAAAAAAATATATAATTTGAGTGCTTCTTCAGGGCCAAACACTATACAGTGCTCCAGAGAAACTACTGTAGATTTAGTAGACATGATCCCTGCCCTGTGTGGTAATTCTACATAAACTCCTTTTTCCTATTTTCCTTCGCTCACTCTCTGTCCAACAGGCTACAAGGTATTCAGTCAGTTGACCGATGGTATTTACTGAGCACTTACTGTGTCAGAGCTCTGTACAAAGTGCTTGATTCCTTCCAGAGAACCCACACCTGCCAATCCTCCCCACCCACAAGCTGCTTGTTCCTGTGGTGAGAGGCAGGACCTGGGGCAAGAGCCCCATATTGGCCCAGAGGGATGTGCCATCTTCCAGAAAGTTTCATTAGTACTATTCTGTGTAAAATTGCCATCTCAAAAATCGCTATTTTCTATAAATACATACTCTAGGTCATAAAAAGAAAAATGTGTTAAGGATATTGAAATGGGATCAAGCATATATTTGACCCATTTGATATTTTTTAAAGTACGTAAAATGTAAAATGTATTTCCATGGGTCAAACGCTGGCATCATGGAGTGCTGTTTTAAAGTGGTAAATCAGAGTCCTCGCTAGTACTGATTGCTTGTTCCTGGAGTCAAACATGAGCAGCTCACCCCTGCCTGGTGGTATTTCCCTTCTCAGCCCTCAATAAGCCCCCTGCCAGCAGCAGTAGTAATCTCCCAAACTGCTGCTCCAGACATCCTGGATAAAAAGGGCATTCCCGCAGTGATTCTGTCTGTGGTATAGGGGAGAAGAATTAGAGGGGGAAAATTAGAGGTAGATGGCTTTCAGAGTTTAGGCAAAAAAGTGGAAAAACCAACTGCCCTGTTAAGGTACCTAAAAATTAATAGCTACCATTTTAGGTTACAGTTGTTTTTGCTTTATATAAAGAAATCACCAAAGAATTTAACTTCAGGGAAAGTAAATATTTGGCTACTAAAACAATACCATGGAAACTTGCCTTTGATTTTTGTTACTGCAAGCCAAGTGGAAGGAAGCTGACTCTCCTCAAACACTGGTAACCAGTAACTTTGATCACTGTCATGGGGTTCTTCCCCATAATTTACAAGATTTAGGTTGGGGGACAATTCTTGTAAAATCTCCCTTTTGGAGGTTAGGTTGTTAATTGTATATTCTCCAGAAGCCAGAAAATGGACATATGCTGACTCTCTTATTAGTAATTCCAGTCAGTTCTTTCATAGATCCTGTATTCTCATTTTCCTTACATCAGACCTCGGTACAAGTCATCCTCACCACTCAGTCAATGGTATTCATTAAGTGCATACTGTGCTCAGAGCACTGTACTAAGTACTTAGGAGAGTACATCAGAATTGGTAGACCCATTCCTTGCCTAGCAGGATCTTACAGTCTAGACGGGGAGACTGACATGAAAATAAATTATGGATATGTACATAAGTGCTCTGGTGCTGAGGGAGGGGTGAACATTCATTCAATAGTATTTATTGAGCACTTACTATGTGCAGAACACTCTACTAAGCATTTGGAATGTACAATTCGGGCAACAGATAGAGACGATCCCTGCCCAATGACGGGCTCACAGTCTGATCAGGGGAGACAGAAGAGCAAAACAGAACAAAACAAAAACAAGACAACGTTATCACGATAAATAAAATCAAGGGGATGTACACCTTATTAACAAAATAAATAGGCTAATAAATAATATATACAAATGAGCACAGTGCTGAGGGGAAGGGAGAGAAGTAGAGGGTGGGGAGGGGAGGGGGGTAGAGGGAATGGGGGCTCAGCTGAGGGGAGGGGAAGAGGGAAGGGGGAGGAGCAGAGGGCGAAGGGGGAGCAGAGGGAAAAGGGGGGAGCTCAGTCTGGGAAGGCCTCTTGGAGGAGCTGAGCTCTCAGTAGGGCTTTGAAGAGGGGAAGAGAGTTCATTTGGAGGAAATGAGGGAGGGCATTCCAGGACAGCAGTAGGACGTGGGCTAGGGGTCGATGGTGGGACAGGCGTCAATGGGGGACAGTAAGGAGGTGAGCGGTAGAGGAGCGGAGCATGCAGGGTGGGCAGTAGAAAGAGAGAAGGGAGGTGAGGTAGGAGGGAGCAAGGTGATGGAGAGCTCTGAAGCCAAGAATGAGGAGTTTTTGTTTCGTGTAGCGGTTGTTAGGCAACCACTGGAGGTTTTTAAGGAAGGGAGTTACATGCCCAGAGCAATTCTGTAGGAAGATGATCTGGGCAGCGGAATGAAGAATAGACTGGAGTGGGGAGAGACAGGAGGAAGAGAGATCAGAGAGGAGGCTGACACAATAATACAGTCAGGATATTATGAGAGCTTGTACCAGCACAATAGCAGTTTGGATGGAGAGGAAAGGGCAGATCTTGGCGATGGTGAGAAAGGTTCTCAGATCTTGGAAAGGTGAGACCGGCAGGTGTTAGTGATGGATTGGATGTGTGGGGTGAATGAGAGAGCTAAGTCAAGGATGACACCAAGGTTGTGGGCCTGTGAGAAGGGAAGGATGGTCGTGCCATCCACAGTGACAGGGAAGTCAGGAAGAGGACAGGGTTTGAGAGGGAAGATAAAGAGCTCAGTTTTGGACATGTTGAGTTTTAGGTGGCGGGCTGACATCCAGGTGGAGACATCCTGAAGGCAGGAGGAGATACGAGCCTGAAGGGAGGAGGAGGGAACAGGGGTGGAGATGTAGATTTGGGTGTCATCTGCATAGAGATGATAGTTGAAGCTGTGGGAGCGAATGAGTTCACCAATTGAGTATAGATGGAGAACAGAAGAGGGACAAGAACTGACCCTTGCGGAACCCCTACAGTTAGTGGATGGGAGGGGCAGGGGGAAGAGGAACCTGCGAAGGAGACCGAGAATGAACGGCCAGAAAGATAAGAGGAGAACCAGGAGAGGACGGGGACGGAGTCTGTGAAGCCAAAGTGAGATAAGGTGTGGAGGAGAAGGGGATGGTCGACAGTGTCAAAGGCAGCTGAGAGGTCGAGGAGGATTAGGATAGAGTAGGAGCCATTGGATTTGGCAAGAAGGAGGTCATGGGTGACCTTTGAGAGAGCAGTCTCGGTAGAGTGGAGGGGACGGAAGCCAGACTGGAGGGGGTCCAGGAGAGAACTGGAGTTGAGGAATTCAAAGCAGCAAGTTGTAGATGACTCGTTCTAGGAGTTTGGAAAGGAAGGGTAGGAGGGAGATAGGACGATAACTGGAAGGGGAAGTGGGGACAAGAGAGGGGTTTTTTAGGATGGGGGAGACATGGGCATGTTTGAAGGCAGAGGGGAAGAAGTCATTGGAGAGTGAGTGGTTAAAGATAGAAGTTAAGCAGGGGAGGAGGGAAGGGGGGTTAGTTTTTATAAGGTGAGTGGGAATGGGGTCCGAAGCACAGGTGGAAGGGGTGGCACTCGCGAGGAGGGAGGAGACCTTCTCTGAGGATACTGCAGGGAAGGATGGGAAAGTAGGGGAGAGGGTTGGGAGTGGGGGAGGGAGGGAGGAGAAGGGGGAGGGGTGACTTTGGTGAGCTCAGACCTGATTGTGTTAATTTTCGCGATGAAGTAGGTGGCCAGATCGTTGAAGGTAAGGGATGGGGAAGTAGCGTGGCTCAGTGGAAAGAGCATGGGCTTTGGAGTCAGGGCTCATGAGTTCGAATCCCAGCTCTGCCACTTGTCAGCTGTGTGACTGTGGGCAAGTCACTTAACTTCTCTGTGCCTCAGTTCCCTCATCTGTAAAATGGGGATTAAGACTGTGAGCCCCATGTGGGACAACCTGATTCCCCTATGTCTACCCCAGCGCTTAGAACAGTGCTCGGCACATAGTAAGCGCTTAACAAATACCAACATTAACATTATTGGGGGAGGGGAAGGAACCGGGGGCCTGAGGAGAGAGTTAAAAATCTGGAACAATTGGCGGGGGTGATGGGCATAGATGTTAATGAGGGAAGAAAAGTAGAATATCAAGTGCTCAATAATAATAATGATAGTATTAAGTGCTTACTATGTGCTGAGCACTATTCTAAGCGCTGGGGTAGATACAAGGTAATCAGGTTGTCCTACCTGGGGCTCACAGTCTTAATCCTGGCTCTGCCACTTGTCAGCTGTGTGACTGTGGGTAAGTCACTTAACTTCTCTGTGCCTCAGTTACCTCATCTGTAAAATGGGGATTAACTGTGAGTCTCACGTGGGACAACCTGATTACCTTGTATCTACCCCAGCGCTTAGAACAGTGCTCTGCACATAGTAAGTGCTTAACAAATACCAACATTATTATTATCATTATTATTATTAATCCCCATTTTCCAGATGAGGTAACAGGTCCAGAGAAGTGAAGTGGCTTGCCCAAGGCCACACAGCAGACAAGTGGCGGAGCCGGGATTAGAACCCATGTCTCTGACTCCCAAACTCATGCTCTTCCCACTGAGCCGCGCTGCAATGTGCATAAGTGACACAGAAGGGAGAGGGAGTAGGGGAAATGAGGGATTAGTCAGGAAGGCCTCTTGGAAGAGATGTGATTTTAATACAGCTTTGAATTTGGGGGAGAGTGGTGTTCTGTCGAGTAGTATGTGAAGGGGGAGGGAGATCATCATTAACAATAGCATTTATTGAGAATGTGTGCACTGTACTGAACAGAGTGAAAGTCCCTTGAGGGTAGGGATCATGTCTAGCAATTCTGTATTGTACTTTCCCAAGCACTTAGTACAGTGCTGTGCACACAGTAAGTTCTCATTGGTTGATTGCCTGATTGGTACTAAGTGCAAAGAGAAGACCCATCCCCTGCCCTCAAGATTATTATAGACTAGTCAGGGAGAAAGACATAGTAATAATAATGATAATAATAATTGTGGTACTTGTTAAATCTTACTATGTGCCAAGTATTGTACTAAGCACTGGGGAGAAGCAGTATGACAGTGCAAACAACACAGCCCCGGGAGTCTAATCCTGTACTGGGTTCTAATCCTGGTTTGCTTGTTGGGTGACCTTGGGCAACTCAATTAACTTTTCTGTGCCTCAATTTCCTCCACTGTAAAATGGGGATTCAGTACCTTTTCTCCTTCCTACTTAGATTGTTAGCCCCAAGTGGGACAGGGACTGTGTCTAACCTAATGAACTTGCATCAACCCCAGCATTTAGAACAGTGCTTGACATTTAACAAATACAATAAAAAAAATTCAGGGACTTAGTCTAAGTAACAGGGTGGACAGGTATTTAATCCCCATTTAAACATAAGACTATGGAGACACAGAGAATTGAAGTGATAATAATAATAATAATGTTGGTATTTGTTAAGCGCTTACTATGTGCCGAGCACTGTTCTAAGCGCTGGGGTAGACATAGGGGAATCAGGTTGTCCCACGTGGGGCTCACAGTCTTAATCCCCATTTTACAGATGAGGGAACTGAGGCCCAGAGAAGTTAAGTGACTTGCCCACAGTCACACAGCCGACAAGTGGCAGAGCTGGGATTCGAACTCATGAGCCCTGACTCCAAAGCCCATGCTCTTTCCACTGAGCCACGCTGCTTCTCAACACCCAAGGTCGCACAGCAGGTAAGTGGCAGAGTGGGTTTAGAATCCAGGTCCTCTGACTCCCAGATCCATGATCTGTCCTCTAGGCCACACTGATCCTCATATTTTTTCTTTATAGTACATATTAAATATTCATATCTTCCTTCTCTTTCCCATTCCTGCCAACGAAGATATCTGCTTTGAGATACTGGAGTATTCTTGCCCAGTTCAAGATCAAATGCCTTAGGAAAGGTGCAGTTCTTCCTGCCTGATCAATATCAATAACTGGTACATTTCAATTCAAAAGCCTCAGCCTAAAGGGTTAAAATTTCTACCTACACAAAAGAGGGATTAGCACAGTTACAAAGAACCATAATTAATTGCAGGCTCATGCAAAGTCAACCAGAATGTGAAGCTGTCAAGCTAGGTAGTATGGGTTACGGGGGTTGATTACCAAATCTCCATTTGTTTTGTATGCTCAATTTCAAAACAGCATTTGATACCAGGGGGTTTAAAGCTGTTTGTAATGTACTCAAAAATGAGTAGCAATTGCATATTGGAGATCACAGTGTTCCAATTGCCTACGGTGCACAAATCTATGAAAAGCATTATCTCCATATACCTGTTTCCCCTCTTTTAAATCTCTACTCAACAAAATAAGCTGGGAAAAGAGAATATTCATGGTGAGCAATGACACATTACCTATTTATTATCATCATTTATAGACTTCCTACAGATCACTGAACTTGAGAATTTCCTCCTCCACAAAATGGGGATTAAATACCCATTCTCCCTCCTACTTAGTCCCAATCGCACACTGGGCTCACAGCCTATGTCCAACCTGATTATCTTGTATTTACCCCAGTACTTAGTACAGTGCTTGGCACTGAGTAAGCAGTTACAAACACCATCATTATTATTGGCAGGACACAATAAGAGAAGACAAGGTCCTTCCCCTCAAGGAGTTTACAAATGCTTTATTTTTGTAAATGATGCAGTAGAATGGGAATGAAAAATGCAAGAATTGAAGATATGATTGGACCAAGTTGGATTAATATATCAATCAATGGTATTTATTGTTTACTGTGGGCAGAGTACTGTTCTAAGCACTTGGGAAAATACAATAGAGATGGTAGACCCATTCCCTGCCCACAATGCGCTTACAGTCTAGAGGGTGACAGATACTCTAATAAATATATTTTGGAGATATACATAAGTGCTGAGGGGCAGAGAGGAGGGTGAATACCAAGTTCCCAAAGGGTAGAGATCCAAGTGCACGGGTGTCACAGAAGAGAGAGGGCGAGTCGGGTCCGAGGGCCAATCATGGAAGGCCTCTTGGAGGAGCTGTGACCTTAATTAGAATATGAGATGATAAGCATTAGAGATAAATCTCTTCAAGATTAAATGGCTACAAAGTGGATATTCTTGGAAAGAAGGACCCATTCATAACAACGATTAAAACAAAGAAGTGGAAGGCTATATCTGCTCTGGCCAAAGTAGCTGATTGATTAATGCAGCAGGAGAAAGAAAGCAGAATGTGTTGGTCCAAGTGGATGTAATGTATTCAAGCAAGAATTGAATCAAGTTTCCTCAAGTTACATTTGTGTAAGAATGAACTTGGACAATTTAGATAAATGAATTTTTAAAAAGTATCTGTAGATTAGGCAGCAGTGCTTTTCATTAGCAACCTAGGGGTAAGCTCACTGTGGGCAGGGAATGTGTCTGTTTATTGTTATATGGTACTCTCCCAAATGCTTAGTACAATGCTCTGCACTCAGTAAGTGCTCAATAAATACAATTGGTTGACTGACTAGGGGAGGCTTGCGCTGGACCCAGGAGCCTATCTGAACTATGAACTCATTACAATACCACAGCTTGGTAAGGAACTGAGAGAATGGAAACCTTTTTGAGCTAGCCAATGAGAAGCTCTACAACTAGCTGCTGTTCAGATTACCCCACACCCCACCTCAGTGGAGGAATGTTCACGAAACAGAGGGTTATGCATGGACGTAGGAGGGAAATAAGGTAAACTGTAATTTTTCTTGGGTTTAGCTTGAGTTTCATAATAAGAAATATATGAACATGCTCAGCAAATAGTAAGCGCTCAAGAAACACCATTGATTGATATATATTTTTCAATATATATGAAAAAAACTGGCAACAATGTTCAACAACTGTTTCATTCCTCAGTGGATTCACAATTTATAGTCTGGGGATGAGTCTGAGGCAGAGCTTGAGGAGAGGCCTATCTTTAGACATGGATGTGTTATCTCAAATTGATTTCAGAAAGAAGCATCTAGAGACCCATTTAGATGACAGATGATACCATTTATAGCAATTCTATCTGTTCGATTCAAATTCATTCTGTGGTCATTCACCACTTAGTGAAGTTGCAGTTAACTCTAAAGATAATGATGCTAGGTGCATTCCCCTCTAAATCCTTGGCCAAGTCTGCATGAGACAAAAAAAATCAATCTTTGTCTTGATCCCACCGCCCCCATCACCAAAAAAACAAAATAAAACAAAACCCAAATCTGCACATTTCTTAGTGTTACAAATAGAAACAACTTTATGTTTATCAAAGTAAAAGGTCAATTGTAACTAATTTTCTCATCATTTTAAAAGACTGACAAAGTGGTTTATTTGAGGCTGTGCAGACTGGGGTTTTTTTCTGCATACTGCAATACCCTTATTAGCACTCTTAATCGGTGCACTGAAAGTAAAACTTTAGGCAAAAGCAAGCTAAAACAAATAGTTTCTCCTGAGAAATAATGTAAGGTGCATTATGTATTCCCAAGCTACAAAAATTGCCCCCAAGCAATACAATTATATTTAAAAACTGTGAAAAAAGCACAATATAGTCACATCAGCTAGCAATGTAAGTATATACTAAGACTGAGAGATTCGGGACTAGATTTTTTTTGTGTGTACCTATGTTAATATTGAAGTTAATTTCCAAGGTGTTCTCTTTCACACCTATTCAGCAAAGGACAGATTCACTATCTATGCTAAATAGAGATCTATTTAGCTATTATTTATGCTAATTTGAAATGGGCTAGAAACACTGTATTCAAAATACTTCAGAGGGGAGGAAAGGGGAAGTGCATAAGCCAAGGTAAACTTTGCAGCATTATCCCTGAAGTAGAAAGAGGGAGGGAGCACTGGAAACAATTAAAATTCACCGGGGCTTTTGGGAAAGAATACAACAGGGCTGTAATGAGGCCCGCTGTAACTGCATCCTTGGCTTGGCTCCTGCTTGGTCCAGGAGCCTGCACAAAACACTCCTCATGCCTGTTTCTTCTCTTACGAACCGAACATAAATACAGCACAACTTGAAACATTTGTTTTGATTCTTTGCATTTGAAAAGTAACTATTTTGTTAACTCTGAGATGAAATATCCAAGATATTTAGAATCGAGCAGTTTAAATCTGAAGTAGGAGTAAGGCATTGAATCCTACAAGGCTCCAAGAATCTGATACATAATTCAGGGATGCAAATCTCTTCCCTCCACATTCCTCACCCTGTATTCCCAGAGCGGGTTGTGTCCCTGCTAATTAAATCTCCCAGCAGTCAGTATGGCCTGGTAATGACAACCTGCAATTTGGGAGCCAAGCAAAGAAGCGATGTGACCTAGTAGGACAAGCATGGGTCTGAAAGTCAAGAACCCTGGATTTTAAGCCTGTCTCCATCATTTGCCTTCTGTGTGACCTTGTACAAGTCATTTTATTTCTCTGTCTCAGTTTCATTATCTCCCTCTAGATTATACACTCCTTGTGGGCAGGGATCTGTCTACCTACGCTACTGTATTAGACTATCCCGAGCACTTAGTACAATGATCTGCACATAGGAAGACCGCAATAAATACGATTGATTGCAAAAAAATATTCTTCCTCCTGCTTACCCTGTGAACCTCATATGGTATGGAGACTGTCCAATCTGCTGCTACTTTATCTACCCCAGCACTGAGTATAATGCTTACACACACT
This sequence comes from Ornithorhynchus anatinus, assembly GCF_004115215.2. Classification (NCBI taxonomy): domain Eukaryota; kingdom Metazoa; phylum Chordata; class Mammalia; order Monotremata; family Ornithorhynchidae; genus Ornithorhynchus; species Ornithorhynchus anatinus. Next base: position 24,993,913 of record NC_041733.1, on the reverse strand, counting down.
ATTATTATAACATAATAATACTACTACTAATAATGATAGGCAAAGATCAATACAAGAGCCATCTTCCCAGAGCTCTTTCCACATCTTGACTCTACACTTCTGTTCCCTTCTCCGCCCCAGCCATTTTGAGGCTATCTTTGTTCTGGCCATGTCTCTTCTCCCCAGATCTGAAGGCCCGGAATAATAATAATAAAAATGGCATTTGTTAAGCACTTACTATGTGCCAAGCACTCTTCTTAGCACTGGGGTAGATATGAGGTAAATCAGGTTGTGCCACATGAGGCTCGCTGTCTTCATCCCCATTTTACAGATGAGGGAATTGAGGCACAGAGAATTAAGTGGCTTGCCCAAGGTCACACAGCAGACAAGTGGTGGCACCAAGATTAGAACCCATGTCCTCTGACTCACAAGCCCATGCTCTTGCCACTAAGCCGTGCTGCTTCTCCAATGTGGTCTTAGCATGAGATCTGAGAAGCAGCATGGCTCAGTGGAAAGAGCCCGGGCTTGGGAGTCAGAGGTCATGGGTTCGAATCCCAGCTCTGCCACTTGTCAGCTGTGTGACTGTGGGAAAGTCACTTAACTTCTCTGTGCCTCAGTTCCCTCATCTGTCAAATGGGGATTAAGACTGTGAACCTCACGTGGGACAACCTGATTACCTTGTATCTACCCCAACGCTTAGAACAGTGCTCTGCACAGAGTAGGCACTTAACAAATACCAACATTATTATTATTATCTGAGCAAATTCAAGCCAGAGCAAATTCAAGGCAGGGCAAATTTGAACTACCGAGAGGAAGGGCCTGTTTTAGGAGTTGGCGAAAACCACACTCTGACTGGAGGAATAACAGTTCGATAATGTAGAACTCAATGTCTCACCCCTTTCAAAGTTTGTTACTGTCCTTGATTGAAAGGTCTGAGGCTGGCCCTTACAAAGAGGTGGGAGGCGATAACTAGGTTGGATTTACAATTCACTTAACAATGCTAAGTGAACCTCTTGTTGGTCAGGTGATTTGAACAATAAGGGAAAATTCACTTTGGCAGATAATGCCTGATTGTGTCTTATCTGGTCTGTATTCACATTGGTCCAGATCATTAGACCAGCTCTGACAAGAATTTGGGAAGATTTCCCAGTTGCTATCTGGACCCACCCAGCTTCTCTGTGTGAGATGATCAACAGTTTTCTGGGCCTTTTGACCCAAGGCATTCAGTGCTTTCCTGTTCTCTGGGAGGGATGAGGGGGGAAAAATACAGGGTCTCCGTGGAGCCCTACATTTGGGGACACCCAGAAGACATATCCTGCTGGGCTGCACTCCGAAATTTTCCTCTGAGCCCCCTGGATTTCCACGGTAGACCTGCATCCCAAATTACCTCCAATTTTGACCATGAGAAAAAGCCAAAAAGGAGGAGAAGTCATGTACTATGGTGGTTATGATGAAACAATATTTGGGAGGAGATTTTGTAATAACCGAATTCTTAATCCCATTAGGGGAGCCCCCAAACAATGGATAACTTCATTACAAGCATATGGAGGTTTTGTTTTTGTTTTTTTTTAAACTGAGAAAAACAGACCTCTTTCCTCCCCACAAGAAAAAATCCCATCTTGCAACTGCCATTCTTACCCACTTCTAGCAACACCCTCTTAAGGCAAAGTTTGCTTTCATACATTCAAGAAAATGGACTACCTCATCTCAATCTCATCTCTGCACACTGGTGTTTTCAAGGAGACCCTGGAAGCTAAATAGCACAGCAGAATTCCATTCTAGTAAAGCAGAGGAAATGGAAGAGCCAGACGCAGTCATCTTTAGCAGTAACTGCCAAGCAGACATTAATCAAGACCCTAATGGGACTGAAAGGGGTCACCTTCCCCTTGACAAACAGGATCAAGCTGAGGGCACAGCCCTTAAAACAAAGGCCAAGGGAAGCTTCTCCCAAAGATGCTATCGACTAATGCTGTGCATTATAGAGTCTGGCCAAAAGGGAAGACCCGCTCTGGTATGGTACCCATTTTCTGGGCAGTGAAATGCCTGACCCTGTAGATATTTGCTGTCATTTCAAAGAGGTCACTGGAGCAGACTTCACCCACGGCTGGCTGTTAGAAAGTGGGAGAGTAGTGGTAGTAATCTTAGTAATAGTCATAGTAATAGTAATAATACTTCTGCAGTATGGTAAACCTCATATTATATGGCATTCAAGACTCAAAGATTTGTAAATCCTTATCTAATCCATCCCCACAGACACTAAGACATTTTGCTGCCATCCACATATGTAATTCTCCAAATTCCATTCCGACACTGCTACTTTAATAAACTTTTAATCCCTTGTATTTTAGTCCATCACACTCATATTCTGTCCAACAGCACATATCAAAGGCATAACTTTAAAAAATGATCCAACCCATAAGTTTAATGTGAGCACATCAATGGCACCTCCCATGGCATAAGACATATGAGTCTCAGACCAGTCCTAAACATTTCAGGACCTAGGGCCTGCCCAGAGGAATGTGTTATGATGCTGCTGGTTGCCGAGTGCGGCTTGTATTCATTAAATCGCATTTATTGAGTGCTTGCTGTGTGCAGAAAACTGTACGAAGTGCTTGGTAGAGTACCAACAATAAACAGACACATTGCCTGCCCATAACATGCTTACAGTCTAGAGGGGGAGAGTTTGCAGTCTAATAATGATAATAATAATTGGAGCATTCGTTGAGCGCTTAGTATGTGCCAAGCACTATACCAAGAGCTGGGGAACAGATTCCAAGACCCCTCGGGGCTCACGGAAGAGAAACCCTGCAACTCTCCACAGCTCTGTGTATCCTGATGTGGCAGCAGGGGCAGAGGTGGGGACAGAGAAAGCTCTGGGTGCCCCTAATTTACAATTCCCCACCCCTTAGGGGTAGGAAGGAGGGCAGGGGTAGGATGGTGTGAAGGTCCTTTATCCTTTCAACATTTTGATACCCCGGGACTGTGGCACCTCTGTAAATATCCTTTCACTCTACTATTTCCCCTATCTTATTTATTTTAATGCCTTCTCCTACTATAGACCGTAAGCTCCTCATGGGCAGGGATCATGCCTAATGACTCGTGCCTATCAACTCTGTCATATTTTTCCAAGCACTTAGAACAGTACTCTGCATACAGTAAGCGCTCAGTAAATATCACTGCTTGCTTGACTGATTGAAAGCTCCTTGAGGGCGGTGAGAGTTCCAAGCAGAGGAGCATAGCATGAGCAAGGGATCAGAGGTTCTCTTTGTCTCAGGCACTTACATCTAGATTCTGCAGAGCTGGTGGGTAGGTGGCAGCTCCCGAGGTTCTGAGGAATGGAGACCATGTAGGAAGGTGACTGCCAGTTGACAAATGGCTTTAAAATTTCTTGGTTATTTAAAAAAAAATCCCCGGCCACTGCAGCCAAAGGTCACTTCTTCTGCTGGTACTCCCCTAAGAGCACATAACCTAGAGGTTTCACATGGTTCAAGAAAACCTGAATCAATCAATCAATCAATCAATTAATAGTACTTGAGCTTCTTCTGCTTGGGAGAGTACACTAGAGTTGGTAGACACAATCCCTGCTCTCCGGGAGTTTACAATCTAGTGGGACTGTACTAGGTTGTAACCATCCATTACTTCTTGTTTATTGTTTACCAACTTGTGTTCTTTTGTTTTGCTTTATTTTTTCCAAAATGTTGGAAATAGTCTTTGGAACACATCATTAGTGACTGGGTCCAGCGGTTTTCCCCTGCTCGTTGTAAGACTGCCAGTTAAATTGGGTGTTTTCCCCCCCCTCGGTCACAGAAGGCTCACAGTAGTTTCATTTAGAACAAAAAGAGGATGTAGACAGACTCAGGTCACTGAATAATACTTTGAAGTAGCAATCCCCTGTGATTCAGTCAGTCTGTTCATTACACGAAGCTATCTGGCAGCTCCCTTCCTTGTGTTTTCCACGGTTCTCTTAGACACATTGTCTGTACTTATAAGAAAAGAAAATATCAATCATGTCTGTCTGCTCCCAAACTCTAACATATCAAACTGTTTTCTAAGGGTCTTCAGCTTTTGTAACTATATTGTAAAGCACAGGTACAATATAAACAGCCAAGCTTGTGAAGTCAATAATTTATTTAAAATACAATATTGAATCATATTTCAAAGCAACCGCTATTAGGGCTTTGGCAAATTTTAAGGATGAAAGAATTCTTTAATCTGCTTTAAGAGAAGAGAATGACTGTTTTGCTTCTCTCCTAACACTCTACCTGTATAGACACTCATTAAATACCATTGATTCATTTAATAAAATCCTGGATAATTCCAAAGTTTAATTAAAAATCCATGTTTTTCCAATCTCCTATTTTGCATTTGTAACTTTTTTGTTGTTTTACATTTTGAAGTCACCCTTGATCTAGCTGATGGTTAGTTTTATTTACTCAGTAAACTGTTTTGGCTTTCTGAACCTGGAAAAGCACTGAGAATCAAAGGAAGTTGTATTGTCTTTGTCAGATAACACAAGGCAAATGGATTGCAGGAAGGAAGAAAAAGGGAAAGCACCTGGTCCAGAGTGTTAGATTGCCATTTATGGCAGTGTCAAACCAGCTTTTGCTGCTCCATGGATGGTTTGTCTGGGTGATCAATTGGCCCAAAACTAAGCATCTCATGCAGAGTATTGGACCAGTGACCACAGACTAGCTCTTTAAGCCCGAGTTTTATGGGCAGAGGAGTGAAGGTGCCCAGTAAAAAGCAATTTGTACAATGCTTTAAGGCATTTTCCAGTTCAGAATGACTTAACTGGAAAAAACCAAGAAGATCTAAATCAAAAAAGAATCAATTTTAAAATATACTTTCACACTACACTCGCATGTCATAATATTTTCTTAGCCATCATTACCTTGTAGGACAATTTTCACCACGAACTTCAGTTTTATTAAGAAAGGATGAAAATAAAGGAAATATTTTTGTTCCACTTCCCTAGTATGTCACAAGTCACTGGTAAAAAAAAATATGGGTCAATAATAATAATAGTTATGGTATTTGTTAAGCACTTACTATGCGCCAACCACTGTTCTAGGCACGCATAGATATAGGGTAATCAGGTTGTCCCATGTGGGGCTCACACTTTTAATCCCCATTTTACAGATGAGGTAACTGAGTCACAGAGAAGTTAAACAGCTTGCCCAAGGTCACACAGCAGACATGTGGCAGAGCCGGGATTAGAACACATGTCCCCTGACTCCCAAGCCCATGCTCTTTCCATGAAGCCACACTGCTTCTCCTGATCAGGCATATTGTTGATAAAGGGCAGTGACATTATTGAAATGACTACTTGCTTATACTTCTGGGGGAATGTCCAGTTTTATATTTTCATATATTAAAATCTTCTACTTGTTCAGTTCCATTTAAATCAATTGGTCTTGCTGACAAGTCTAAACAAACCAATAGATAATTCAGAACTCCAAGAAGACTCATAGCTCCTTCCCTCGAATGCCTTTCCTTGAAATCAGCGGGAGATCAAATGCCTAAGACATGCATCGAAGTACAGGAGGAAGACTCCAAATCTGAGCCTGAGAAGAAATGAGATATTTCCACCCCATACAAGATCCTGGGGTAGGGGGAGACCCTTTGAAGAAAATTCTGAATCTCACTTCTTGGATCAACAGAGAGCTAATTCTGGCAGGGCTTCTGAATTGTGTGGGGAGGGGGTGCAAGAATATCAGGAGCTTAAAGGGAAATCAAACCGCTTGTACCAGATCTGGCCCTGGGAGCACTATGCCTCTGTCTAGGCCAATGAACCCAGGATACAGCTAAACGATGAGTGGGAAAAGAGAGTGATCTGCAAGCAGCCACCCCTCTGAGCAATTACTGACGTAACAGGAGTGAATGTGAGCTATTTTTCAGCTTGAATGTTTAAAAATAGCTATTATTCATATGGCACGTTACACGTACACTGTTCTTTCAAATAAGCTGGTGCCCGAATAATACCAACAGAGACATTATGTTCCAAATTTAAAAATGCATAATCACTTGCGTCCCAGAACCCTATTAATTCCTTGTGCTTGCTGTTGATGACAACACCTAAAAACACTTAGTCCAGCAATCCTTTTCCAAGTTAAAAGGAATGCCTGCTGATGGAAAAGAGAAGTTGAAGTTGTATCATTCTAGGGTTCCTTTTCCTCAACTCCTTACCCTTCTCTCCTTACCCTTCCTCTTCCTCTCCCCAAATTTGTAGCAACATTGCCTTTTTTTGTGGTCACTTGAGTCATCTGAATGGGGAAAATCCAAAATTAATTTCTTAGTGATACCAAAATGTCCAGGTTTGTTTTCAGTCCAATGAAAGGGGCTTGGGTAGGCAATTGTTTCAACACAATATTTAAGGATTGGCTTAAAGCTGTTAGAGACCAGAAAGACAAGAGATTTGGGCTATGTGGGCTCATTTAAGCCTTCTGATTAGCCCATAGTCCCTCCCTCTCCTTCCAATCCATCAATCAATGATATTCAATGAGCACTTACTGTGGGCAGAGCCACAGGGAAAGAGCTTGGGAAAATAGGATGGAGCTGGTAGGCCTGATCACTGCCCTCAAGGAGCTAGAGCCTAGCAGGGGAGACAGGCAATAAAGTAATTTACTGGTAAGGGAAGAATCTATCTATGTAAATGCTGAGAGAGGCCAGAGAGGGGTGAGTACCTAAGCCCTTAGGGAGTGGAACTGCACTGCGAGCTTGGTGAGGCAGTAAAGAGGGAAAATAGAACTTCCCGGGCAGACGGGGGACTGGGTCTGCTTCCTCCACCCACAACCAGGCTGGCTGGGCTCTGGGGGCTGGTCAGGAGGCTTCACTGAGAAACTAGGCTCGTGTATGGGGCCAGGCAGGGCACTGGACACTGCTGATGAGCAGCCCGGCAGATAGGCTGACATCAGAGTGGGTCCTGACTTCTAGGGCAGCACGAGTAGACTGTGGACCCAAATCCATTAGTGCTGTCCACACATCACAACTCTCCAACACTAGCTTAATGCCAATGGGTAGGTTTGCCCCCAAACAGAGTCTGGTCTAAAAATTTTCAGGTGGAAAATCCTTTTCCAAAAATACATCTGCTTTGAACAGAATACTGTCTAATTAACCTTCCCCACTTATTACATGTACATCCGCATCAGCTGACTTTCTTTGTCTGTAGCTGGGAGCATAGAAGGAGTGTGGGAATAGACCAGTACCAACCTCTCCACTTTGAATCATCTCTGGCTCAAGTACTACGTCAGGCCAGGAAGGCTTCCACTGACAGTTCTGGTGGAGTGCAGGAGACACACTGACACCCACCCTCTGTACCTCGAAGCCAGCTGGGAATAGAATGCATGGGACTCTTCTAGTGTTTTGGCTCTCTGAGCTCTGACAATCAAGACCCCAGGCTGGTATCTCAAAATGATGGAGCTGACTAGGGTACGGTTTCAGCCAAAACTAACTTGAGCAGTGATTCAGAACATTTTAGAAGCTGAGAATCACAGCAGCATGGCCTAGTGGAATGCAAATGGGCCTGGGAGTCAGAGGACCTGGGTTCTTATCCTGACTCTACCACCTGCCTGCTGTATGACCTTTGGTAAGTCACTTCACTTCTCTGGGCCTCAGTTTCCTCAGCTGCAATATGGAGATCCAATACAGTTCTCCCTTCTCCCTCTCACTTAGACTGTGAGCCCCATGTTGGCTAGGAACTAGATCTGACCTGATTAACTTGTACCTACCCCAGCACTTAGTCCAGCATTTGGCACCCAGTAAGGGTGTAATAAATACCACGATTAGTGTTTAGAATTTAAGGCCGCTGCCCCACTTCACCTTCACTGCCCCACTGTCCACCTTCAGCCTCCAGCTGCAACATTTAGACAACCATCCATTTATTTTACTCTCTATCAGCTGTGGGAGAGGGGATGTGGGGAGAGCAAGCAATTAGCACCTTTCACCCCTTCCCAACTGCAGACCCTGGAAGAGAGGTGGAGGGTGGATAGGAATGGGCAGAGCTGGCCAGACGTATCAGAATCCTTTTTGTTAAAAAAAACTAAATTATTGAGTTGCCCACTGCATTTCCGAAGCTTGGACTGCAAATAGGTCAGGCACATTCTTCGGGGACCTCGAGAGTTTCATTTTGGGGGTTGGGGGCCAGATAGAATGCAATATGGGGGGTGAAAATTGAATCCTGCTCCTGTTAGCCTGTTCCGTACTGCTTGTTCATCGAATCATATTTGCCTCACTTGGCAGAGTCAGCTCCAAGAGGCTGCAGCAATTTTTGCTTCATTTGTTTCAATAAGCTGATATCACTGCTCTCAAACTGCGCTGGCAAAGCCTCAACCCACAGCCGGCACAGAGCCCAAGAACAGAGTGGAATTTCCCATGTGTCGGTCTTCAGGGAATGTATTTGGGGAAGAAAAATCAATGACTAGGAAAGGATGATCTGCTTTCTGCTCAAAAAGGAAAACTGCTAATAATTCTTAAAGCACTAGGAAGCTGTATGACTATGGCTCATTATTTTTTGCCCTATCCACGTTTGTCCAAGAGTCCCTTGGTGACTCTGCTAGAAACTACTTCTTCCGACTGTAAATATATGCACTCATTCTGAGCTCTTGATTCCTTTGCCTCCTAATGCATTCATGTATTTAATGAAACGGTGTTAAGCCCTCCTGAAGAGGGGATTTTGATGCACTGTGTCCCAGTATGCCAAAAAGTATTTTGGGGACAGAAAGTTCAGTTGTGTTCTTTTTCTCCCCAAATGTGACAAATGAGAAAAATGGTGGGTTGGAAGAAACTTCCCCACTCTAGGATGTCAGCGATCTATCCTTCAGAATCAGGTCAGAGAGTTCAAGCAAGAGGCAAGGTGTGGTCTACAGTTACCAGTTGCATTCTTCCTCATTCAAAAGTCCCTACCCCACCCTTGGAAAGGAGCTAAGAATGTCAAGTTTAAGAAGAAGTATTTGCAAAAATTGGAGAGCTTATTTAAAAATGTAAATGTTTACTCTAATTGCACCTTTGCAAATAGAGATGTCCCTTATCTATGGAGAGTAACGATTTAAGCTACCTCATCATCATCAGTAATTATGGAGGTCTACTATGCACAGAGCACTGAACTAGGCATCAGTGCTGCACTAGATAGGACTCAGTCCCTGTCCTCAAAGAGCTTACAATCTAAATGTTCCACTTTAAATGTGGAGTTATACATGCCGCTTGCATTGATTTCATTCCTGGGTTGGGGTGGAGGGAGTTAGGGAAGGGGGTCATATTGGTGCAAGTTCCTGTAAACTGCTATGGCCTTTGCTGGAAAGGCTCCTTTACAACGTGGGTTAGATATTTGTATTTTGAAGCCTTTAGACAGTTAAATCTTTTAGAGCAGTCACAGTTCTAACCTGTCTGGGCAGAGTGCTCAGTTTACCACAATCACTTATTCAGAATCTCAACAATTAAAAAATTGCTTTCTCAAACACATTAGTGTTAGTTGGGGGTTTATATATCTATATATCTACATGTATATAGATATGAATATTTTAGGACTTTTTTTCTTATGTTCCCCTCAGAAACTTAGAGTGGAAATCTGAGCCAGTATAAAGAGACAGACCATTTACTAGGCTCCAATTTCAATAAATCAAAGCGCCGTTATAGTGGGACCCCCTGCCTTTTCCTTTTCATGCTTGCCTTCACTGCTCCAGACACTTGGGAGCTTGATCTCAGTCGCTTGGCTGGGGTCCCAGCACTCTACCAGGTCAGCAGGTGGGGTTACAGTCTCCCTCTGTACTCCCACAGGGAAACCCCTACTTTGCTTCAACCAGCTCCTCCAGCCAAGCACCCACTCTCCTCACCTGAAGGGAGTCTCCTACTTTACATTTACTGCCTTGAAAACTGCCTCGGGCTGCCCTGGGGCCTTCCCCCAGTTTCCAGGACTGAAGGTAGGTATATGGTTAAATTTCTCAGGAGAGAAGGTAGATATATTCTTTCTTCAGGCACCTCTAGTGACTCAACGATCTCCCAAGGGAGCCTATTCCAATGTTTACTTACCCTATACAGTCAAAAATGTTTTCCTTCAGCCTAACCAAATTCCCTCTTGCTACCCTTTCAGCTCATTTCCTTTTGTTTATTCATCTGTGGAAATGAAGGCCCAGTGGGTGCCCTCTTCAGAGGGGTCTGGAGGACTCTGCAGGAGAAGGACAACTCAGAATCAGGGATACAAGGAAAGGTTTCTCTGGGCAACATGGCTCACATGAGCACTCAGGCCTGCTTCTCCATGACAGAGGGTCTGAATATTTTACAGGTTTACTTCCTCTTGCCCAAAGCCTGAACTCTGGCCAAGAACCAGGGCAATAAGAGTTATCCTAATTATTCTACACATAGCAACAGTGTCAAAGTGCAGGATTAGAAAGATGAGAAAACATTTCCCTCCAGCTCCTCCTTTCCTGAGTTCAACAAGCACACAACAGCAGTTGACCAGCAGAGTCCTCCTAGGGCCCCTCTCATTTCTGGTCTGCTGTAGGAAGGTGGTGGAGATCTCCTGAGGGCTTTCTGGTACCCGGCCCAGCTCCACAGTCAGGTCCCGGTAGGCACTTTGGGATGAACCGGAAGCTCCTTTCACCCCTGTGGTCTATGGGGGCTGGGTCAAAAGGCTCCTCTTCCCCAACCAGACAACAGAGCCTGGTAGGGGTTTCAGGGACAAGCTGGAGTCTTCTCTTGCCCCAGCTGAACTCTAGGGCTGGGATGGAATCTCTGTTCCCTCAGGCCCAGCCCCAGAGCCTGGTGAAGCCTCCAGAAGGGCGAACCAGGAATTTCTCTTGCCTCTTGGGGGTTGCAGGGAGCTTCAGCTGCTGGGTCCCAATGCCGACTGGGGTCTTTTTTTATCGGGCCAATGGAGGCCAGAGGGAGGAACCCCTCTGCACCCTTGCAGGCACACCCTCTTACAGCCCCACCCCTCAAAGCTTGGCCCTAAATTGGCACCCCTTTTAGTAGTCCTAATCATCATCATCATCAATGATATTTATTGAGCACTTACTGTCTCACTAAGTGCTTGGGAGAGTACAACAGGGTTGGTAGAAACATTCCCTATCCACAAGAGCTTGCAATCTTGAGGGACAAATGATATAATTAGAATATATAATTTATAGATATGTTGTATATATGTCATGGATCTGCCAACTCTGTTGTATTGTACTCCCCCAAGCGCTTAGTACAGTGCTCTGCACATAGTAAGCACACAATAAACAGAATGCAATAAATGAATAAATACCATTGATAATGATGTTGCTGATGGGGATGAGGGTATGGCAAATATCAAATGCCTAAAGGTCCCAGGTCGAAGTGCACAGAAGACACAGAAGGGAGAGGTAGCCAGGGAAAAGAGGGCTTAATTGAGCAAGGCCTCTTGGAGGAGATGTGACCTTGTAATCCCTAATCTTAAACACCCAGCCCCGCTATCTGCTACCATGCCTCGGTTCAGTTTCTGATCGCTATTGAATTCATGGCTCTTTCCCAGTGAGCTGTCTGGTTTGCAGGCCTGTGGCAGGAAGTGTACATTCAGAAGGGACTGTCCACTCCAACAGTCTGGCAGCTCTCTCTCTGAAATTTAGAATTCAATTCATTCCTAAATTTGCAAACAATGCATGGTGATTAGCAAACGAGGATGCTGCATAAATCCAAAACCCATTCCTAAATTAGGGATCATTAGCTAAAGAAAAGAAAATAGAGGTACGCTCTTCCTGAAAGAGCTTAATCAAATGAAATTGTTTACTTTTGGGACTTTTAAATATGCCAAACACATTTCTGGTGAGCTCAGCCCACTTCATATTTTGATCACAATTTGAGCCATGCTCGCTTTGCTTTGAGCTGAATAAACACATTTTGAGGAGGAGACATGAAAAGCAAAGAAATGCTCCACCAGCAGTGTAGCAAGAGAGGTGGGTTTAGGTATTTATGCTGACATAAGGCCGAAGACTGTTTTTGGAAATGGCCTTTATTGGGATTAACGCAGTACTTTAAAACACAGATATAGTCGACTGACTTCAAAAAGGATATCGTTGTATCCTAAACTACTCACCAGCACAGCTTATAAAATCAAACTGATGTTTAGTGCTACATAGTTCAGGCATAACATGTAGTTAATTATGATGAATCAGACCTTAAATGTGAAGAAACTTTTGTTGACTCTACAGGGGGTGCTGTGTTTGACAGAAAATTCTTGTAGGAGTGCAGAAAAGTCATTCCAGCTCTCATTTGTGAGGGGTGATTAATGATGACAAACTGCTTGGAAATTATATGGCTTTAGCTGGGTCTAATAATGATAACTTGTAATTTTTCTGGTACAAGATAGATATGTGGGTTGGAGACTGAGGTTAGTAGTGTTCAACTCCAGCGAAGAAAACTTATCTAATGTTTTTAGCAAAGTTCCAGAGAGGCCTCCAGGCTATGCAGTTCTAAATGCCCTGATTTCAAATATGCCTTTATGGAGGCCAATTTGGTGACACATCACCCTGGGTGACAGTGAAACTCCTCAGGCGAGTTTCAAGGTGGCAGAAGGTTTCAGAACCAACTCCTCTCCTAGGCACAAACATTCTCTAGAATCCACTCTCACTTTTCCTCCAACTAAGAGTTCCAGGAAAAGTATTTTCTCACGTTATGAATGTACAGGAGGTTTAGAATGTCCAGAACAGCTGCACTATGTTTAATTCAGGAGATAGGGGATTTTCTCTCCTATGGCAAGGCCCCAAAGTGCTGCCTGTTCAGCAGACACAATCTGACATGAGAGAAGCTTCTCTAAAATGATTCTCGCAGCAGCATTAAGTAATAATTGGAGTGGGGAGAGGTTGAAGACAAGGAGACCAGTGAGGAGGCTGATACAACAGTCTAGCCCTGAGCTGATCAGAGCTTGAGCCAAGATGGGAGTAGCCTGGGTGGAGAGGATGGGTGGATGTGGGAGGTATAATTCCCATTTGTCTTCTGTATGACTGGGGATATGATTGGAACCTGGATTGTGTGGTAAGTACAGTGCTCGGCACCTAGTCATTTATTTAATTATAAATAGTCTCCCCCTCTAGACTGTCAGCTCCTTGTGGGCAGGGAATGTGTCTGTTTACTGTTATATTACACTCTCCCAAGTATACAGTAAGTACTCAATAAGTACAATTGAATGAAGGAATGAACTAGTAAGAGATCAACACTTTTCTCAAGGCCCCACCGATAAGGATTCCACACTTTTCTCAAGGCCCCAGCTTTGGAGCTCTCTGCCTGGGCTGCTCGGGCTTCACCAACCAGTCTGGCTTCCTTTGGCCAGTCTGCAGTGAGGTCCCATCATTCCTGCCAAGGAAGCCTGCCCTAGGTTGGGGCCGGTGCCCTAGGTTGGGGAGTCTGCAGACTCCTCAGGGTCGGGGACAGAGAAGAGGTCAAGGGGAAGGGAAAGAGACACTAGGTGCGGGGGAGAAGGCAAAACCCAAACTGCAGACTTGGAGCACTGTATTATTTCAGTCTTGTAAATGATTTCCTCAAATTTGGGTTGGTTCACATCATTTGCATTGGCACTACCAAATTTAATGATCCCAGCCTGGCCTCCTAACACTGCTCCTCATCTCACCAGCATCGCTCTGCAGCCAACACATTCAAAATTCTTCCACCAACATAGATTTCTGCAAAACCAAATCCAAAGAAGAGGAAAAATACCCAATGTACAACACTGGCTATACAACCTACATAAGGCCTGACTTTATTACACTTACCCTAACCTTGACTGCACTGGCCTTATACAAGCAGAGTAGTAGTTGTTTTATGGTGTAGCTCCAAGGTCACTTATATAGTTCCAAAGATTCTCTTTTGATTTGATCACCTAAGCAGGTTTTTTGAAGAAAAAAACCTAACACACCCAAGAAATAAACTCCATATTACTTTGAAGATGGCCAGGGAACACTTCTATTAGCTCTGAATGGTTTCCTTTGGCCTACTACTCTAGCCAAGAGTCCTGGAAATCATCTGCTGTTTGCTCAGGATGAGAAATAGGCATTAGTGAAGAGGTTCTGGACTTTATCACTCAGTGCTGGCTACTTAATGGGGCCGTGATGAATCTTCTCAAATGAAAGTTATTTCACACATCTTTTTTCACACTTCTCACTTCCTGCTGCTCAGCTTGATGCTAAGGCACTCTCTCTCTCTCTCTCTCTCTCTCTCTGTGTATGTGTGTGCGCGCACACTATGTCAGGATAGCACATTCAAGATTCAGCTCTTGAATTCCCATTCCCCAGAAAACTGCTGAGATGGATTTCTTTGCCCAGTTGTGTTAGAGAGAGACTCTTATAGGTTTATATCAGAAGTCGCAAAAAGTTCCCTGCTCTAACCATTTATTTACAAACAGCTAACAGTTGCCTTGGACAGGCACTGGGAGAAACTGCAAAGTTTCTTGGAGCTCCAAAGCTTTTCAGGAAGTGTCTCCAGGACCCAGAGTAGCAAAGGGTAGTTGTCTTCTGCCATTGTGCTGTTTCAGGTTTGCATAGGCCCTAGCCTAAGACCACAGAGATGCAGCTGCAACAACTAGGCTGATCCCAGCTTGGCTTTGAAGACAGCAAGCTGGAATGTGAGAAAAGCTGGGGCAGGTGCATTGTGTGGCTGGCAGCTCTCAGAATGGGCAAAGGCAGAGTTGGGCTAGGAAGACCCCTTTCCCCACACCCTCAGCTCAGCTTCCAGTTGTTATGTTTTCTAAAGCCTGCAGCTCATGATCCCTGTAACTGCAGAAACAAGCAGAACACTGAATCCTTTAGCTCTGAGGGGCTGTAGCCTTTGTGCAGAGTTTTAGAATTTATTTTGCTCCTAATATTAATGAATTGCATTCAAGGGGGTAAGGGGGCTAGGAAAGCAGGTAATACAGGGCCCACATAGTACAACCTGCCTTTCCACTCCCCACTCCTGGAAAGAATTCCTGCAATGTTTTATAATGAAAATTTGGGAGGGTCTCTCCAGCATCCCAGATAACTTTCTAAAAGTACTGCTTTTGCCCATCCCATTTCCCTGCTCTAAATAGGAAAATATCCACTGTGACAGAACGGAATGAGAGAGAGACCCCTTCACCTCCATGCAGTTGGGTTGAAAGCCCTAGATGGTAAGCTTCTTGTGGGCAGAGAACATGCCTATTGACTTCGATGTACTCCCCCCCAGTGCTTAGTATGATGTTCTACATACAGTAAGCTCTCAATAAATACCACTGATCGAGAGCTCCTTTGTGGGCAGGGATCATATTTTCTTCCCATATTGTATTCCCCAAGGACTTAGTTTAATTCTCTGTTCACAATTGTTATTATCAAATGTCATCTAGTTGCTTCCGATTCATAGCGACTCTATGGATATATTTTCTCCATAGGTGCTTAATAAATTCTACTGATTGCTGTAGTTGCCTTATCTCTTACAGCAGAAAAGCACCAATCCAACCCAACCCAACAATCCAGATAATCTATTCGGGCGAAGTTCAGGCCAGTGAATTATGGCTACATCTACTGTTTGGAACAGACATTAAATTTCCTTCAGAATCCAAATGCCCTTTCAGCGGATGTACAAATTGAAGATTTTCTAATATTCCCCAGACGGAGTTCTTTTCACAGTGAACTCTCCCTTTAACCAAGGTGAATTTTCATTTAAACTGAAGGTTAAGGGCATCAGACAGCAGGGGCTGGAGCCCTGTTCTACCAAAAGAGCAGGCCTAGAAATACCCTAGGAGGTAAGGTTGTTAATCTTGGGAAATTTTTAGTCCAACTGAAATATTTCCAGAGATCTGTTTATTTAAATACTATTCACCGGTGACATTTTAAACCCTTTGAAAACGGAACATGGGCTCTTTAATCATGCCACGCTAATGCCAACATTGTTCTCATGATTTTTAAAATCCTCTTTCACATGAATGCATGCAATGACTGCTGGTTGCCTAGTGATTTACGAGTTCATTTAAGAGATGCTGCTCAGCTGAGATCTAAGAAACCTCAAGACAGGCATGATATTTATGTCTTGTTTCTTGCAACTACTGACCTTAAGTTTCTTCAAAATAAATACTAGACAGCCAAAGAAAACAGCAGGGGTAGTTAAACTTCATAAACTATTTGGATTTAAGATTAACATTCCAAATTTTAACTGAAGTTCAAATAGAAAAAGAGAGAAAAAAAGCCTTCATTACCTTCCTGTGAACTTGTGGTGACTATTGTTTTTCTGAAAATATTATCTTAATGATGTAACCGTATCACTAAGTTAGTAAATGATTGCAAAATTCACTGATGGGTTAAAATTCCCTTATCAGATTTATATTTAAGGAGAGGATAATAATAAAAAATATCTGAAGTTGTAGAGCATTTATATTTTTCCAAAGTGCTTTCAAATCAGTTATAGGATTCTAGTTTCACAACTGAAGTTCCTTGTGGGCAGGACATGTGCCTACCAACTCTGTTATACTGTACTTTCCCAAGCACTTAGTACAGTGCTCTGCACACAGTAAGTACTCAAAAAAATACCCACTGAATGATTGAAACAGCTCTGAAAGGGCCAGGCAGTTAAGTGGAAGTGTGAATTTATTAACTAAATATACATGTAGATGAAAGTTCCTTTTTTAAATAATTCAAAGGAAATTGTAATGATCTACAGATTTTATTTATTGCCTCTACTTGCACTTATATATTTCAAGCCTTTTTTTATGTCAGTTGTTCAGTGCTTTACTATGTGCTAGGAACTGTATTAAGCTCTGGAGTAGATACAAGTTATTCAGATTGGACACAGTCTGTTGATCACAGACACAGTTTATTCATTCAATAGTATTTATTGAGCGCTTATGATGTACAGAGCACTGTACTAAGCGCTTGGAATGTACAGTTGGGCAACTGATAGAGACAATCCCTGCCCAATGACAGGCTCACAGTCTAATAAGGCTCACAGCCATAAATCCCCATTTTACAGATGAAATACCCGAGGCACAGAGAAGTTAAACTGACTTTCCCAAGGTCACCCAGCAGAAAAGTGGTGGAGCCATGATTAAAATCCAGGTTCTCTGACTCCCAGACCCATGTTTTTTCCACTAGGCTACGTCTGCTTCCTTAGGTGTCCATATTTTTATAATGTATTAAAAAAGAAGTAAGGGAGGCATGAGTGTAGCTGTCACTGGCAAGATTACTGCTAATCGTATTTATTCCAGTGATCACCCTGGTACAGTGCAATACTATCTGTCTATGTGCTGTGCAAACCACGTCTGAGATACAGAGTCACATGTCTGAAGAGAGAAATGCCAGTGGCTTGTGCTAGCTACTGGACTTCACATTTGCAGTATGGACTAGAGACAAGTCCGAGAGCCCGGAGACCTGGGTTCTGGACCAGCTGGACCTCTGGCCTGCTCTGTGATCTCAGAAAAATCACTGAGCCACTCTGTGCCTGAGTTTATCAGTAATTCTGACTGTGATGCCTCTTTTTTTTAATGGTATTTGTTAAGCACTTACTATGAGCCAGGCACTGTACTAGGAGAGATACAAGCTAATCAGGTTGGACACATTCCATGTCCTACATGGGGCTCATAGTCTTAATCCCCATTTGACAGATGAGGTAACTGCAGCACAGAGAGGTTAAATGATTTATCCAAGGTCACACAGCAGACAGGTAGTGAAGCGGGAATTCTAACCCAGGTCCTCTGACTCCCAGGGCTATGCTCTTTTCACTAGGCCATGCTGCTACCTCTTTCTAAATCAGCAGTGTTGTATGGCTCAAAGTGAAGACTGATAAATAAATGCTTCAGAAAATTAAACATGCTATCAAATCCATGGCATTCTGATATCAATAATCACCTCACAATAATTTAATATTGATCACCTATATTACAAATTACATTTTATGAAAACTTATGGGAAATCCAATATCAGCAACTTTTCCAAATCCTTTGAGTAATCATTAATTTCTGCAAGACAAAATATTTTTTCACGTAAGAGAGATTTTGGGTTTGAGCATGTATTATTTGTACCACAGCATTCTTTCTAGAATTTGGTTGAATGTTGTGATGAAAGCACACATCTACCAAAAAAGCCTACCTGCTTTGTCTTTCCATGATCAACAACATGGCCATGACACAGCCAAAGGAAGAAGACATCAAAAGCCTGAACAAGTGCAAGATCTGTTCAATTTTCACTAAAATTATTTCTTGCTTACAGCTGGCATTCCTTCCGATAAGTCTGATTCTTCCTGAACCTGTGACCCGTACTAGCTGGCATGGCTGTATAAAGGGTAAGCAAAGCTTAAGCAAGGTTCCAGAAGCCAATCAGAGTGGTTATTCAGATTGCATAGATTCTAGCAACTTTTGAATTTCTGAGTTCTTCAACCCTAATGCATATCTGCTTGGGTTTTCTAAATGAATCTACCGCTGAGCTAAATAGTAGGAGTATAATTTCAACCAAAGGAGTAGGAGTAGTAGGAGAATAATTTCTCCACCTGGATGTCTGCCCACCACCTAAAATTCAACATGTCCAAAACTGAGCTTCTTATCTTCCTCCCAAACCCTGTCCTCTCCCTGACTTCTCTGTCACCGTGGACGGCATGACCATTCTTCCCGTCTCACAAGCCCACAACCTTGGTGTCATCCTTGACTCAGCTCTCTCATTCACCCCACCCATCCAATCCATCACTAACACCTACCGGTCTCACCTTTACAATATCGCCAAGATCCGCCCTTTCCTCTTCATCCAAATGGCTATCGTGCTGGTTCAAGCTCTCACAATATCCCGACTGGATTATTGTGTCAGCCTTCTCTCTGATTTCCCTTCCTCTGTCTCTCCCCACTCCAGTCTATTCTTCATTCCGTTGCCCAGATCATCTTCCTACAGAAACGCTCTGGGCATGTCACTCCCCTCCTTAAAAACCTCCAGTGGTTGCCTATCAACCTCCGCATGAAACAAAAACTCCTTACTCTTGGCTTCAAAGCCCTCCATCACCTTGCACACTCCTACCTCACCTCCCTTCTCTCTTTGTACTGCCCACCCGTTCCTCTGCCGCTAGATTGTAAACTCCTCAAGGTCTGGTCTACCTACTCCCAAGCACTTGGGACAATACTTCGCCCAGAGTAAGCGCTCAGAGAAGCAGCGTGGCCTAGTGGAAAAAGCATGGGCTTAGGAGTCAGAGGACGTGGGTTCAAATCCCAGCTCTGCTACTTGTCTGCTGCGTGACCTTGGGAAAGCCACTTAACTTCTCTGTGCCTCATCTGTAAAATGTGGATTAAGACTGTGAGCCCCAAGTGGGGCAACCTGATGACCTTGAATCTGACCCAGCGCTTAGAACGGTGCTTGTCTCCCCCGATTAGACTGTGAGCCCATCATTGGGCAGGGACTGTTTCTATTTGTTGCTGAATTGTATATTCCAAGCGCTTAGTAGAGTGCTCGGCACATAGTAAGCGCCCAATAAATACTATTGAATGAATCCAAAGAATTTAATTAGTTTAAAGAAAAACAACAACTCTGGATAAAACAGTGTGCTTTTTGCTCTAAATAAGGCCCAGTGAGAATGGGGCTTTGCAGAGCTACTGTGGAAAAATGTCTGGTTACTTGAAAAGACCACAGACATTTGAAGCTACCTCTCGGAGGGAGCTAGACAAAGAGCAGTGATCTCTAAAGTAAGCTGGAGGGTAGGCTCAGTGGGCGAAGCTACATCTAGACTTCCTGGACGTACAACTGATGGGCTAAGAAGATTAGCTGAGTCCTTCACAAGGGCAGGAAATGGGCTGAACATAATGCTTTACTAGGTCAGGGCATATTTCCTCTTGAAATAGGTTATGGATTCTATACTTTATTAAGAGAGGAGTCTTTATTGAGAGCCCTGGAACAATATTTTTGGGCTAACTCCTGTTGTTTATTGTAGATTCAGTTAATTGCTTTATTACAAATATAGATACTCTAAAATAATTGCTCTCTTCTGAGCTGAACTGGTGCCTGGATGTTTGTAGTCTTCTCATATGATCCCAACCATGACTTTTCATTCAACTTACTGGAAAGGTTTTAAATAGCAGGTTCAGGGCTCAATCAGACCACATGAGTCTGCATTTCTAAATTGAGTTTTGGGAAAATATGACCTCTACCAGGCTTCACTTGAAGAAAAAGGAATGAAGAAAAAAGCTTCTTGGACAATTGACATCACTTGGCTAAAACCCCTATATATCTGCAAATCTTAAACATAAATAAACCAATCAAAAGCATTCATGGAATGTTTTTTTGTGCAGAGCACTATACTAAGCACTTAGGAGAGTAGAGTAGAATTAAAATACATGATCCCTGCCTTTAAGCAGTTTACAGTTCAGCAAATTTTTGTATTTTTTTGAAACTCAAAGGCAAATATGGTGGATGTAATCGTTGTTTCAGTTTTTCCAGATCTAAAGTGTTTGGAAAATAGTTGGAGCATTTATTGTACCCCAAAAACAAATGAATCGGCCATTCCTAACTCTAAATCCAAACATGATAGAAAGAGAGCAATAGAGATTCCTCTTCTAAGAGTGTTTCTCATTTTATGGGCACATTCCAAACCGCTCCAGACAAATAAAATGAGAGCATAGATGGGATTTTCCTCAGCTACCAAAATAAAAGCCATTACAAAAAAAAGTCTGTCTAATGCAAGATTACCATGTAGAGTTTAAAAAAATACGACTCCTTATTTAAATCAGCCCTGTAGCCAGTTTCAGAGTCACTCACTGTCAGCAGTTTTCCTTCCTGGAATTGTTGGCTCTAAAGTTCAGCTGCCATCTCTGGCCGAGGATCACAAGATACACGGCATTTTCATCCCTGGATCAAGCTTGGTGGCTTCACATTTTTTGCAAACCAAATCTTCCAGTGCTTTTGGCCTCAGTCCAAGAGGACACAAATTCAGCGTTACACACACTGTAAGCACTTAACAAACACTGTTTGATCAATTCACACAATGGGGAAGGATGAACTGAACCAATAAGCCTACCGAGAGCTGAAACATTCTCTCTTATTCTCTTTCTCCCTCTGCCACTCCCTCTCTTCCCCATCTCTGTCTTTCTCTGTGTCTCTGTCTTTCAATTAGGCCATTTATTTTTATATTTTAAATAAAATGAGTCTCTTATCCCAGGATTCATTTGAAAAAAATTCCCGTGAATGATTTAAGGCTAAAATTTCTACCTTAAGGGGCGCATCTTCTTGTTGAGCTTTCTACACTGGTCAAATCAACTGGATAATACATGCCTCATTTTTTGCTGGGTAGGCAGGGTCACAGCTTTCCAGCAAATGAAATAAAATCCTGCCTGCCTACCAAGGACAAAAATGAATTCAGTCCTTGTTTCCAGGATGGGAACAGAGTTCCAGCTGGGATCAAGAAGAAAGTTTCCTTCACCCATAGTGCCATATAGAGAGCTTTTATTGAGGTTTTACACCTTCCTCTGCAGTACCCAACTGCAGTATCCTGGTTATTAGAAAAGACGGGAATCCGTGACATCTGGTCAGCTCTGCTCAGACACTTTCTTGGTCACTAAACTGAATCTAATTGGGAGGCATCCTGCTGACCATCTCCCTCCACAAAGGAGCCTATGGAATGAAGCTGTAAATTCTAGATGCCATAAAACCATTTGGCATCATAAAAAGGTAACAGAGGAAAAAGCCACCAAGGCAGGGTGAGCGCCCAGGACCTTTGAGAGCTGAGAACCTGATGGGGGGAGTGAGAGCCATTGCTCTCTTCATTGTCTCACTGCAGCTCGACAGTCTACTGGGCAGGATGGTTCAGAATGGAGAATCAAATCCAATCGCTTCATTATAGAACGGAAGAGTTTCAAAAGAAGCCACTATTAGATTCAGCTATTACTTGGGATTGGGGCGGGGGGGAAGGGAGGGTTGGAATTTACTCACAGACATGCACGGCAATGCTGGCGTCATCTTATCGTATGCCCAAAAAACCCACATCATTAAGAACAAGCAGAAGGACCATTTTGAAAGCTTTCAAAAAACCGAACAAATGTAGAACATGATGAAGCAAATCACAAGGAAGTGCCCACAAGCCTATTTATCAGGGGGCATTCTTCTCTTCTGGAGGAGTTACATGTCCAAGTCCCATTTAATCAAAACCACGTGGGATGGGGACTGTGTCCAACCTGATTACCTTGTATCGACCTCGGTGCTTAGCACGGTGCTTGGCACATAGTAAGCACTTTACAAATACCACAGTTATTAAAGTCATATGCAAAGGAAAAGACGCTTGGAAGGCCTAGACAAAATTCCTGGGAAAGTGTGGTGACTGAAATTGTCATTGCAGTCACTCCTGAAGGATTCCATGTGACTGAACTCCTTTTGGTCACCACATGAATAAAATCCTGGCAATTCTGCCCAACATCACTTCAGTGCTGGGGCTTCTGTAAACAGGTACCTGTGACTGCAGGAAAATGGCTTTCTTCTTACCACATCAACCAGAAAGAAGCTACCTTACCAGACCTGAAGTAGCTGTGGGCCCTTCACTGCTTTCTGTAACTGGCTTGTCCCATCTCCCACTGAACTGAAATGGCTTCCATGGGCTGCTGCTTCTGGAATTACACAAAAGCTACCAACTTCAGACTCCTTACTCAGCACCTCCCTATTGAGCCACTGGGAAAGATCAGGGCCGAATAAGAAAGCCTACTACACATTGGCAAATCCTGGAAAAGGCTTCTAGGCCTTCCCCTCAAAACTTCAAAGTCCCGGTGAGCTGGAAGGAAAGAGAAACCCCAATAACAGCGATAATAATGGTGATATTTGTTAATTACTTACTATATGCTAAGCAAGGTATTAAGCATTGGAGTAGAAAACTCTCTCATCAGGCTCAAAATCTAAGTAGGAGGGAGAACACATATTTAATCCCCATTTTACAGATGAGGAAACTGAGGCAGAGAAAAGTTAAGTGACTTGCCTAAGGTCACACGGCAGGCAAGTAGCATAACCAAGTTAGAACCCAGGTCTTTGGTCTCTCCAGTCCAGGCTCTTTCCAGCAGGCTATGAGAACACTGAAGAGTAGTAATGTTCATGTTAAAAAAACTCCTAGGACCTTTGGTTTGAATAATTAATGAATTGTATCTATTGAGCACTTATGGTGTGCAAAGCACTGTACTAAGCACTTGGGAGAATACGACATAACAATATACAGACACATTCCCTGCCCACAACGAGCTCCACAGAGCACCTTTGTAAAATGAAATAGAAAAATATATACAACTTATTGTGAATACTTTCAAACACCAAGTTAAAATGAAGTACCCATGAAACCCTTAAGCCAAGAGCGACTTCATCACATCTAGGTTAGGAAAATCAAGGATGGAACTGACAATCAAAGCCCATCAAGGCTCTCTGTAGCAGGACTGCCAGGTGCCTGCCCACATGGTAGACTCAGGTTCCTGCAAGAGCAGCTAGAATGACCCATGCTTCAATCCATAGGTTGGCCAACCTATTTTTGCTGAAAATAGAAACGGATCTCATTGCAAACTTACACACCATGTTCTCTTCCCTTTTGGTGATGGGTGTGGGAGATGTCAAAGTAGGATGAAAAAGTGTTGTTCCAATTCTCTAGCACAGTGGGAGTCTTGACTACCAGTGTCAGAACAATACTATAGGACCCAAACTGAGCATGTTCTAGAGCAGAAGTGGAAGCCTAACATAAAAAGTAAGAAAGAATGGCTGGGGACGAGGGTCAGGTCGGGTGATTGGTTTACCTGGGGTAGTCACAATTCCTGGCCTGGGTATATTTTTCTCAATTGACTTGGAACAGTTTATAAAAATCTGGTACAGCTCTGTAGAAACTGAAATGTATAGCCAGCCTATTTATACACAACTAAGGGATGTACACACCCTAGTAGAGCTCATTTCAGGGAAACACTAGCTTTCACAGAGTTTGCTTGGAACAAGGAAGAGTGGGGTGGGTCAGAGGAAATCTCTGGCTCTTGTTACCCATATATCTGACTGCTGGCTAGGCACCTCTAACCTTTCTCGTTTACAGACCATAAACTTCTGAAAGTTTCTGAAACAGAACAGGCAGTGCCTCAAAAAGATCATCATCATTTGGGAGCCATTGAGTTTAACAGAGAGGGGAGAATGCTGATGGTCAGTGCTTATACTTGGAGCTTCAGAAAATGAAAGCTCTAAAAGCACACCCTTTGGATCCCTAGTCACATCCTCTTGAAAAACTAAGCAAGATTACAGATTATGTGAGAAGGATCTCTTGGTCTTTCACTCTTCTGCTGTCTCTCTACAAAGGCTACTGAACCTATTTCAGAACCCAAAACATCCCAGTTGGACTATCTCTGGCCAACAAACAGGGGAGGTTCCCAGGATGAGAGAATGTAGGTCTTGGGTTGGAACTCTCAGGGGTCCCACTCCTGGGTATTGGTCATACTGGCTAGTATCACTACCTGGTTCCCTTCCCATTTTCCCTTTCTGGAACAATCCTAAGGGTGCAGGTCCTTCACAAGCTTCCGGGAAAATGCCCTCTGAGGTCATTCAACTCTGAAACATTTGTATATTTCCTTATTCTCAGTTGCTTCCCCTACCTGTAAATTATGTTAATATGTGTCTTCCCTTTTGGATTGTAAAATCCTTGAGGGCAGAGACCGTGACTACTTACTCTATTGTACTCTCTCGGACTCTTGGCACAGAGAAGCAGCATTGCCTAGTGGAAAGAGCACGGGTCTGGGAGTCAGAGGACCTGGGTTCTAATTCCAGTTCCTCCACTTGTCTGCTCTGTGACCCTGAGCAAGTTATTTAACTTCTCTGTGCCTCAGTTACCTCATCGTAAAATGGGGACTAAGACTGTGAACTCCATGTAAGACATGGATTGGGTCCAACCTGATTATCTTGTATCAACATCAACACTTAGTACAGTGCCTGGCACATCGTAAGCACTTACCAAAAACCATAAAAAAGTACTCTGCAATTAATCAGTTGTATTCATTGAGCACTTACTAAGTGCAGGGTACCGTACTAAGCACTTGGGAGAATACAACAAAATTAGCGAACACGTTCCCTGCCCATAACGAGCTTACAGTCCAGAGGGAGAAGCAGACATTAATATGAATAATTTATAATATAGAATTCAAAGCTATGTACATAAGTGCTGTGAGTTTGCACACAGTACATGTTCAATAAATACCACTGCCTGACTGATTTATTGAAACCAGTAAAAAAAACAAGGCAGGAACAGAGGCCACAAATACCACAAACCATCTCAAACATTTTCAGGTACATCTTTCCTTAAATGGTCAAGCGAATGATTTTGACTGCTCACCTTTGTTCATTTTGAAAGTTTTATACATTATCTTTTTTTATGGTATTTGTTAAGTGCTTTCTATGTGCCAAGCTTTGTTGCAAGCCCTAAGCTCCGTTCAGAATATTGCACTACCACATAGGTGAGAAGTGAAGAATAAAAAGAAAACAAAATGTCATCTCCCCAGGAAGGGATGACGCTGAATTACCCAGGTATGGTTTCTCTGTGTTGGCAACTAATCATGCCCATCTCACTGCAAAACAGAGGGAAAGAGAGAAGGTGACCAAGCTCTGAAGCCAAAATACTTTGAGTCTTCACTGAGCGAACTGCAGTGCTAAACAAGGCTTTTATCTGAGGTTGGAGGAGCCCCGACCCACACGCTCATAGTGGGAAAGGCGGGAGTACTCGCTTCCATTGGGCTTCATGCCTGCCATGTTCAAGAAAAAATAGCCAACTGGGAGGGAGGACACCCATGAGCCTCAAGATGAAGGTTGGGGGCTTTCATTTTGGTGGTTCCACTGCTTGCACTGCTCAGGAGACTTGTCTGGGCCAAGAGGTTCCCATGTAGCTCTCGCAGCAAAGCGTGGAGAATTTTCAGCTCAGGGAAGCCATTCATTGATTCATTCAATCATATTTACTGAGCACTTACCATGTACAAAGCACTGTACTGTACTAACTGCTTAGGAGAGTACAATACAACAACAGACACATTCCCTGCCCACAACGAAAACCACCAAACACAAATGGAGGAGAGCACGCCGGAACTGCAAACCTCTGACTTTGCCTCAGTTTCCCAACCGGCCTGGGCCAGAGGTTGAACCAGATACCCAAGAGTTTACTGTCATTTGTTTTTTGCTTCAACCTTTACCTGAATGTCTCCACTAAAGAGGATCAAAATTGTGTTGGTTCAGGACAGAGTCTGCCCCTATGGTGAGGAGTTATGTTAAATTAGCTGGGGAATTCTTTTGGCTATTATGTGTCTAATTTTACCACGGTAATACACTCTACCGAGGCTTGTTCCTTGGCAGTTTGAAATTGCTATGTAACCTCTTTGCTATACAACCATAAAAGAGGATCAAAATCATCACTGGATATGGAATTAGGAACCCTGTGCAAGATATAATTGATTGGAGTGTGGCAGCACCACTGCTCTGGAGGGGAAATCTGTCCATTTACCAAGCTCATTGTGAGCAGGGAATATGTCCACTTATTGTTGTATTATACTCTCCCAAGCATTTAGTATAGTGATTTGCACACAGTAAGCGCTCAATAAGACTGAATTGAATTGAAATGTGATTTTGCTGCCAACAAGGGGTTAGATTACTGTCATCAATCCAACAACCTGAGGGCATTTCTCAAGAACTCCATCAATGGTTCATGCACACCAGTGCCTCAGTTTCCTCACCTATAAAACGGCTATTAAAGGCCCATTCTCCCTCTCTCTTAGGCTATGAACCCCATGTGGGACAGGGACTGTATCTGATATTCGTATTTTGGATCAACTCCTTGCTTAGTACAGTGCTTGGCAAACAGTAAGCCTTTAATAAATACCATAGTCACATTATACTTTTTTTTTTTAACAGTTTCTGCAGCTGTTCACCCGGGGGACTGTTCACTATTTCACCCTCAGGATCAGTGTTCTTCATTTGCTCCTTCTTATTAGCCTGTCCCTTGTTGGGTAGGAAAACACATACTTTTTGAGGGAGACTCAATCAGTAGGGTTTTCAAAAGGATAACATGTAATAATTAGAGGACATCTTAATTAAGAGTCATTATCTAAAAATATTTCCCATGTCTACAAGAGTAAGGTGGGTTATGAGTCAGGTGGGGGGTTTTTTGGTGTTTTTTTAATAGTGTTTCTGAAAAACTTACCACTGCCTTCCCAACCCCCAGAATGTTTCTCAGATCCATTCTCAGATCCAAAATAACCATTTATTTAGAAATCAAACCTTTCGTACTTAAAAACTTATAAAGCACTAGCTCTTCCTCAGGAGAGAGGAATTTAAGAGAAACTTTCAAAGAACTCTAAAAGGATGCTTGTCAAACATGATCAATGAACTGCCTGAAAGCAGAATTATAACACAACACAAATAATAAATCTGATACACACTAAATAAAATCAAAATGAATATTGTTGTTTTGTATGGAGGGTATGGAGAAGTCCATAGACTTCAGAGAAAGAAGAGGCTTTGATCACCCCACGGTATTTTGTACTTTCCACCTAGAAGTAGATGCAGTGTGGCTTAGTAGATAGAGCATAAGCCTGGGAGTCAGAATGAGCTGGGTTCGAATTCTAGCTCTGACACGTCTGTTGTGTGAACTTGGGCAAGTCACTTCACTGGCCCTCAGTTCCCTCATTTGTAAAATGGGGATTCAGACTGTGAACCTCATGTGAGACAATTAGCTTGCCCAAGTGCTTATTTGAGTGTCAGGCACATACTAAGCACTTAAGTACCATTTAAAAAGTGCCCCCATTGCAGAAGAATAGCAGAATCTGCAGAAAGCCCTCATGAAGCTTTATTCTTCACTAGAAAGCACATTTCCCTTGTGAGGGACATAAGCTTTGGAGAAGTCTGGAATTATCAGCTTTTGGGGCAGCTTTGGGTTAACTCTAATTGTGGCATTATTTATTGGCTGGTTTTTCCCGAGGGCTTAGTACAGTACACTGCACAGAGTAAACACTCAATAAACACCACTGACTGATTGATTTTTCCAGCTGGTCCGGTTCATACACATGTTCCTCTCTGGCCTACCTTCCCTGAATGCACAGCCTTCCTGCCTTCTTGAGCAGGTAGAAACCTTTGTGCAACTGCTTTAGAAAGAAAGAAGAGGGAGAAGTTCCTGGGGATGAGGTTGGAGGGGAGGAGGGTCAACTTTGCATTTGGGAGGTTTGCGAAGTTGCTCTAGCATAAACAAGCAGAAGCAGATAAGCCATTGGAGACCCCCTAACCAGAGTTATAGAAACAGCCTCACATCTGGGGCCACAGATTTTTAATTCAGTAAAACGTGCTGGTCTGGTAACCGTCAGTGCCAACTTCTACTCCTAGGTCCAGTAAACACCATTCATTCCAAACATGAAAAGCAGGTTATTGCTTTGATTCCACAGTTCTCACAGCCAACGGGGGTTGGTGGGGGAGGTGAATGGTGGAGAAATAGAAAGCTGGACACACCAGCCCTGTAACACAGCTATCTTACATTCACCTGATGTTTTGCCCAATCTGGTATCAATTCCTTTTTTCTGTTCACCAGAAGCTGCCTTCTTCCCTTGTCTACCCCAACTAAGTCCCCTGCCCTAAGTCTAATCCTACTTTTTCTCTGTGGATTAGATGCTAATATCCCAGGGTTAGGGTACTATGGATTAGTTAAACACAATGGGACGTTGAAATATTCAGACTTATTTCAATAACAATTTTCAGAACAGTTGAAGACACCTGAGCAACAGAGACCAATAAAGGGAGAAAAGAAAACCTAACACATCCCATAAGAGATGAACTAGCAGTTTAGACATGGCAGCAGACTACCCAAGGAGACTGTGGAGTCTATATCCCTGTAGATATTTTATTAATAACAACAATGATAATAATAATATTTCTTAATAGATAAGGTTCTCTCCTGATTGGTTTAACCAGAGATGAGCAAACTTTTTTTTTTTTTTGCCATATCTGGGCCTGGTGGCAAAAAGCTGACATTCCTTCTTCATTTGTTCTTGCTCCTGTAGGGAGCGGTAAATGAGAAGTAGTGGGTACATAGGTGAAAGCTGCCAGTTGTATCAATGCTTTCCCTCTTGTTCCCACTGTAGTGTACTATCAGTTTGCCTGTTATCCCCATTAATTTGTAAAGTCTTTGAAGGTAGAGACTTCTACTTTAATTGCATGGTCCCAAACACTCAGTAAAATGCTCTGCACATAGTAGTTGCTCAATAAATGATGATGATGATGATGGCCCCTGAGGAAGAGGGTGTCTCGGCTGCTCTCCTCTCCCCTCACTCTCTGCTCCAGAAAGGGCCTGGACTTGGGCAGTGATGCCCAGTAGTACTGAAAGGACAGAAAGGGATTTGTAAGGAGCAGGGCCTAAATTAAAATCTCTAAGAGGAAGGCCCCACAAGCTATATTTTAACCATCATGAATTTAGATAGTCACCCTTCTGCAGGGAGAACACTAAATCGAACAGACTTTAGAACTTGCTTCCAGCTCTTTGATTCGGTCATTGAATCAGATGGTCCCAAGTCCTATCAAGGCATCATGGGAGAGATGCCATGTCCACACTGACTTAAGTGAGTCCAGTGAATGACATACAGGACTGGGATCTCAGTTTAGCGTTTAGCAGTAATTAGGCATTTTCAGTCTCTGCTTCTGAAGTCATGTTTTAAATGTCTTTCAAACTCTGCCAACAAAAATCGCATAAGACATGATTTAGTGTCTCACCATTATGTCATGCTTCCTCATAGGTTTTATGACTTTAAAGAACTCCGGCACAGTAGCCATATTATTCTGATCTGGAATTCTGTAGAAATGAAGTAACTCAAAAAATTATTTCCAGTTTCAGCTGCCTAAAATGACATCTACTGGCAATGCAATTTTAAGGGCACATTTTAAAAAGAATTCAGGGAAAGCTTTTGCTCTCATGATAAAAATTTACATCCATCTTACATTGCCTCCTCTAGCATTTAATTTATCTTCATTCAAACATCCATTACTAGAAAGTACAGCTGCAAAACATCTCAATACTTAATGCCTTCTTGTTAAGAAAATTGCTGTTAATCACAGTTTATTTTAATCTTCATAACAGAACATCATTTTTCATCCATATACTATTTATCTCAAATCTAGTCATTAATGTATGAAAATTATAAACACAAGGAGGAAGATTGTCTAAAGTTCAAGTATCCCATAAAAGCTTTGGGAAATGCACAGAAGTAGAAAATACATTTTTACATGCAGAAGGAAATACATTTGTGACATTTAAAAGCTGTTAAGGCAATATTAGAAATTGCAATGAAAAGCACTGAGCCCATTTGGTCTTTGAACTGATACAATACTCCAGTATTATTGAGCAACAGTATACTGAAGGTGGGAAGACCAAGAATGGATCATTTCTACCCCACAGCAGTGGCATGGCCTAGGGGAAAAGGTGCAGTCCAGAGACTTGTGTTCTAAACCCAAATCTACTAATTACCTGCTGTGTGACCTTGGGCAAATCATTTAACTGCTCAGTGCCTCAGTTTCCTTATCTTTAAATGGGGTTTAAACACTTGCTCTCCCTTTTAGACTGTGAGCCGTGTGTGGGACAGGGCCTGTGTCTGACTTGACTGTTAATGTTTAGCAGAGTGTTAACTTAACACTTAACTTCAGAGAAACAGCATAGCCTAGTGGATAGGGAGTCAAAAGGATGTGGGTTCTACTCCCAGCTCTGCCACTTGTCTGCTGTGTGACTTTGGCTAAGTCATTTAACTTCTCAGTGCCTCAGTTACCTCATCTGTAAAATGGGGATTAAGACCGTGAGCCCCATGTGGGACGTGGACTGTGTCTAACATGATTAGTTTGTATCTATCCCAGCACTTAGTACAGTGCCTGGAACATAGTGAGCACTTAACAGGTACCATAAAACCCCCAAACCAGCTATTATTATTATAATAACAATTACCACTAATAATAATGATAAAAAGAGGGCTGGCCTGGCTTTTAGGCAACTCCCCCACAAATCCCCGAGTCATAGTGGTGAGGGGACTCAAGATAGCCCAGGCCACGGCTTCTGTTCCACCTTAGCCATTGTAGGCAGCAGAGGAGGGAATGAAATGACTTCAAAGAAAAGTGAGGGAGCTGCTCTGTGGCAGCAGCTTCCCTGGTTGCCTCCACCCCCACCAACGCTCAGAACTGCTATCTGGTAGCTGCTGTACTGATGCAGCGTGACTCAGTGGAAAGAGTCCAGGCTTGGGAGTCAGAGGTCACGGGTTCGAATCCCAGCTCTGTCAGCTGTGTAACTGTGGGCAAGTCACTTAACTTCTCTGTGCCTCAATTACCTCATCTGCAAAATGGGGATGAAGAGTGAGCCTCACGTGGGACAACATGATGACCCTGTATCTACCCCAGTCCTTAGAACAGTGCTCTGCACATAATAAGCACTTAACAAATACCAACATTATTATTATTATTATGGTCATCACTCCAGTTGAAAATTAGGCCTACACAAGATCCACTGGTCAGTCTCATTTCATGGCTGTCCCTCCCAAATTGGGGCACCTGGCTACTTTAATCCCTGGTGATTAGCAGTGACCAAGCTAGCATCGGGCACATGTACTTTATCAGCTCTCCAGTAGAAAACATCATTGGGCTGGTATGAATCTGTACCAAACCAAACAAATCTCAGGTACCAAACAAACTTTCAAGGGAATCGTTCTGTGCAGACAAACCAATGTTTTGGAGCCTTGCACCAAAGTCCAGCCGGAGGGTTCAACCAAGGTGTTCTGACCTTAGGGGCCCAACCTGATTTCCAGACTGCAGCTACTTGGGGACACTTTACATGCTACCAAGTTGTCTGGGGGACTTATTTCCTTGGCTCTTTCCTTTGCTCCATCCGTCTTTTGGCTAGGGCACTGAAAAGTAAAAACAGGGGAAAGGAGTGGGCGAGGGGGTGGATGATCATAAAAATGGAGGGTTGAGGTAGTGTGAAAATATCACCTCAGCCTGCTGCAGTGATGGTAGGAAGTGTTAAAAGGAAGCACACAGCAGGAATTGAATAGTCACTTCAGGGAAGAGAAATTATCGGTGAGGAGGAAAGTGAGTGGTGGGGAGGAGGGGGTTGTGGTGAGAGGGTAAATCCAGATGGCTTCTATTCTGACTGGACTGTCAGAGTTCATAAACTCTTACAAATCATTAGCAGAACAATCAGGTTAGAACTAATAAGAATCAGCACTTTGGGAAGAATCTGGCAAATTTCTGAGCCAACCAAAAGCCCCACCCAAGGACCAATAAACTCTGCCCTTACTATCTCAAGCCAGCAGTTTTCAGTCCATCTGCACAGTTACAAGAAGTGGTTGCAAACCTCCAATGAGTTGGTTCGGTAGCAAGCCTATAAATGTTTATCTCATCAAGAAACATAAATTACAATTTTTTTTAGCAAGAACACTGGCTTTACCCTGTACAGACTCAGCTAATGATGTCCTGTACATTTAATTCATTAACAGAACTATGTTCTGAACACTAGAGGGCTTGCTAGCACTTTTTCGTATTTTCTTTTAACTTACTGTACTTTGAGAAGTGCTGTTGTAAGATTTAGGGGAGGAAAAAAACATCGTTAAATTCTAATTTGAGTTTAAGAATGCACTGAAGTGCCAGACCAAGCTTTAAACTGGTATAGAGCTGAGAAAAATGGGTCCTCTCATTTTTACTGTGGCCCGCTGTCCATGGGGTTGGTAAAGGTTTATTACGAGATTGAGAAGGAAATGTTTTGCAAGAGTATTTCCAAGTGACCTTTACACACCGTAAAGCAGATACCGTCAATCAAAAACGGTCACTGTCCCTATCTGCAGGTAAGCCTCGGACAGAGTGCAGGCTGCAGAGGGGGCCCCGGGAAGAAGCTGTGATCCTGGGAACCATTACCAGCAATAAGCCACTACTTTCAAATTTGGGTCACTACTCCAGGAGCTCCCACATGGGACCAACCCTCCTTCAGGTCCTCTAAATAGTAACAATAATAATAATCATAATAATGATGATAATGATGTTTAAATGCTTACTATGTACCAAGTAGTATTCTAAGAACTGAGGAAGATACAAAATAATCATGTCAGCACATCCCTGCCCCACATGAGGCTTGCAGTCTAAGTAGGAGGAAGGGCAGGTATTGTATTCCCCATTTTACAGAAGAGAAAACTGAGGCACAGAGAAGTAAAGTGACTTGACCTAGTTCACAGATCAGGCAAGTGGTGGAACTGGGATTAGAATCCAGGACCTCCAAATCCCAGGTCCTGTCTTTGTTGCCCAAGGTAGCAGGGTTAGGGATTGAGGAGGAGAGGGAGGCAGAACCACCATTCCCACACAGGTTTTGGAGGCAGTGGTGGCCGTGCTAGCAGGCTGCGAAAGGCTGCTAAAGCACACAGGTCTCTGGCACAGGCATTGGGGTACCAGCTGCTGGCCATTATGCTCTCAACCATATAGTCTGGGGGTTCGGGCTGATTATTTTATTCTATTTCAACTAGTACCTTCAATATCCTCAGGTTGGAGAGTAAAAGTGATTTATAAATACCAGACGGGATAGACTAAGCTCGTTGAAGACAGGGAATGTGTTTGCTTATTGTTGTACTGTACTCTCCCAAGTGTTTAGTACAGTTCTCTGCACACAATAATTGCTCAGCAAATATGATTAATGAATGAATACTGTGCAAGTGTTAAACATCTTCTGTTACAAGTGTGCACAATGAGAACTTAAAATTGTTTTCATTTACAGTGAAACACCTATATCAATAAAACTGCTGTTTTGCAATTGCAGAGAACTCTTCATCCACATGCCAGTAACATGCACAGATGCTTTGATCATTTACTCTACTGAATATAGATACACCCAATATATTATATGCCTCTTCAAACTTCTGGTCTCTGTACCACATACAATGTTAGTAATTTGTCACTAATTATGTGCTCCAGTTGATAACTGTCTAAATATTTACTAAACAGGAGAAAATACAGACTTAGTTCCCCAACTTGGGCTTGCAAGTAGTGACTTCATTCATAATACTCTGAAGCAAACTTCTCAGCCACCAAAGCTTTTCACTTCGTCTAGGTATCCATAAATGGTATTTATTGAGTGATCACTGTGTGCAGAGCCCTCTACTAAGCAGTTGAAAGAGTACAATACAACAGAGTTGGTAGACTGGTTCCCTGCCCACAACTAGGGACATCACCACCACTACCCCCCCACCACCACTGGCTTTTTTTGGCCCTCCTGATGGGCACAGCACAAGCTTTGGGGAGACTGCCTGGAAAGGAAGAAGGGACTACATAAAGTCGGGTAGAACAGATACAGGGGGAGAGTCAACGACTGGAATGAATCAAAAGCAAAAAGAAACCGGTAAAATTCAACACCTGAAAAGCTTCAACAGACAAAAGCCAAGAATTCATTACTGTTGGAACGGGACAGCCCATGGGTAGCTCGCTGTTTCTGGCAAACAACCCATAGTGAGACACTGCTACAACTTTCCCAATTTCTTAAATATTGTAAAGGTGGCTTCTCTCTGCCATTCACTCTTGCTGGGGGTGGAGCTTCTCGCAGGCTATGGTGAAGCATCAGTGGTGAAGGGGACTTCGGGAATGTATATTCCTATAGGAAGCAGGGTTTCTCCTTAACAGGATGCCCTGCCCAAAAGGGGAAGGAAGTTGCCCCTATGAACCCTGCATGTTGAAGGGGAGGGGGCTCAGAGTTATATGCTCTTGAGTTTCTGCTCACTCTCAGCTCCAACTTACAAACTCACAAAAAACAATCCACCCAAGTAGTAGAATCTTTTGAAGGTTACTGCTGAAAACCACCGCCCACAAAACTATTAGGGGCCCAATCAATTCGTCCAACCAGAAAGATGATAGGGTGCACCAGGATTTGTGCCTCTGGGCAAACTAGAGATCACTAGAGCATGAAGCTTTCCCTCCCATCTTGAAGAGAAGGGATGGGGCCTGAGTTTTTGTTTCTCCTGCTTCATGCTTTTCAGGTGCATGCTACGGGGGACAAGTCAAGTTGCAGTATTGAACTGAACTTCGTGAGAGGGTGAGAGTAAGTGTGCCTTAGGCAGAGCAAGCACTGCGTTAGAAAGGAAGGAATTCAAGCAAACGCTAAGATGAATAGACTCCCATGTAATGAGACTGTTGTTGAAGCTGGGTAAGCTGGGTTCTTTGAACGTTTTCCCAAATTTTGACTGAGTTCAGTGAGAGTTTGCCAACAGAGGGCTGATTGGATCAATTATCGGGCATGATACACCTTAACTCAAATAGAAGAGAGCAGCTGTCAGCTGTCAGTTGACTGGATGGGGTATAGGGTCGCTTAATGAAATCCTGAGGATTCAAGCAAGAAAGGGACAGTGACCAGCTTTAATCAAGCTTATTCAAGTAATGTCAAGAGGGATGAAGCTGGCTGCAAAAAGCCACAGGGGAAAAAAAATTGTCATTAAAAAGGTAAATTTTGCATCCAACTTAAAATAAAATTCAGAACCAAAACTGACCAGGGAGATGATGGAATTTAAACTACACACATTGCTAATGGCAGCGAGGGGAAAGACTGAGTAGTAAATGCTTGGCTTCCCCTGCCAGGAACCTACAGAGAAGTGAAAAGTGGTAATTCCCCTGGGTT
The DNA here is from genome assembly GCF_004115215.2 of Ornithorhynchus anatinus. Taxonomy (NCBI): domain Eukaryota; kingdom Metazoa; phylum Chordata; class Mammalia; order Monotremata; family Ornithorhynchidae; genus Ornithorhynchus; species Ornithorhynchus anatinus. The sequence continues at coordinate 24,958,381 of NC_041733.1, read as the reverse complement.
GGAAAAAAAAAACACCTGCCTTATTTTATCTTTTCAGATAACTCTATTGAAATAACAGATACATGAAAACTCTTCATTTGTCCAATGAAAAAAGTAGGCCAAGAAAACTTAAACTCTTTCCAGTATGGAGAGCAATTGAATTATCTCAGTTTTGGAAAGCATCCTACTCTACCAAACCTCACAATATAGTTATGAAGGGGGAAGAGTTGAAACAAGCTCAACTGACTGTAATGTGACTTTAAAAAGAGCTGCTTGTTCTGCTCAATCCTGCTCTGACTTAAAAGGCAGGGCCCTAGGCCTGAAACGGTTAGGAAAAATGCATGTTTGGACCGCCAGCCTGAGAATGAATCAGGCCTGGTCTTTCTTCCGCTTTGGAGTTAAACAAAGCAAATGAACATTGAGGATCAAGACATGTAAATCATAAAAATCCCAAATTGGCAGAAATGATCTGGAGGTGTTTATCATTGCTCAACAAGGGGTACCAAAATCCTGAAAAGGTGATGCCAGAAGTTTTTGAGGTTGGCATGATTTAAGATCACATCTCCTCCGAGAAGCCTCCCTGAATAAGCCCTCTTTTCTCCAGCTCCTTCTCTCTTCTGCATCTCTATGCACTTGCACCTGTGACCTATGGGCATTTGATATTTGCCTTACCCTCAGCCCTGCAACCCCTAGATATGTATCTTTATATTATAAATTATTTATTTATATCAATGTCCATCGCCCCCTCTAAACTGAAAGCTCATTGTGTTTGCCAATTCTGTAGTATCACACTCTCCCAAGCACTTAGTAAGCACTCGATAAACACTATTATCTTGAATCTAGCACAGTGCCTAGTATATGGTAAGCACTTAACACCACAAATGAGAAAGAATTAATAGGTAATAAGTGGCATCATTCTTTCATTGTGGGCAAGGAATGTCACTTTTTATTGTATTGTACTTTCCCAAGCGCTTAGTATAATGTTCTGCACACAGTAAGTGCTCAATAAATACGACTGAATGAATGAAATCCAAAAAGCAGTGTGAATGAGAAAGGTGTTGTTGGTGCTTTTCATAGGTTCATAGCTAGCCTTAAAACCTACAGCCTTTGTTTAGCTGTAATTTATTTTAATACCTATCTCCCCTCTAGACTGTAAGCTCCTTGTGGCTGTGTATCGTGTCTTCCAATTCTATTGTACTGTACTCTCCCAAATGCTTAGTACAGTGCTGTGCCCACAGTAAGAGCTCAGTAAAAACCACTGATTGGACTCCTCAGTCCAGTTTGTGTGGGAGCCCTGATGACCATCCTCAAACACTATTCAGCTTCTCACAAGGGGACAATTTCCAAGAAATAGAAGATATCCAAGCCCATCTATTCTCCTCCAAGAAGGGCAGTAGACAGCCCTGGCTGAGTTGGGAAAAGAGTAGGAGCCTCACAAAGTTAGGTATTATAACAGTGTTCCCCACCTGGGTTGTGTGAAAGCCCACTAGTTTTAAGATCTTCACCATATTGGACTACCACTGTCCGAGCACCCACCCTTAAATCAATCAGTGGCATTTACTGAGTGTTTACTCTGTGCAGAGTACTATACTGAGCACTTGGGATAGTGTGACTTAACAGAGTTGGTAGACAAGTTCCCTGCCCACTAGACTTCAACCCCCATACTTTATTTGGTCTAGTTTGGCAACCTTCCATGAACCACAGGTGATTCCCACTAGGCACCACAGCCATCATTTGGGGCAAAGCTGAAAGATGACTCCACAATTAGCCTAAGATAATTTAGACCCTATTTTTATCCTGTCTACTAGAAAATAGGCTGGGCACCTCTGCTCTTAACAGTGAGCTGGGTGCACCTACATTAAATTCATTCATTCAATCATATTTACTGAGCACTTTCGGTGTGCAGAGCACTATACTAAGCACTTGGTAGAGTACAACGATAAACAGCTATATTCCCTGCCCACAACAAGCTTATAGTCTCAAGATAGGGAGACAGACATCAATTCAAATAAATAAAATTGCAGATATGTATATAAGTACTGTGGGCTGGGAGGGGGAAAGAGCAAAGGGAGCAAGCCAGGGTGACGCAAAAGGGAGTGGGAGATGAGGAAAAGTGGAGCTTAGTCTGGGAAGTCCTCTTGGAGGAGATATTCAAAATTCATTTTCCCCTCACTGATAATTTGGTTCCACCCTTAACTTCTTAAAATTCCTGAATCTGAGGGATAGTGGGAACCCAAAGACCCATCTGGTCCAGCCCCCTTCCTCTTTGCAGGGTGACACAAAGTGACCTTCTGGACAATGAGAATTTAACACATATTAAACATGGCTACTACTTATTTTGGTAGCCTCCTCCAATCTTTGCTGTTTTTTACTTCCGAATATTCTTCTTTTGCCTCATTTCTTTCCCTCCTTTCATGTTTATTTGTATTTCTGAAAGCTCCCATTGCTGGCCCCTGCTCTTCTTACAATGATGCACCTAATTAAAATGAGAAGTAGTAGGCTTGCTTGGTTGCAATTTCCATTTTTCTTTAAATCCACCAACTGACTTCTTTCATGCCTTTAGGCTGGGGTGAGTTTGCAGGATTAGATTTCTAAATATCTCCAATCTTTTCCCAAAGATTTCTGTGGCTTTCACTTAAAAAAATCAATGAGTAAATAATATTTATTGATTGCCTGCTGTGCTCAGAGCACTGGGTTTAGCTCTTGGGAGAGTACAACCAATTTAGTAGACATGGTCCTTGGCCTCCAAGAGCTTAGCAAGGGAGAGAGACACTAAAATAAATTACAGATAGGAGGAAGCAATAGAGTACAAAGATATGTACCAAAGTGCTACAGGGGGATTTGAGTGCATTTGGCGGGGATATAAGGTGAGAAGACGAGAGTAAGCTCACCTTTAGACTGTAAACTCTTTGCAGGTGGGGTCCTTGTCTGTTTATTGTTATATTCTACTCTCCTAAGCACTTAATATAGTGTTCTGCTCACAGTAAGCACTCAATAAATATGACTGAGTGAATGAATGAAGAGCATATTCAGGGAAGGCCTCCTAGAGGAGATGTGATTTCAGAAGGGCTTGGAAGATAAGGAGGGCAGTGGTCTGCCTGATGGAAAGGGGGAAAGAGTTCCAAACAGAAGAGAGGGCAGGAGCAGCAACAGGAGCGACTAGAACGAGACACAGTGAACTGGTTGGATTGAGAGGAACGAAGCTGGGATGAAGTGGGAGAGGAGGGAAGTTGTCAGGGAGGGGATAGAGGGGATTGAGTGCCTTAAAGTCAATGGTCAGGAGTTTCTGTTTGATGCAGAGAGGAACAGGAGAAGAATTATTGGAGGTTTTGAGGAGAGGGGAGATGAGTGCAAAATGATGAATGAGAAGAATCCTAGCCCTGCCATTTGCCTGTTGTGCAACTTGAGGCAACTCACTTAATGTCTCTGCTTCAGTTTCCTAATCTGTAAAATGGGGGAGTCGATACCTGTTCTCCCTCCGACTTCAGACTGTGAGCTCCACGTGCGACAGGGACTGTGTTCAACCTGATTATCCTATATCTACTCCAGGGTTCAGTACAGTGTTTGGCACATAGTAAGTGCTTACCAAATACCTCGATTACTGATTATTTTTGTAATACTAATTACAATAATATTATAATAACAATAACAACAATTAGAGCAGCAGCATGAAGTGTGGACTGGAATGGGGCAAGATTGGAGACTGGAAAGTCAGGAAGGAGGTAAATTGGGCAATGACAAGTGTCTGAACCAGCGTTGTGGCAGTTCGGACGGATGAAAAGTTCAGATTCTGGAAACGTGGAGGAAACCAGTGCGGTGATGTTTTTATGCCCCACGTCTGAGGTCCAGGGGCAGGGCCAGGGTTCCCTGGGAGCACAGACACAGTCCTGGAGGCACAGAGCACACTGGCACCAAAAGCAGCAGTCATGACCTCTCCACTGATACGCCCCAAGGCCACACACCAGGGGCATTTCACGGCTCTCAGGACAAAGTGGTATTGATACGCTTATTTATTCTCTTTCACGTTGGTAATCTTTTGCCTTCCTCTAACGGGTCTCTAGGAGAATATCACAAACATATACGGCAATCCCAGGATCTCATGCTGTATTTCTTCTTGGCAAACAGATTCTGAAAATTTGCTGTTCCAAAGGTCTTTCACTGAGGAATCATTAACCACTCAGTGAATAATAATTTTCAGAGCAAAAAGGAAACATGGGGAAGTTTAATTTACTAAAGAAGCATAAAATCGAGCCAAGGAAGTGAGGTGACTCACACCATTTCACAGAAGTGAGATAGTTTAGAACAATGAATAGAACCCTCGTGTTTGCCCCCCAGTCTAATGTGCTAACTGCTACACTGAGCTCTCTTGTTTGACCTACTAGCTATGCTGTTTGCCAGCTCAATCACAGAACTAGCCTTTTGGGCAACATCAAGAATATCATTTAATAATCCCTATGAAATATTCTCTGTTACATCTGGTAATCACTATGCCTCGGGGGCTTTAGCTGACTCTGAGAAGCCTTTTTCATCTCTAACTTCTCTGATCAATTTCACTCTAACACTAATATAGTTTGAAAAGCCTCAAGCACTAAGCCATTTTAAAAATCATTTCAAGCTGCCAATGAAAGGCACAAGTTAATTTTTAAATAGATATCTACTTAAAAAAATGAGCAATTCTTGATATGGTAAATCAATCTTTCATAATGTCTGACAAACTGTGAACTTTCAACTTGATTCCATGTCTATTCTAGTATTTGCGGTTGTGCAGGATTAAAAGTGAGGCAAACTAGAAAGTGGTAGTCATCTGTCAGTGTTTATCACACTTTTTGGTTTATACAATCGGGCAAAATTGAATGGATCCGCCCTTCAGAATAATGAGATAGTATCTACTGAATGGAGTGAAAAAAGAAAATGTAGGTGGTAAACTGGATTAGTATACAGGGGCATAATTTAACTCATACCAAGCCAAGTGAGGTGTTCCAGAGACCAAATGAGAAGTGACAGAACCATTTAAAACTTATTAGTAATCAAGGTTTTGGGTTTTTTAAAAAATATAAAATGAGGTCCTGGCACAATCAATTCATAGGAGCCTAACAGGGAGGTGGGGCAGGGGGACATGGGATAATGTGTTTCAGTAGCAGTCGTCAGGAAGCTTGAACTTGGGGGTGTTTATGCCCGCTTGGTGGGAGCTCAGGGAATGTTCTTTAAGAAACTCTCCCTTCACCCACCTTGTCCCAGACTCAGGGCTTGATTTTCTACTCCCGAGTGGCAAAATACCTCAGTCATGTGACGCCACGCTCCTCCACCAGCTGAGCCCCAGGATCCAGTGAGCAATGCCGACCCTCCCCCAGTCCAACCATTACCAGGGAGCCCATTTTAAACCCATGCAATACTGAAATGTACATCTTTCCTGAATTAATTTATTTGGCCCAGCTTGGCTGCAAAGGGCAGCCCAAGCAGAAGAGGAAGACAGTGGGTCTGTCCTTCAATAGATGGTTTGGGGAGAAATGATTTTCCTCCCTGAGAAATTCCACCAGTCTTTGACTAAACTATGGCATCGTTTTGCTTTAGTAGCACTCAGCACTCTTTTATAATAGTTCTTTCCTGTGTTTTATATTGAACTAAAATGACACTGGCCTCATTGTCTTTGCATTTCTATGCACTTGTGAGGAAATCAAGATGGTGGCTTGCGGAATTGAGGACTTGCCAATTCAAGCACTTTTGATTTTATTCCTCCCGTATGGTTGCACTTCACCTCATGCACACATGGTGAAATCAAAGATGCCAGATGACAAAATGTCCAGACGCTTTTTGAAGCTTCTTACCGTGCATCGACAGACATACCAGTTGGAAGCAATGAAGGCCAACACTACAAGATTCAAAGAGATCTTTTCTAATGTAATTTAGGAGAACAACTGCCCCTAATTGGAATGTCTTCCTCCAGCCTTCCCTAAAGTATGACTCCTCCCTCCTTCAAACTCTTCTAAAACTCCACCTCTCCCATAAAGCCTTTCCTGATTAACCCCCTCTGGCTCTGATCATATCGGTCCCTACAGTTACTCTAAAGTACTCTGTAATCATACTGGCATTCACACAAACATCCAAAAAATGTACCTTCAATGCTTTATGCCTCCATCTCTTGCACTTCATGTCTACTTTTAAGTTTGGCCATCCACATTTAACGACCTTCTCCTTACTGAACTTTATATCGCTCAAAAGAAGTTATTTCTCATTCTTTCCTTGTACCTCCCCCAGCATCTGATACAATGCACTGCAGCCAGGAAGATGCTCTATTCATTCTGGCTGACTGCCTGACTGCAAATTTCCCAGACCTGGCAATCATTCAAGACACTGGCATAAGTTGGAGTCATGTGGCATAAAGCTTCCTGGAACGATTAAAGCGACATTGAGAAACAGTTTGGCCTAATGGATAGAGCATGGACCTGGGAGTCTGCCACTTGTCTGCTGTATGAGCTTGAGCAAGTCACTTGACTTCTCTGTGCCTCAGTTACCTCACCTGTAAAATGGGGATTAATACTGTGAGCTCCTTGTGGGACACTAACTGTGTCCAACCTGAGTAGCTTGTGTCTATCCCAGTGCTCAGTGCAGTGCCTGACACATTGTAATAATTTAAACAAATTAAAAAAAACAAAACCAAAAATCTTTAAGGGCCGCAGATTGGAAAGTCCTGAAGAGAGCCACATTGCTAAAGGAAAAAAAAAAAGCTTCTAAAATTGTTTCAAATGTTAACAGCAATATGTTTGTTTTTATAATGGAGAATAATATTGCTTATTTTTTAATGGGTTTTCAATCAGGACAATTCAAAAGTAGGTGTCCATACGTAAATGAGTAACTTTTGTTTTAGACCAATAATAAAGACAAGTGTTTGAAAGAAAAAAATAGTGACAAAGTTTTCTGTACAAAGGTGGTAGATGAGTTCCTTTGGAGAGTCAGGAAATGCGCACAGAAATCTGTGGAAGTGACCCAAGTGAGCAATCATATATTTCCTCTTCCAAAAAGTGATTAGAAAAAAAAAAAGCTGAAATACTATTTAAAGCCGGCTTTTCCAGAGCATTAATGCAAAAGAGACCTTGAGCCTTACAACTTAGCTCCTCTGGGTCACCCAAATGTAACCTCACAAATAACTAATGTGCGCACATGTTCAAGAGTGAACATATTGGACTGGCTTGTACAGAATCCAGGACTGCTTTACAATTAATGTAGTGTGGCAGCTGTAGGAATGATTCATATCAGGGCATCACTTAACACCACATAAATTAATGAAGTGAGAATGTAGTGGTTGACAACACTTACTATTTTGTCTGTTACTATGACATACTTGTTCTACGAATGAAAGGTTATATCCCCTTAAGCATGGTTGACAAAGCTCTTGGAACTTGCTAGCCTAAAAGGTCCTTTTTCATCTCTAATTCCTATGATTTAACTACTGGAAAACGTCGGCATTATGGAGAAAATCACGTTTATCAGAGCATCAGAGGGGCCATTTATAGAACTGGGACAGAAACGCAGGCAGGCAGGTTGGCTGCAAATACACTGCTGAAAACACATTACCATATCTTTTGAGCAAAGCCTGGTTCTTCATGCAGACCGGCCTGACATTTGTAATGGTCAGCTGGGAAGACTGGGGTCCTCTGCCTTAGAGATTGATGAATTACCATTTTTCCTTGAGCAAAAGATGGGCGGCTGCTTTTCAAATTCTTTAAGTAAACCTGACTTTTTCCTTCCAATTTCTTTGGTGGTTTCAAGTAATTCTGAATTCACCTTTCAATTCATTTGTGCCCATCAATCATATTTATTGAGTGCCTATTGTGTGGAGAGTACTGTACTAAGTGCTTGGGATAGTACAACAGAGTTGGTAGACACATTCCCTTGCCACAGCGAGCTTACTACAACAGACAGGATTGTTTTTGAGACCTTTTTCCTATGAATTAAAAAGTTGACCTTTTTCAACAGATAAGTAAAAAGAAGTTATTCTTCCATGCACATTTTAATCAACCCACCTCTTACCAGGCAATATACTGGTGGTACAACGAATCAAATCAACAATTCTTTACTAGAGCCTTGGGCATGGGGTCTCCACGGCTATAATACAAACAGCCCAGGCTTGGTCAGGTTTGTGTTAAATTCTCCCTGCAGGATATAGGAAGCTTGAAGAGGGTCTAAACTTGGACCCAACCTATCTTCCCCTCCCTTCTCTAGTTTTGCTGCTAATAAAGTCTTTGATGAGTCCTTGAAGAATTTCTCAATCTCTAAGAAACAACCCTTAAAACCTCTGAGGTGCTAAAGATTCAGAGCCTGGAAGGTTGGCCGGGAAAACAAAGAACGGACTAAAGTCATTTTTCCTTCTCATCCTCTTTGTGCATAGCCCAGGGTTGGTTTTGAAGGCTGGGAATACCTTTGGCAGTCTATTCTCTGGGGCTCCCAGGACAGCCAAGAAGAGACAAAAAAAATTAGTATTTGGAGAATTAACAGAATTATTAACAGAAGTAATTATTATTTAACAGAAGTAAATATAACTGCAGGTGATAGTCGTAAATCTAGGGTCCTTTATTTCAACCTTTAATTTCATTCATTTTTCCTCAGGAATATTTCTGGGCTTATTACTATATTTATTACTGTAACAAAAATAGAGGAAACAGATGACATTTTGGGGTGAGTCAGGATTATTTTGGTTTACGGAGGGCCAGACTAAGCTATCATTTTAAGGGTCTGCACAACTAAACTAAAACAAGATGCCATTGCTAGAAAGAATATATTTCTAATCCCCAAAGAAAAAACTTTCTAGTTGATTATTAAGTTCCCTGCTTGAGATTGAGGACTATTACCCAAGTCTGATTTGCCTTTAATCAAAAAAATACAAATATCTTAAATATTTCTAGAAGACTCCATTTTTTTCAGCTTCAATGCCTCAAGATGTGCAGCATACATATTCAATTTGTTTTTGATTTGGAGTGTTTTGAACAAATCACAGTTTCTGAAATATATTGCTTGACACATTTTCTTTTCCTTCCCACTTCAGCAGTTCAGACTTTAAAGCAGTTATATCTGCTGCTAATTCTGTAACCCTATAATATTTAATTTGGTGGGAAATATGCTGCAGAAGGTTCAAATGCAAGTGTGTATGCAGAGTTTCCATATGTGCCCACGTGTGGCTCAGCATACCTTTCTAGTCTGTCATGGATCTTATCAACCACAGGCAGTTTTGCATAGATGCATATGTTTTGTCAGATGTACTTTCCCTGATATATTTATTTTGAATTAATATAAAATTGGGGGGAAAACTGGGGAGGAGGATAATGCATGACTTTTTATGGAGCCCGGATATTTTTCAGAAAAATCTGTTTTCCTTGAAAATTAATAGTCCTACATATATCATAACAGTAAGGCATTCTTTGTAATATTTTCAAAGGTGTGATGGAGTAGGAAAAGGGACAGTAACTGATTGTAGATAAAAAAAGGCACTGAGTAGGCAGAATAATCTATTACTTAAAGTACCAATGCATGGGAACAATTTGGAAAAAGAAAGCTGAATCTCCTGGGAAGCAGCCTACGTGGTAGTAGCCATTTCAGCAATTTACAACCTACTTTTTATCATGGAGCCCAAATCCTTTCTTTTGGCTGCATCACTTGGCAACATGGACCAATAAATGCTCTCAGAGTGGGATTTCACCCATGACCACATAAGCAAACTCCAATCAGGATCATTATCTTCTCCCTGCATATCAAAGGTAGGAATGGGGGCTGCCTCTTCCTTCCTTCCTTCATTCAATTGTATTTATTGAGCACTTGTGGTGTGCAAAACACTGTTCTAAGCACTTGGGAAAGTACGATATAACATCAGACACATTCCCTGCCCACAACGAGCTCAGAGTCTAGAGGAGGAGACAGACATTAGTATAAATAGATAAATAAAATACAGACACATACATATGTGCTGTGGGGAATCTAATCTGTCATGCTGAATCACATAATAATAATAATAATAACAACAATGATGGTATTTGTTAAAAGCTTACTATGTGCCAAGCACTGTTCTAAATGCTGGGGTAGATACAAGGTAGTCAGATTTCCCACATAGGGCTCACAGACTTCATCCCCATTTTAATAATGTTGGCATTTGTTAAACGCTTACTGTGTGCGGAGCACTGTTCTAAGCACTGGGGTAGATACAGGCTAATCAGGTTGTCCCATGTGAGGCTCACAGTTAATCCCCATTTTACAGATGAGGGAACTGAGGCACAGAGAAGTAAAGTGACATGCCCACAGTCACACAGCTGACAAGTGGCAGAGCCGGGATTCAAACTCATGACCTCTGACCCCTGCTCTTTCCACTGAGCCACGCTGCTGGTCATTGAGGCCCAGAGAAGTTAAGTGATTTGCCCAAAGTCACACAGCAGACAAGTGGTGGAGCCGGGAATAGAATCCATGACCTTTGACTTTCAAGCCCAGGCTCTTTCCACTAAGTCATGCTACTTCTCACAAAATTCATCACTGTCCAACATATCATAGACTTTAAACATTAACAAGGGGACTTCGTGAAAACTAAAATTTACAGCCCCGACAACTTGCCAGTCTTCAAAAGTACACCTTTCAAAAGGACTACCTATTCTTGCTTTCATTAGTTTCAGATCCATAAGACTCCTCCAATCCAGGCTTCTGGAACCATTTTGCCAGGAAGAAGTCTGAAAGGGAGAACTTCCTGCAAGCAGAATTTCCCTTGAATTAATCTTCGAAAATGTCACAATGCTACACAAATTTGTATGTTAACAAGATGAATCAATAATAATACAGTATTGGTAAAAGATGTCAAATCCATAACTAGTGCTTTTTGAATCAACAGCCCCATGCTTACGAACACCTTATCCTGATGTCTAAGCTAGATCCATCTAGGATCATCTAGGAACTTCCAGTTCTCCCTCTGGGTCTTTTTACCAACATATAAATTAAATATAAAAGAGCATGCTGACTTTTCATTTTGAAAGCACAAATCTCTCCCTAATGGGAAATGGAGCAAGAGTCATTTCCAGTTAGAGCACAAACTAAGCATGGTTCTATAATGTGGCTTATGGAATAACTGCCACAGGGAATCAATATCAAAATCGGAACCAAATCTGCTTTGGTCACTTTCTACTGCTTTGGAACATGATTACTTCCTTCCGCTTTCCTGAAGCCAAAATAAGTAACACGAGGAGGTATTAGAATTAGTAAGGAAAATCACCTTCAATGATAAGTTTAATATCTGAACAAAAACCTTAGGAAGACTAAGCGTAAGAGTCAGACTGTAATGGCATCCGGCCCTTCCAATAGCAAGTGCAGTCACATACCAAAGGATAGACCTTCCTGTCTATCATGTGAGACAGACAGGAGGGCGCACATCAGTCTTTTCTGCCACATCTTCACATAAAAATAGAACTCACTGTAAGTTGAATCATATTTGAATACAAAGGATGCATATGCAGATTGTACAGGAGAGCTAGAGACGAGAAGAGAGAGACAGAAGAAAACAGAAAAAGAAGGAAAGAGAGAGGAACAGAGAAACTAGGAGGGAATGAAAATATTTACTCACCTTGTTTTCTCTGGAGCACTCTTATAGGAGAAATTTGGTGTTCTATTTAAGTCTTGGTTCGAAGAAAAGGCCTACATCTCAACACATCACTACAAAAGGAAATAAGAAAATCATTTAATCGTGCAAAACAAACCCACTTATCTGTGACTGACTCCCTCTGTGACAGACCCCTTTTCCACTAACCAATGTCCAAATTCTGGCACCACTGCTTCCTATGCTAATCCAAGCACCAGGAAAGAAGGTAGACTGAACAAATTTAAGAAGGGGTTCCAGGGATTCCTTGGCCAAGATCTGTTCATATTTCACTGAACTCCTGCAGCACAAATCACTGTTTAGAACTGCTTCGTGAAAATTTTCAGCATGCTACTCAGGACTGTGGAAAGATTTTATAGCACTCAGTTACACTAGTCATCTCAACCTCTTGCCCCACCTTCCCAAACTATCGAGAAGTCTGATTCCATTTCACATCCCATATCATTTCTATTTGCTACCTTCCATACTCTGTATTGATCCACTTAGGGCAGGGTAGCTGACAGACAGCTGGAGATGAAAGCACTCCCAGGGCAGCAGGATGATCTCCTCCCGAGACCCCTGGCAAGAAGCTGAGGGAAAGACCTTGATTCCCATGCCCATTCACTCCAGAGGCCCAGCACAAAGCCCAGTTTGCTTGAGAAGCAGCATGGACTAGAGGATAGAACACGATCCTGGGAGTCAAAAGGACCTGGGACAGAATTCCAGCTCTGCCACTTATCCCATATGTGATCTTGGACAAATCACTTAACTTCTCCTTGCCTCAGTTACCTCATCTCAAAAATGGGGATTAAGATTGAGCCTCATGTAGGATAAGGATTGTGTCCAACCTAACTAGCTTGTATCTATCCCAGTGCCTGACACATACTAAGTGTTTAAAAAATAATACAAAACCAAACAGTGAAGCCATCACCACTCCAGCAAGAATGTTGCAAGTTAGGTGGATGGCTCACATTAACAGGGCCCTACTTTTAATTATCCTATTTTAAAGGACCCATTTTTAATTAACTGAAATGTAACCAGTGCCTAATTCATTCATATGTATTTACAGGGAAATCGGCACAAAATCTTATTATGTTTTTATTTACGTGAACCCTGGACAAAATACTGAAAGACCAGCACCTGCTTTATATGGAGAAGTACACTCTGAACCATGTACCTAAAATCATGGAGACCTCTGTAGAGCATCCTGTTCATTTCCTTGCCTTTTAAGGAGGTTTCTTGTATGCCCACACCCCAGTGGATTCCTCCCCTCTTCTGAATGAAGATATGCAGGGAAAGAAATTCCCACAGCCTCCTTCACTATGTTTAACAATTCTCATAGTCAATGACATTCCCACTGTCTGACCAAAAACTCTCCAAATGCTTTTCAGAATCACCTTCAGTGGAGATGGAAGTTTCCATCTAACACATTTCCATTGGAAATATGGCATGCAAAATTCAGACAAAACAAATCACTCTTGCGGTCTATAACTATAATTCACTGAGTCCCTATTTTATGCAGATAACTGTTACAAAGGTATATTCGTGGCTTTAACTATGCAGCTAGTTGATGTGGAAGTTGTGATAGCTTCTTTTTCATTTTTCCTGAGGAACTAGAAAAGTCAGTTCAGTGAGCACCCTGAGGGACTCAGATCTTGTATAATTCCTACCTGTATATTCTTTCCCAGTGCTTAGTACAGTCCTCTGCACACATTAAGTGCTTAGTAAATACTATCACAACTACTTTCCCAAACAGTATCATGCTGTGCACACAGAAAGTACTCAATAAATACCATTCACTAATTGAGGTAAAGTGGAATAAGGAAAGAGCACGGGACTGGGAGCCAGGAAATCCAAGTCAAGTCCCAACTCTGCTGGGCAAGTCACTTAACCTCTCTAAGCCTCAGGTTCCACAACTGTTAAATGGGAATAAGATATCTGCTCTCCCTGACTCTGAGATTGGGAACCCTGGGTAGGATGTGGTGGCTGGTTTAGCCTTAGGCAGCCCCAAGGGACCTATTTTGGACTGCGGGCACCCTGAAAGTCCTTGCCACCTCCAACAAAGTCCCCTTCGATGGGGCTGGGAAATCTTTGGAAATTCCAAAGGGTTCTAGCAGGGAGGTTCTACCTTGGCCCTTTTCAGGATTCCATCCGCCCCACCAAACCTAAAATAACCCTGAGTGGGGTGGAAGAGGGGTCCCTGGAACCAGACAAGCCCTCTTAAGGTCTCCGAACCAGGAGCCGCGCTTAGCCTGGCCCCAATCCTCTTCAAAGACACTGGGGTCTCATTTAAACCCCAAGTCGGTCATCTGTTGCTGACTTGTTCATCCCAAGCGCTTAGTACAGTGCTCTGCACATAGTAAGCGCTCAATAAATACTATTGAATGAATGAATAAATAAATACTATTGAATGAATTTAAACCACCTCAAATTCCAATGAGATCCACAATACCTCAAACCACCAGAGTTGGAGAGGGCCCCTTTGTTGTCACCTAGCCCACCTCATTTTGTCCCCCTCTGTCTCCAACAAAAATGGTGTTCTGATGGATTTTCATCACACCTCCCTTCCTTCTCACTGTAGTGACCACGATGGGTTTAGATCGAGGGTCTAATAACATTTGCATTGGGACTGGAAGAGACAGGCATTGGCATTAGGGGCAGTTGCCTGAGCTCACTCCCACCCAGTACCCTTGAAGGGCTAAAGCCAATCACCACAGTACTGGAGAAGGGACAGCACACCCAGAATCAGGAGTGCTCACTTTCTGGGGAGAGGGAGACTGAGAGAGTCAGTCGGTCAGTCGTATTTACTGAGCATTTGTTGCGAGCAGAACACTGTACTAAGCGATTGGGCTCTCCAAGCATGAGACACATTCCCTGCCCACAATGAGCTTACAGTCTAGAGGGGGGAAAGGCTAATCTTCACCTAGATAGGCCAAGCAGTGTTTCCTTGGTCTCCAAATCCATCTGAATCTGCATCCTGTCCTGTAATCTGGAAGGGAGGCAATGATGCAAATGCTACAATCGCCCCATGTGACTCTTCATGAATCATCTGAGTCTCTGAGACAGTCCGTACTCCAATCCTTGGCCTAGAAATCCTTCACTCAAACCTGCTGGCAAAGTCCAAGAGTGACTCACGCCATCTCTCACCCAACCGTCCCAACAACGCTTAGAGTGATGATTGGCTGGGAAAACCAGCAACCATGCAAAGGTGTTCTCCGCACTCCGGCCCAGAAACACTCACCAAGTTTGCCATTTCCCTCGGGCCTAAACTGCAGCAATTGCCAGTGCCAAGTAAGATTCCCCATCTGCTGAATGCTTCTGGCAAACCATCTGAGATGCTGAAGCTGAAAGAAGTCATATGTCAAGACAATGTTCACTTTGTTGCCGTTACAGCTGTGGATTCTCTTTAATGTGAAAGTGATCGGCGCTAGCAGTCTCTTTCTTTGCCTCGCCAGAGGGTAGTGTTTCAGAATGTTCTAAATACAGTCCTGAGGGGCAAAATGTGTGCTCATCCTTAGGCACAGAATTCAGAAGGGGGGAAAAAAAGTCTACTAATTTTCCATAATATTGAGTGCCAGCATCTGGTTTGTGTTTGCCCTGAAGTATCCAGCACAGGAACCAGGTAGCAAATCCCAGGGGCGGAATCACAGTGCCAAAAGGTACTGTCTGCCAATCTCCGACAATCCCAGTTTTAAGTTTCAGAACATTACCGGTAAACCTAGAATCAGGTGTTGTTACGCAAAAGAAACTGCAGACCAAAGCAGCCTCCTAAAAACAAAATTGGCAAATTCAAGCCTCTCTCCTCCTCCTCAATGGAGTTTTTCCTAATTTCCTCAGGCCTGATGAATCTTCAGGCAGAATCTGCACTCTCTTTATTCTTTTCAAGTGCTGGTTATGCCAACTCCCTGTTAACCAAGCAGAGAGGCCCTGAATTGGGCAACCCTGAACATAGGCAAAATATTTAATCAAAGGTCTCCCTTAAAAATCTACTGTCTCCTGGAAAACTGGTGAAAGAGAAAAATATATTATATATTGATTTTTCAACAAAAGAGAGCCTACTAAATTGGACCAAAAGATAATATCCTTTTTGCACTTCTCTTTCTCTGTTGATTGTTAAAAAGTCAAGCATAAAAATAACTTTTACTCTTACTTTTTCCTCAGTTTGGCTTTGAAAGGATTTATGAGGCATCTCCTGTTTCTACTAGTGCTTTATACATGTTATCCTAAAACAACAAATATAAAATTACTGTCTATGAGTCACCAATGTGGATTTCCCTTGGGGAATAAATGACAAGGTTTAAACTTAATTAAGAGAGACAGTCAACATTAGGCTTATCTGCTATGACATTATGTCTCAAATCCAATACTGAATGTCAAATTTCTCTCCTTCTCCCTCTTCCGCTCCTCCAAACAGTCAACAGTATTTACCTAACCCTTACTCTGTACAGAGCACTGCACTGAGCACTTGGAGAGTTAGTAGACACTATCCCTGCTCTCAAGGAGCTTGCAATCTAGTGAGGGAAAGCAACAGAGTGTAAAGATAATACACTTACATGCTTCAGTGTCAGGAGTGGGAGTTTAAGTAGTTAAGTGTTGAGGTGGCAGAAGAGGGGAAAATAGAAGGGCTCCCTAGGGCCCTACTATCACACTCTACCAGTAAGGTTTCGATCTACAAGTGCTAGGGAGAAGGTCTCAGAGTGTGGGCAGTGGGGAGGGAGATGAAATACACCACACTGCTTGTAACATTCTGGCTTCTTCAGACCATGGGAATCCCCCACCCCTGGAAACCTGCTGCCCAGCAATTTTTTCATGCAGTTCAATTCATCCATCACAGAATGGTGCTGGGAAGATAGAGGCCATTTTTTTAGAAAGTTGTTGCTTTTTTTGAGAGTGGAGCTGTACTTGCCTTTTCAATCTGACACATCTTTATACTTTTGTAAATGCTTAATACAGTGCTCTGAATACAGTAAGTGTGCAATAAATACCACTGATTGATTGAGAAAGCTACTGGATGAAGGTTTGAATGTATCTGTCTCAGATTCCGTGGGGCCCTTCAGTTCACCCCCCTCTATAGTTGCTCAATGAATAAACCCCAGGAATACTTAGTAGCAGAATCCAGATATATCATATAACCAATTTGAAATACAATTCAGGAAACATCAGTTCTCCAAAATGATTGATTCATGAAGCAGCATGGCATAGTAGATAGAGCACAGGTCTGCGACTCTGCAGGTCATGGGTTCTAATCTTGGCTCCACCACTTGTCTGCTGTGTGACCTAGGGCAAGTCACTTAATTTCCCTGTGCCTCAGTTACCTCATCTGTAAAACGGAGGTCGAGACTGTGAGCCCCATATGGGACAGGGACTGAGTCCAACCCAATTTGCTTGTATCCTTCATGGTGCTTAGTACAGTGCCTGGCACATAGTAAGCATTTAACAAATACCATTACTATTATTATTATTATTAGCTAAAGTCCAGAGAATGAACAAGGTCTCAGGTTTGTACCTAGGTGTCTCCAGGTATCTTAATTTTTTTTCAACTATCTGAATCTGCTGCTTTATGGATGGACTGGCTGATTCAGATAATCAGTATTTGGTTTGTCAACTTTCCATGTAATTATTTTGCCAAGAATCAGCCAAGGGAAAGAAATGGTCCAAGTGATGTGGAAGGAATGCTAAGTTTCTTGAATGTTACTGTAGGAACCAATTAGTCAATTATATTTATTGAGAGATTATTGTGTGCAGAGAACTGTACTAAGCACTTGGGAAAGTACAATACAATGGAGCTGGCAGACCCAATCCCTGCCCACAAGGAGCTTGCAGTCTAGATGGAAGACAGCTTAATTTGGGTAACGGATTTCCCTAACCACACTAGTCCTCTAGATGATAACCTTGCTGTGGGTAGGGAATGTGTCTGTTTATTGTTATACTGTACTCTCCCAAGTGCTTAGTACAGTATTTTGCACACAGTAAACACAAATGAATGAATTAAAGAACCTCAGCAGTCTATGATTTATTTATATTAATGCCTGTCTCCCCTATTAGATTGTAAGCTCAATGTGGGCAGGGAATGTATCTACCAATTTTGATGTACTTACACTCTACCAAGCACTTTGTATGACGCCTTGGACATGGTAAGCGCTCAATAAATACCATAGATAGAGAGTACATAGCCTGAGGCTCTCCAGGATTGCTGTTGGATGTCTTGTGTTTGGAACACTGCCCTGCTGCTTGTGTGAACCCAGGTCCATCTCTCATTAGAAATTAAGCACTGAGGAGAGGGGTGGGGTAGGATGGGAAATAAAGGAGGAGAAACCCCGTTACTAGGGGAGATGGCAGCAGCAGTGAGCAGGTAAAAGGAACCAAAAGGACGGTTTGCAGGGTGGGACAGATGAAGGAGGATGGGAAAAGAAACACTGGTTTCAGGAAATCTAGGGTGTGTCAAGTGGGAGGGCTCAGAAACAGCATTCAGGGCACAAGCCAGAAGAAACAAAGAGAAAATATTTAATCAGTTCAAATAAACTGCTAGAGATGGTGGAGGGTAGGGAAGAGTGGGTGGGAACTCCTAACTAAATTGAATTTAGCTAATGTGCAGTGAGCAGCTGCTGTTAAAAGGCAGAGGCTGCCCCCCTCAGGGGGCATCAGAGGGAGCAGTGATCATAAGGACATGGGGGGGGGGGTGCTCACAAATGAGTCACATTTTCTATTCATATCTTCTGAAGCATGGGAATTTCAAGATCTGCTAATTGTAATATGAAAATGGCCAGTGGATTTCATTTATCATTTCTTTTTACTAGTTCCATATTTTTCACATAGGTTTAGGTGAACACAGGCATAATTTCCACAAAATACGACCTACGACATCATCACATTATACCATGGACCGGCCTACAAAAAGCATCATATGCACCAGCAAGCCACAACGCGATTCCCCCCACCCACACACCCAACCCCCTACTCCCCAGCTTCCCAGAGGTCAAATGACTGAAGGAGGCCCTGATCTTGAATTAACTCTTAAATTGGTTATGCCCTAATTTTATTAGATTTGAATCAGAGAATGTCTAAAGGAAATGTTATAAACCTTCATTGGAATTCTAACATACAAATTATACGAGTGAAAGAGATTTCAATGGAACACCACAGAATTGAATAGGAAACAAGAAGCAATCACATTAAAATATAGTCGAAACCACACCCGACTGAATTTGGCAGCTTCCTCACTCACGACTGAGAGAGCTGCCTTACCTGGGGAGTGACAGGGAGAAGGTGGGTGAGAGAGAGAGAGAGAGAGGGACAAGGAGAGAAAGTGAATGAGTGTGTGTGTAGATTTTGAGAAAAAGTAAATCCTCTGTATCCCTCAAATTAGAGACCAGTGGCTAATTTCTCTTCAGCCCAACTGCCCCCTGGATCCTACTCTGAATGGTGGAAAGTAGCAACTCCCCATTTCTCCACCAAGGCTTCCGGTCCCTGGGTTTCCAAGAGGAAGGCATGGTGGAGAGAAACCATAGAGACGTCCTCCTTGGGGGACAAGAAGTAGTGTACAGCTGGAACTGTGGATGCTCTTTCTACTTCTCCTCAACCCCCGACAACGTACAGTCACCATAATAAGCTGGTAACCATATTTTTTTCAAGCCTAAAACATATTTGTCAGTCAATTTTTGTACATATATATCGGGCTTTTTTCTGTAAGAACATACCAAAGGAGACATCAAAGGAGACCGTTTCTTAATAAAAAGAAATGAAAAACTCCCAGTAGGTGCTCAATAATCAACAATCAAGAGCAGGACAAACTATTCTGTCTCTGCCACTAGAACTCCTTTATCCCTCATATCTGACATTTCACTGCTCTCCCTATCTTCAAAAACCTACTAAAATCACACGTCCTCCAAGAGGTCTTCCCTGACTAGGCCTTCATTTCTCCAATTCGCCCTCCCTTCTGCATCCCCTATGTGCTTGTTATTCACCCCATTCCTCACAACACTTATGTACCTTTCCTCTTATCTACCATTTCCCCTATCAGAAATTTTTTTTTACTGTCTCACTTCCCTTCTAGACTGTAAACTCCTTGTGGGCAGGGAACATGTCTATCAACTCAACTGCACTGTCCTTTCCCAAGCACCAATTACAGTGCTTGGCACAATATGCGCTCAATTAATACTACCGATATAAACATCTATTTGGAGCTCCCCAGCTTCCATATTTGCGACCAGTATTTCCTAGAAGTCTTACTCCATTTCTTCAGTACCACACAGCTAGGTTCAGATTGGAAGTCAATCAATCAGTCCATCAGTGGTATTTAGTGAATGCTTATTGTGAGCAGAGCATTGTATTAAGCGTTTGGGAGAGGTACAATGTGCATAAATTCTGTTGGGGTGGGCAATTCCTCTGGGCTTACAGAATGGAACTGAGTGCACAGGAGAGGCAGTCTTAAGGCTAGTTTCTGTATATATTAAAAAAAAATCTCTGAGTGTATACAGAGCCTGACTTTGGGGTGCAAACCATTTCCTGGCAGGCTGACAAACAGTGAGAAGAATTCTCTTTTGAAGATGATTCTTGTAGCAGAAACAGCTCCTAAATCGGTCTGGCAGCAGAATTTAAATGATGTGCCTCGGTGGTGGAGTACATAAAAGCAACCAGAAAAACTTTGGCGTAGGAAGCATGAGGAATCTGGAATAGTTGGAGGGTGGCCAGTGGCCCTTGTCTACTCTAGTCAGGAAAATGCCCCAGTCCTGGTCCCACCCACTGAGAGAACAATGCATTGCCTGGCCAGATGAGCTGCCTGGATTACAATCCACAGGGGCCCTGTGCCAAACAGGATTTTTAATTTCCAGATGCTTTTTAATTTTATATAGACCACACTAAATCCTCACACTGAATGGACAAAATTTCTTTACAATAACAGTAAAACTTCCCTCATTAATTACGCTTTCCCCTGAGGAGATGGACTTCTTAACAAATCAATTACTGCCCTTACGGAGCAGGAGGAAGTGCTGTTATATAGACGGAATGGATGAGCTTGCCCAAAGGTCAAGCAGCAATTGGCGTCAAATCTGGGGAAGAAAACCCCCTGCTTCCAATTCCTCCTTTCCCCCAGAAATATGAGAAAACACACACTCTCCTTTGCCAAATAACTCACCTAATGAAGCAAAGAACCAGCACAACCTAATGGAAAGAGCATGTGCCTGGGAGTGAGGGGATCTGGGTTCTAATCCTGCTGTGACCTTGGGCAGGTCATTTCACTTCTCTGTGCCTCAGTTCCCCCCTCTTAAAATGAAGATTCAATACCTCTTCTGCCTTCCCTTTAAACTGCCCATGATGGGCAGGGACTTTCTCACCTGATTATCTTGTATCTACCCCAGTGTTTAGTAGAGTGCTTGCCCCACAGTAAGTGTTTAACAACATACTACAATTATTATTAAAGGTGGAAGCCCCAGGGAAGGGGAGAGTTGAGTAACTGCGAAAAGTGGCTCCCATGTAGAAGTTGAGCTCTCGATTGGATTTTGGGGGGGGGGCAGGGGGAAGGGGTCATTTTATCTGTGTTGGCCATCTCCACTGTCTCACTGCACCAGTTGGTTTGCTCCAATGGCTCTGCTCTGTGCTGGATATGGAAACCTGGTCTCAAGACGTCCATCTAATATGTGGCTCAAAGTGGTATCTCCCACTGCACCCTGGTTTCTTTTCCAAGAAATATTCTTGCTGAAAGAATGACCAAGGCAGCAAATTAGGAGACTGGGATAGAAATTATTTCTCAAACATCTCTAGAGCAACAGACATAATGAACTTTCCCTTACTTGGATTACTAGATTATATTTAGATGTGATTTTAATAATTAATGAGTAACTAATATCCAAAACATTTTTGTCTCTGTCATTTTGTGTCCATATAAGAGAAGGAACTATATTGACTAGCTATTTCTTACTAAAAAGTCTCAAATATCTTCGATGATTAAAAAAAAATATTTGGAAGCAGATACTTTTTTTCGGTCTCGCCTCTCTGAAATGAGAAGTTTGTTGCTGAAGAGAAACTGTTGAAGGAAATCAGTTTCACTCTGCCCTTTAATATCCAGGAATAACTTCTTCAGGAGCCTTCAGCAACTTTTCTCACAAAGGGAATGAAGATCCATTGTTCTCTTAGACTATCCACACATTACTTTGGATCCCTCTATACCAGTATCTAGGTTCTCAGAGACAGATGAAGAAATGAAGAGTTAAAATTCCCTTTTGGTTTATTTAATGAATTAAAAAAATAAATCCTAGCTTTATTGGCTCTCACAATTGATATACAAAATCTTTCATTCATAGTGTATACACATACACACACAACTCTCTCTCTCTCTCTGTCTCTATCATACCCTCTCTAGGGCTTGAAGATCCCAAACCAGAAGCATCGTGAAAAGAGCCATTGGTCAACCAAATTCTTTGGCATCATTATGGCTCTCCCTAGATAAAATTCCACACATTTCTGCTCATTATGTAAGGGGAAAAATCTGACAATCAATCACTTGTGTTATTGAGCACTTACCGTATGCAGAGCACTGTACTAAACACTTGGGAGAGTACAGTACAATAGGGCTGGTAGACATATTAACTGCTCTCAAAGACCTTGCAGTCCAAAGGGGAAGACATTAAATTACAGATATGTGTTTAAGTGCTGAGAGGTGGGGTGGGGTGAATATCAAGTGCCTAAAGGGTACAGATCCAAGTGCATGCAGGCCCCTGTTTAGACTGTGAGCCCGTTGTTGGGCAGGGATTGCCTCTGCTGCCGAATTGTACATTCCAAGCACTTAGTACAGTGCTCTGCACATAGTAAGCACTCAATAAATATGACTGAATGAATGAATGAAGGGAGAGGGAGTAGGAGAAAAGAGGGCTTAATTGGGAAAGGCTTCTTGGAGGAGATGTGATTTTGGTAGGGTTTTAAAGGTGGGGAAAGTGGTGGACTGTTGGGAATGCAGCGGGAGGGAGTTTCAGGCCAGAGGGAGGATGTGTGCAAGGGGGTCCATGGTGAGATAGACGAAATCAAGTTACAGTGAATAGGTTGGCATTGAGGGATTGAAGCAGGTGGGATGAACTGTAGTAGGAAATCAGCAAAATAAGATAGGAGGGGGTGAGCTGATTGAGTGCTTTAAAGTTGATAGTAAGGATTTTTTTTTGATGAAGAGGTGGTTTGGCAACCACTGGAGGTCTTCAAGTAGTGAGGAGACGTGATCTGAATCGTTTTTTAGAAAGATGACCTGGGAAGCAGAGAAACAGCATGGCATAATAGATTGAGCACAGGCCTGGGAGTCAGAAGGTCATGAATTCTAATCCTGCTCCGTCACTTGTTTGCTGTATGATCTTGGGCAAGTCACTTCGCTTTTCTGTGCCTCAGTTACCTTATTTGTAAAATGGGGATTCAGACTGTGAGTCCCATATGGGACAGGAACTATGTCCAACTTGATTTGCTTGTACTTACCCTAGCACTTAGAACCGTGCCTGGCACACAGTAAGCAGCGTGGCTCAGTGGAAAGAGCCCGGGCTTGGGAGCCAGAGGTCATGGGTTTGAATCCCAGTTCTGCCACTTGTCAGGTGTGTGACTGTGGGCAAGGCACTTAACTTCTCTGTGCCTCAGTTCCCTCATTTGTCAAATGGGGATTAACTGTGAGCCTCACGTGGGACAACCTGATTACCCTGTATCTACCCCAGCTCTTAGAACAGTGCTCTGCACATAGTAAGCTCTTAACAAATACCAATATTATTATTATTATTGCTACTAAGTTGGGACTGAAGGACTGAAGTAGGGAGAGACAGGAGGCAGGAAGGTTAGTGAAGAAGCTGATCCAGTAGTCAAGGCGGGATAGGATAAGTGCTTGTATCAATGGAGTAGCAGTCTGATTGGAGAGGAGAGGGTAGATTTTAATATGACTAAAATTCATGCTTCAAAAGCTGTGTTATTTTGTTTATATGATTAGTGTTAAGGGTAACCAAGTTTATTTTGTTTCTGGCCATAACACTACTAGGCAGCTTCTTTATGGAACGTATAAGCTGTTCTGATTTTAAACTCTCAAGAAACTATAGTTACTCCTCCTGATTTTTTTGGAGAGCTTCTGTTACAAGGTTATTGACTCATTTGCACAGGGCATTTTCTGCTTGAGGAACTTCACCTTTCAAATTCTAAAATCCTTTTCAACTTTTCGGAAAGGGTGAGGGGAAAATGACTTTTCAACATTTCCACTAAAAACCTCCTTCAGTCTGTCAAATCATATTAAGCCAAAATACTCTAAAGGATTGATCAGGTCAAGTCTTTCTGAACAACACTGGTGTCCTCCCCTATCCATTAAACTGGTGGAATTACACAAAGGGACAATATCCTGAATGGCTCCCAAGTGGACTGTTATCCCATGTGTTTGATGTCCAGTATGAGATACACTATGTCCCACCCCTATTGTTTTAATCTTTCCTCAGATGTGGAGCTTCAAAAGAGCTAAGGATAGCAGTGTTTTGAATTACCCATCTGCTGAAAATTTTCTCTTTCATCATCATCAGAAAAGATGGAGACTCCCTGACCGAAATCACCCAGTCCAGTAAGGACTTTGGTAACTTTTTTTAAAAAGGTAGCATTTGTGGAGAAGTCAGAATTGGGGTAACCAGAAACTGCTTCTCTTTTTCAAAGTAGGGCAAAGTTTCTCATATCTGTATTGACCGACAATACTGCTGTCCAAACTCTGCATGAATCATCAAAATTTTTCAACCTTGTTTCCAATAAAAATGCTCCTTGGAGGTCAGGAAAACATTAATGGTGGTCCCTTGGGCAGGAGGTCTGAAAAACTAGTACTAGCTCTTCTCATCTTTCTAACTGGGGATCTTTTAATCATTTAGGCACTCTGATTTTAAGTGAAATATTTGATCTGTGATGATAGTGAGCTTTCAAAGGATGACAGCTTCAAGAAACGATGAGCAGATGATGCCCCTCATTCCATTCCATACTCTCTTGCATGAACCTGTATTTCTTTTCTCTTCTTCTTTGACTGATTTTTTTAAAGCAGGCCTGCAAATCTTCAAGCAATATAATTTCGGCAAGCTCCAAACCCGGGATTTTTTTCTCTTTCTCTCTCACTTTTCATGTTGTCGGTCTCAACTGTGGCTCTCCATAAGGGAAGTTTCAGCTTAAATAGGTACAATGGCAGAAAATCCATCTTATCAAGACTCACACAAATAACTAAGCCTGCCCCCTCCTTTAGTAGGTCACTGGGATTGCTTCACAGTGTAGCTGGAGAACCTCTAACATTTATGGATTTTAATTCTTCAAATAACCCACTCAATAGGGTTGAGATGTACTGTTTTTTTTTTATCCCATAGGAATCTGAGCCCACCATCCCGTCCTCAATTTTCATCCCACTTGCCCACCTATACACTTAAACCAGTCAGTGACTAATGCAATTTTCTACTGTCTAGAAATAAATTCTAGACACACAAGAGGAAACCTCTAGACCAACAAGCGATGAGTACCACTAGACAGTAAGGAGGTGAAACTGGCACTTGGAAGAAAACCACCAGACAACAAAACTTGGAACAGCCACTTTATGAACCACTCTGTCGCACTAATTACACTTGCTGGACTTCTGAACTCTTTCTTAAAATAAAACAAAATCCGGGAAAGACATTCCATGACAACTTGCATGACACTTACTTAGGTTCAGTTATTTTCTCCTATAAGAGAAGAAGCCCAAAGCAGGTAAACTTCACAATCACATGAAAAACCACTGGATGCCTAGAAAAGAATTCCCAGTTTTCAGGGCATTCCAGAAAGTGGATTTAACATCCAAATCAGTGAATGTCTTGTGTGTTTTAAAAAGATGAAAAAGCTCGAGGAAATGAGACAGCTTCCGGAAAAGATCTCTACATCTGCCATGTACAGGATGCAGAAAACAAAAGATCGGCTGGCTGTTTCATTCGCCTCATGCAAATCTGTCAGTTACATAGATCCATCGATTTAGTGGCTCCCCATTGTTCCTTTATGGACGAGAAATCCCTCAGTTGCCATTGGCTCCTGGGGTATATTTGGACACTCTTCAGGAGCAACCTGTGACTAACAATTGAACCTGGTAGCCAGGAAGCCTAGCTCCAGGCAAACAACCCCAACAAGCTGAACATTCTTGAGGCTTAAGGCCAGTCAGCCCTGTGAAACAAAGACTGCCCCCAACGCTAATTATTTCAAATGGGTTGCGGGCTATGATGTCTGCAGATTTTTCCTACACTTCAGCCTGTGCGTTCTGAACTGCTGCTGCCAGCCACCGTGGTGAAGGAGCTACAATACAGCCTGTCAGTAGAGCCTGTCACTGGGCTCCTCAGGCATTCCTGCAGCATGATGCACTCTGGGCCCATCCTCTGCTGGAGGTCTCTGCTATGAGGTCAGCAGGATGTGGATGTGTCAGGGCTCTTCCCAAGGGCTGGCTTATGAGGAGGGAGTTTTTGGACTTGCCCTTAGCATCAAAGTACAGGGTGCCGCAAGAGAAGCCACATTTAATAAAAACTAGAGTTTTAAATTGTCTTAATTCTCTGAAACAAAAACCACCACCTCCTCCAGCAATTCTTACTTTCCATTTACAAATGATTCCCAGAAAAACTGAAATAAGGTCTGTTTCCTAGAGAAACCCCCGGGGTGTCAGGAAAACAAGCTTTGCACAGCTCATTCCTTGTCATCTCAGAAGCTGCAGCTCATTGTTGCGGTCTCCTGCATAGCCCGGCAGGAGATCAAAAGTGGGGAAAAAAGGGTTCAGATTATCATCTTGGAAAGTGATGGTCAAAAGTGGGGAAAAAAAAAGGCTCAGATCATCTTGGAAAGGGATGGTCAAAAGTGGGGGGAAAAAATCGCTCAGTTTATCTTGGTGAGGGATGATAAGGGCTGCCTCTGAGGTAAAGCTTCTTCACAACAGTAATGAGTAATTATAAAGTGTCGAATACTGTGCTAAGTGCTGGCAAGAAGTACACTGATTAAAAGTAGACATGGTTTCTGGCCCTTAAGGGGCTCAAAAACTAAGAGTAAGGGGCCTGGGGAAAGGTTAGAGAATACACATAGGGAAAGTGAAACAAAAAACAGAAAACAACAAAAGACAACATCAAGGGAGTCTGCCAAAGTTCCCCTAGTCTAACAGGACATTCCCCCATTCTTCTCTCTACCAAACTGACAGAAGATGAATAACTACATGGTAAACTCATGGGTTTGGTGCTAACTCCCAATGGGTTTGGGTTTTTTTTTTTGTATTTGTTAAGCACTTGCTATGTGTCAAACACTATTCTAAGTGCTGGGGTAGGTACAAGTTAATAAGGTCGGACACAGTCCTTGTCCCACATGGGGCTAACAGTCTAAATAGGAGGGAGATCGGTAATTTGATTGCCATTTTTCAGGTGAGGAAGCTGAGGTACAGAGATGTTAAATGACTTGCCCAAGGTCACCCAGCAAGCAATTGGCAAGCCGAGATTAGAACCCATGCCCTCTGACTTGCAAGTCCATGCTCTTTCCACTAGGCCACACTGCTCCTCAAACTTGAACCCAGAGCTTGGGAAGAAAAGGCAAGTGAATGACCCAGTAATGAAATTGCGTATTTTTGTCCCTGGGGCCAAATTTGCACCCAAGCCCTGGGGAGTCTTCTTTTCTGCTCTAGGACCCTCAGGGGATGGAGAATTGGAGAGGGAGGAGAGAGGTGCTGAAATGAATAGTGTTGCAAGTTTCCTTTCACCACCCCACTGGGAGGGGGATTTTTAGTACAGGCTGCAGCACAGCTGGAGGGGATGGACACACACAAATTTGTGCTCAAAAGAACAATTAGCCTGTTCTTAAAGGGCCAGGCACACACGGAGATCTGGAGCTCTGCATCTCCTTTGGGCAATGTAAGAGACCATATGTCCCACACTGGGAGAATTGCAAACTCCTCAGGGCAGGGATCATGTCTTTGACTTCTATTACATGTTCCCAAATGCCATCTGTCCTTAACTGCTGTTAATGCTGTTGATTAGGAAAGATGTTCACAAATTGGAGGGGCTTCGTTCCACCAACCAAAAAGCCTGGGACCCTGCTTCTCGCTGAAAGGCCAGAAGGAAAGCCAATAACAGAAGAGTAGGGGAAGGGTGGAGAGAGAGGCTACTCCTTCTCCTCCTTCCCAGATAGCAACCCCACTTTCATCATCGAGGCTGGCTGAAATGGCTGCTCATCAGGCTTCCAGACAATTTCCTTGGAGGTTTCGAGCATAGCCATTCTGGTGGGTTTCCATCCATGCTGGAAAACTCCAAGATATGCAAAAGATGGTAAGGGGAAGGATGGCCGGGTAAGCAGCTCACCTTCTTTCCACTTCTGGGAATGGTGGGCACACTGTTAGTCAGTTTGAGGAGAATGGGAAAACTGAGCCAACTTAAGTCAGTGGCTGAACCAAGTCAGAACACATGACTTTCCTGCCATCTTTTTTGTTGGTATGCTGGGTTAGGAGCCATCCCACCTCTCTAGCCAGGGCAGATCTTGGAATGGGGTAACACATTCAAAGGAGCCTACCAACTCATTTTAATCTCACTCCAGGAATGAAGGGTTTTATTCTTCAGAGAAGAGGCTCTACAGGGGCATATGACTTCATACGTGAGCATCTAAGCTAAAGGCCTCTACTTCACCCATCTGCTCCTTGGCCTAGGCAACAAGTATCATACATACCTCCCATAAATTGCAATGTCCCCAGATCTGACATCAGGCTTCTAAAAAACCTTTTCCAACCTGATCTGCTACACAAAAGGGTCAAGAAAGTCCTCCAAAGAGTGGCACAATTGTTCATTTGTCCTTCATTTGACATGCTCTTGAAGTTAGTTAAAAACAACAATACACTTGGTTTGGAGTTTTTTTGTTTTCTTTTCCTCTGTCGTGTTTTTCTTTAGCTCATTACCTACACCATTCTATCCCAGGTTCCAAACTGAATAAATCTACTCTGTGACTGAAGTGAGGTGAATACCTAGGGTAGTATTAGATGGCAGAAGATCATTTAACATATCAATACTGTCAGACATTTTAATCAAAGTCCAAATTGCCTCTCTTTGTGTTCCAACCCCCACTTCACTGTGTCTGCCAAAGAGGAAACCAAACAGTCCCAAACAAATTGCAAATTCGGCAAGTCCCTTCAAAGACAGTTTTTGGCACAATTTCCCAGTCCCTGCCCAGTTCACCTGTTTAATCATGTTGACTTTGTGAAAAAATTTCATGAGCCCCATTCTTCTGCCACTGGATTCTGGTGCATTTGGGAAGACCTGGGGAAACAATTTTCTTTCTGTTGGAGCTTCATTTCCCTCTACTAGGACCCCAAAGTGTGAGTGCTTCATCAGCACTACTCTGACCCTGCATGAAATGTATTCAGGAAAAATAGTAAGCATTCTGTTTCTCACAGCTGCACTCAATCCAAAATCACCTCTCTGTACTTTTAGGGATTAGAAGCCATTTTAAGTTTGTGACACAAATCATACTGGAAAAGGAAAAAAATTCAGACATTAGGCTAAGGCAGCTATACATCTTTCTATCTCTTCCCAGAATGGTCGGGACATCTAAATTAACACAAGCATTCTCTTCTCTTTAGGTGTGCCAGGAATCTTTAATAAAGTCACACAGTTAGCTCTGTGTCCCTCGATTAAATAGGCCCTTTTTTTAAATGTTCTCACTGAAAATATCATTCAATTATTAGTATTTATTGAGTGCTTACTGTTTTCAGAGCACTGGAAAAGTATAATACAATAGAGTTGGTGGACACAACTTCTGCTCACCAGGAGTCTAGAGTGGGTGACAGGCATTAAGATAAATTACAAATGGAGAAAATAGCAGAGTGTAAAGATACATATATAAGTGCTG
Organism: Ornithorhynchus anatinus; assembly: GCF_004115215.2. Classification (NCBI taxonomy): domain Eukaryota; kingdom Metazoa; phylum Chordata; class Mammalia; order Monotremata; family Ornithorhynchidae; genus Ornithorhynchus; species Ornithorhynchus anatinus. Next base: position 24,928,950 of record NC_041733.1, on the reverse strand, counting down.
TGGGTTGAGGGTGTGGTGAATATCGAGTACTTAAAGGTTACAGATCCAAGTGCACAGGCTGCACAGAAGGGAACTGAGACCTTAGAGAAGACTTGGAGGAGATGTGATTTTAGGAGGGGTTTAAAGGTGGGGAGGGTGGCCTGTTGGGAATGAAAGGTAAGGGAGAACCAGGCCAGGAGGAGGATGTGGACAAAGGGTCAGCAGCCAGATGGATGCAATCGAAGTACAGCAAGTAGGTTGGTATTAGACAGGTGAATCAATCAATCGTATTTATTGAGCACTTACTGTGTACAGAGCACTGTACTAAGCACTTGGGAGAGTACAAAATAATCAAGTTGGAAGACACAGTCCCTGCTCACAACAAGCTTACAGTCTAGAGGAAGTGTGCAGTTTTGGTTGTTGTAGGAGATCAGTGAAATAAGATAGGAAGGGGTGAGCTGATTGAGAACCACAAAGCTGATAGTGAGGAGTTTCCATTTGGTAGCAAGAGAAGATGTATAAAAGGAAAGAAACATTTCCTTGGATTCATTCGGAAAGATTCTAGTTGATGGGGGAGGGGAAGGGGAGAGAAGAAACCAGTACGGGATCACAATTCAGAGTCTTTTTAATTCTCAGTAATTCAGGATTCACCATATGCGACCACCCATTTAGCAACTAGGTCAAAAAACAAGAATTCAGGCTGCCAAGTGGTTGGCAATCCATGACTTTTTTAACTAGCAGGAACGAGTTTTCAAAAAAGAGAATGACTAAAAATAATCCCAAATCAGGCCACCACACCCATCAATCCCCCAAAGTCCACAGCACAGGGAAAAGCGGGTAGTGAGAACTAGATTTGAGCTATTAATGCAGTCAATTCTTTATTTATTAAACTAATTTTCATTTTAGAAAATGATTACCATTTGATGGGCCTCAAGCATACAGATCCTAGCTAGACCAACTGGCTAATATATTAGACCCCAAGGGAAGTTTCTGAGCTTGTACTGCCCTGACCAGAACACCACCTTAAATCCAGCAATAACGTTATGCTACACTATACATGTTTTCAGCCAGATAGCTCTGGAGTCTTGCGATTCTAGATCCAGCTCGAAGGTTAATAACCCTTCGGAGACCACAGACGTATGGGAGCAACACTTCTAAGCACGGATTTGGCTGAAAGCCTAGAAAATGTCCACATTGTAAGGGTTAAAACAAACACTGCAGAACACTATAACACTCTGTAGGCTTCACACTCTGGAGGCTCCCAGTTTGACAGATAACAGAGTATGTTTTTTAACACGCCAGTTTTCAAATCTCTCTCAAAATCCTCCCGCAGAACAACAGGGTGCATATCTCCAAGCTCCAAGAAGAGGGAATAATCTGGAGGAACCAACTTATTCCAAGGGTAACATGAGGACCATCGGGCAATTTTCTGGGTATGGCCTTGGGGAATCTCACTCTTTACAACCTGGATGTTGGCTGATGGGGCCTCACGTTGGGGACGCAGGACAAGGCTCGGTCCTGAGACTCCAGGAACTGAGACCTTGCCTGGAGGAATTGATTATAGTGGTTTGTGCAGTGCTGCTTGCACACTCATCGCTGTCTGGGGGGGTTCCTAGGAGGCACGGGGTATCATGTTCATTCATTCAACAGTATTTATTGAGCACTTACTATGTGCAGAGCACTGTACTAAGCACTTGGAATGTACAATTCGGCAACAGATAGAGACAATCCCTGCACATTGATGGGCTTACAGTCTAATAGGGGGAGAAGACAGACAAAAACAATAGCAATAAATAGAATCAAGGGGCTGCACATCTCATTAATAAAATAATAATACAAATAGGGTAATAAAAATATATACAAATGAGCGGATGAACACATTGCTGAGGGGAGGGGAAGGGAGAGGGGGAGGAGCAGAGGGAAAGGGGGGGAAGGGGGCTTAGCTGAAGGGAGGTGAAGGGGGGGCAGAGAGGCAGCAGAGGGAGCAGAGGGAAAAGGGGAAGCTTAGTCTGGGAAGGCCTCTGGGAGGAGGTGAGCTCTCAGTACGGCTTTGAAGAGGGGAAGAGAGTTTGGCGGAGGTGAGGAGGGAGGGCATTCCAGGACAGCGGGAGGACGTGGGCCGGGGTCGATGGCGGGATAGGCGAGAATGGGGGATGGTGAGGAGGTGGGCGGCAGAGGAGTGGAGCCTATGGGGTGGGCAGTAGAAAGAGAGAAGGGAGGAGAGGTAGGAGAGGGCAAGGTGAGGGACAGCCTTGAAACCTAGAGTAAGAGGTTTTTGTTTCGTGCGGAGGTTGATAGGCAACCACTGGAGGTTTTTAAGAAGGAGAGTGACATGCCCAGAGCGTTTCTGCAGGAAGATGAGCCGGGCAGCGGAATGAAGAATAGACTGGAGCGGGAGAGACATGGGGAAGGGAGATCAGAGAGAAGGCTGACACAATAATCCAGCTGGGATATTATGAGAGCCTGTACCAGTAAGATAGCCGTTTGGGTGGAGAGGAAAGGGCGGATCTTGGTGATATTATAAAGGTGAGAACCGGCAGGTCTTGGTGACGGATTGGATGTGAATGACAGAGCTGAGTCAAAGATGACACCAAGGTTGCGGGCTTGAGAGACGGGAAGGATGGTCGTGCCATCCACAGTGATAGGGAAGTCAGGAAGAGGACAGGGCTTGGGAGGGAAGATAAGGAGCTCAGTTTTGGACATGTTAAAATGTGGGAGCAGGGGGACGGACTACAGCCCAACTGAAAGCATCTTCCAGAAATGACTACCAAAAGGGGTGAGGTTAAAATCAAATCAGCGGAAAAAGCAGACTGGATGACTTCAGAAGGAAGGCTACAGGGATTTGGGGTGGCCATGAAGTAAGTAGGGATACTGGGCAAGATATGCATTCTTAGGTCAGTATGCATATTACTCGAGGGAGCTGAGGTGCAACCCCAGTGCCACATCAATCTCAGGGAGACAGCCCTGGGAGAATCAGCTCCTATGGCTACCTCTTCTTTTGCATGATTTAAAAACAAACCAAAAAACCAAATGACTAAAGCCTTGCTCCTTGTTCTTTCTTATGAATCTCACATTAGCTCAAGTCAAGTCCAAGCATCTCCTCCTCTAGCTATCTTTGAGAAAGAATGAATGCAAATTGGAATAATGAAGATAACTCAGTCCAGTTTTGCAAGCCCAGTTCTCTTTAGAGAGAGATTTACCTCCCTAAGAGTGTATAAAGTCCTCCAAGTGTATCCTATCACACTGAGGTAATCAAGTTTTTCAATGGAAACCCCTCTTTCTGTGAGGAGATATTTCCCAGTTCAATCCCCCATATCCAGGAGAAAAATGTAATGGATCTAAGATATTATTAGTATTAGTATTATTATTAATAATCCTATTTGTTAAACACTTCAATGCACAAGTACTGTGCTAAGCACAGTAGATACAATCCCATCAAATCAGAGTCTCTATTCCACTTGGGCAGCACATTCTCAGTGGGGAGGAGCTCAAGTATTTAATCCCTACTGTAAAGATAAGGAATCTGAGACAGAGAGGAGTAATTTAACCATGGTCCAAAAGCAGGGAGGTGGTGGATCAGGATTAGAACCCAGCTCTCATGACTCCCTGTTCTGTCTCTTTCCAATAGGCCATGCTGCTTATCCTCTTGTGAGTTCTTTCTTATCCTTCCTCTGTAAAACTAGTACTGAGAAGAAGCATAGCCTAGTGGAAAGAGCACGGGCCAGGGTATTGGAACCTGGGTTCTAATCCCAGTTCAGTACTGTCTGCTGTGTCTCTAGACTGTAAACTCATTGTGGAATGTGTCTGTTTATTGATGTATTGTACTCTTCCAAACACTTGATATAGTGCTCTGCACACAATAAGGGCTCAATAAATATGACTGAATGAATGAATGATTTGGGGCGAGTCATTTAATTTCTGTGGGCCTTAATTTCCCCATCTGTAAACTGGGGATTAAATATCTATTCTCTCTCCCCGCTAAACTATAAACTCCTATGTTGGACAGGGATTATGTCTGACCTGATTATTTTGTACTTCCCCCAACAGTTAAGCACATCATCATCATAAGAGCTTAATAAATGCCTTATTATTATCATGAATTTAAATTCCCTAATTTACTCACCAGAATTCTGGTTTAAATAGGGAGCTCTACTATATCATCTTTTTCCACCCCCCAGGAAGCAAAATGATACCACTTTCACTGAATCACTTAAAAGTGATTCACTTAATGCCTGAAAGGAAAAAGTAGGGCTCTCTAGAACACAGGGTCTCTTGGCCTTGCAAATTGAGGAAATCACACTATAGGATCTCAGAGGTCTTTAACCTGAACCAAGAGGAGGAATAAGGACATGTGGATTCAACAGGCCGTTGCCCAGGGAAGCAAAATGTTTGTGACTGTTGATCATATGTGCGCCTTGAGCCTGCAAGACATGGCCATTTTCCAGTTTGCTTAGAGGAGCAAAAACTCTGGAGGTGGCTCTGTGGGGAACAGCTATTTCAGGCTGATAGTAATCTAAACCATGCAGATGGAGCAAGAGTAGAAATAAAGAGGTTTCTGATGGCTTTTTTGAAAATTCCACTACAGAAGAAAGCTAGCAATAACCAGCGCTTGTCCTGTTTCTACTAAATGCCAGTTCACCCTATGCCAAGGATTCTAGCTGAAGGGCAACATGCCAATTTAGCAAATGCACTACTGCTTTGCAGACTGCCAGCTACTTCTGCCCGGATCCAAAGAGAACAAGACTCCAAAGCCACAGCCGAAGGAAATTCACTACCTTCATGTAGAATCGTGTGTGGCAGCTGAACACAAGTACGAAAAGCAAAGCTCAAATCAAACACAATTTAGCCAAACAAAGAGACTTTTCTGAAAATAGACCTTTCCAACTTGTATTTTAGACTACTACAGAAATATTCCCAGTAAAGCTTTTGTGACCTTTCTCTAGGGGGTACAGTAGACCCAATTCGCCAACTCAACAGATTTTTCGCCCAAATGAAATACTATTATTTTTAGCCTGGGACTTTCCCAGACAGCTTTGGAATAGCGGACCCATGGATATCAGATTAGCGAGGTTATTTTAGCAGCCATAACTCAAAATTTTCAAGGCAGCCTAGACATGAGATTGACTTCGCGTTAAAAGCTAACTTCAGTGACAGGAAAAGGATGAGGCAAGACAGCTCTGTTGCTAGGATTTACGTGAGCTAGTCCCAAGCAGAGAAGCAGCATGGATTTAGTGGAAGAGCATGGGCCTGGGAGACAGAGGACCTGGGTTCTAATCCCAGCTCCACCACTTGTCTACTGTATGACCTGGGGTAGTCACTTAACTTCTCTGTGCCTCAGTTATCTCATCTGTAAAACGGGGATTAAATCCTTCTCCCTTCAATTTAGACTGTCAGCTCTATGAGGGACAGGGACTGTGTCCATCCTTTTTCATTCATTCATTCAATGATATTTATTGAGCACTTACTGTGTGCAGAGCACTGTACTAAGCACTTGGGGAGCACAATACAGCAATAACAAGAGACAATCCCTACCCACAGTGGGCTTACAGTCAAGACGGGGGGAGAGATTTACCCCAGCACTTAGAACAGTGTTTGATGCACAATAAGAGCTTAACAAATACCATTAAAAAAAGTGTCACACACAGCCAAATACGATCATCGAATCAGTCCGAAAAGGTTAGGTGGAACCTCGGAAGGTCAGACTGTATCTTCCCCTGCCTTTTGGGAGAACCCCACAGAGGCCAAAATTCTGGAGTTTAACCTAAGAGTGTAGACTTGGTACAGCTCAGAGCCGCACCTATATAGTTGTTGCTGGGGCTGCCAAAACTCATTAGTCAAGAGCTCCTTCTCTTCCACTACTTGGAGGAGACCTGTCAATCTAGAGCCCACTTTGACTGGAAAGGATTCTATCTCCTCCATCTCCACCATGCAGGCCATGGAGATTCCTCAGCCTCACTCAGCTACCCATCCTCAGAGTGGAACAGACTGCTGTTTCCTGATCAGGGAGTGAATTTTATAGCCAATGGCTAATTACTGGCTTTCACTTCCCAGCAACAAGGGTTCTGTGAAAGGAAGAAGGAATTTTAAGAGGAGGCCAACAGCTTTCCTTTTGAGCTGGTAAGAGTTCAATTCTGTCCAGAAAAGCAATATGGACTCGGTGACTTCTGATCCTAAGAGGCTGTCAGTTGCAAAAATGGCAGCACAGCAAATACTGATTGCTCAGTGGTGATAGTGGAAGGGTAAAGTGGATGCCAATGTTCAGGATAAGCCTGAATGAGGACACCTGGAGACAGTAGGATGACCTCCTGTCACAGTGCTATGGACTCATGGAACTGAACATCCTTCACTTCTTCTGATAGGGCAGATTCCGGAAGAATCAGGAGTGTAAGATTTGAAGGGGACCTCAAAATCTCACCTTCTTGGCTCTTTCAGCAACACTAATCCTCACAAAGATCTATTTAGTGCTTCTTCCTTGCAAAGAGGAGATAAAGAGGGTGAGAAAGACATTGCCTGACCCTCAAAGGTTTTATAATCCCCCGGCACTGAATGATTCACACACCCAGGACAGGCAACTTTTCCTTAAAGATCTCCATGACTCTGTACATATGGACGGTAAAGGAAATGTATTAGTGATAGCAAACCACAGACAAGCAAAGTACTGCTGACTGGTTTTCGTGCAAAGGACCTGACTTTTTTTCCTGAGGACTAGGGTGGGGTAAACACTTGCGACCCTGGTGGAGCTGCTAGGAAATTAAATTCTGCATGTTCTTTTCAGTATGAGACTCTCTCAAGGGTCTAGGACATGTTTGGATTCTTTTCACTGAGAGTGGAATAGCAGCCTAAGATGCCATCTCAGAGCCCCCTGGTCATTCTAGCTTTTTTTCTTTTTTTAAAAATTATATTGGTTAAGCACTTACTATGTGCCAGGTACTGTACAAAGCACTGGGGTAGATACACACAAATCAGGTGGGACACAGTCCCTATCCTACATGGGGCTCACAGTCTTATTCCCGGTTTTATAGAGGAGGCAACAGGCACAGAGAAGAGAAGTGACTTGACAAGGTCACACAGCTGACAAGTGGTGGATCCACGATTAGAGTCCAGATTTCCTTTGAAACAACTAAAAATAAAGCCATTCCTAGGTAACTATCGCAATCTGACTGAATGTAAAGAGGGAAAAGACTGGCCTTAACAGTACTTGAGCAAACAGAAACTTCCTGGTGTCCTCAGACAGAAGGTAAGAGCCTTGTCTCTTCAGCACATTTTCCTATCCTGGGAGCAAATGTAGAATCCCCTCAAGCTCTCTCTTCTCTTTGGAAGGTTGGCAGCTGGAGAAGCTCTAGCCTCACTGTAACAGACCCTTGATCTCAGATGGCTTGTGCACATGGACCCCCTGTCAGTTTTGTTTGGGTCACCTTCTAACTTGGCGGCCAACTCTGTGCCTGACAATTTCAGGAAGGCCCTGTTGTTTCACAGATGGGCCAAGATCTCGCCTGGCAATTTTTACCTTCTAACTGGCAAATGCAAGCCAGGGGAATGAGTTGGCTGTTGAGGCAGAATGACGATAAATCTGACCTGTTCTCTATTCATATAGAAAGAGGATATTATACTACCAGATATGGGAGATTCTGCAGTCATGTTTTAGCCCTCTGGGGAGATCTCCCAAGTGCCTAGTACAGCACACCTCATCAAGTGGGTGCTCAATAAATTCTACTCTTACTATTATTAGGAGAGATGCAGGTTTGAGATTAGATGTGACATTTAGTTCAGACTCCCAGATCTGTTCTCATTACCTCTTTGCCATTCTCCTCTTTGGTACAACTCCGGAGACTTCCCTGACCTGCTTTGAAGGTGGGGAGAGAGTGAATTGTCCTACATGAAGGGTGGGGGGGTTACAGGCCAGAAGGAGGATGTGGCTAAGGGTCAGCGGTAAGATTGATGAGATCAAGTACAGTGAACAGGAGTGAAGCATGCTGGCTGGGTTGTAGTAGGAAATGAGTGAAGTAAGACAGGAGGGGGTGAACTGACTGCTTTAAAGGAGTTAAAAGGAGTTTCTGGTAAGGAGGGAGAGGTAGGTGGGCAGGCAACCTTTGGAGGTCTTTAGGTAGTGAGGAGATGTGAACGGAAGGGTTTTTTTTTTTAGAAAGATGATCTGGGAAGCAGAAGTAAGGACTGGAGTGGGGAGAGACAGGAGGCAGGGAGGTCAGTGAGGAGGCTGATGCAGTAGTTAAGGAGGGATAGGATAAGTGCTTGGATCAGTGAAACAGCAATTAAGATGGAGAGGAAAGGGAGGATTTTTAGCGATGATGTGGAGGTTGAACTGACAGGATTTGGTGATAGAATGAATATGTGGGTTAAATGAGAGAGATGAGTAGAGGACAACTCCAAGGTTACGGGCTTGTACGGCAGGGAAAATGGTGCTCTATCAGGCTCAGCCCCTTTGAATCTCTTTGTTCGTCTTCCTCCCTTTCACAGAAATGGTCATCTGAGCAGTTTTCACAATGTACCTGTCCTGAAACTGGCTTCTGATTCTTTTCCCCAGATGAAAATTGCCCCTATGGGGCCATCCAAGGACTTGTGGGTCACAGTTTCACATGCATGTGCACCTTTGCATATGCAAACCCTTCTCAACCCCCTGTCGCTGAATGAGGACACCTGCAAAAGCAACTGCACAATTCAAAGTTTCATATGCAAACTTGAAGGGTAGCTCTGAAAAGCTGGACCCCGAAAATATCATCTAAAACTGAGTTGAAATTGCCTAAAAAAAATAAAGCCTTGGAATAATTAGTGTGAAAATGTGGGTTCCAATGTGTGTTTCTAAACTCTCTCCAACTTGCAAACCTTTGGAGACAGAGGCCCTGTTACTGATCCTGACAGGATTTTGAGTTTTCAAAGAGCTTGTCTGAAATAGTGGATGGAATAACACCCCTGGAGGAAGCAGTCTTTGGGTCACCAGTCATAATGTCTAAATAGCACTGCTGAGAAAAAACACAAAAGCTCTGTTGTCCTATTGTGCAACAGAGCCAAAAATATTAATGCAGTTTGGCATAAGGAACAGTGTACGGACCCAAAATAGGTTTCCCCCTTGGTATTATTATAAAAACATGTTCTACATTAAAATTTAGCTGTGTGAGTTTTGCCAGTCCGCTGTCAGGACCTATGTATGTTTCTGCTCAGGTCAACTTGATTGCAGCAGGTGAAATTCCCTAGAAGATGGCAATACTGAGCACTTTGATGTAAACCAATAGGGAAACAGGCCTGAGAGGGAATAGATGAATCAACATCTTCATATATGGATGATGTTTAAATAAGCGGGTCATGTTTATTTGTTAGCTAGTTCTTGTTATGCTTACAGAACCAGTCTAACATGTTCCAGAGAGTATCTCATTAGGCATATTATTGTTCATTAACAATATTATCAACATCAGTCAGTCAGTGGCAGTTGCTGAGCACCCCCGGTGTGCAGAGACCTGAACCAGACCCTGTGCATTTTCAAAGGAAGGAGAAGACAGGTTTCTATCTTGATCTGCAAACACAACCAACGATGCATATAAAATCAAGTAGCTGCAAGGCAAATACCAGAGGCATATATGCATAAATGACTCTTAAGAACATATACGCCACCCAGGGTTTACATAATTTTTTTAGATTGTCAAAATAACTCCTTAGCTATAATGTTGAGTAAAAAACAAGTGCCATTAAGAATACATTTATGGCAAAACTGTATCATCAGTCAGTCATGTTGGGGATGTGATAATCAAATGCCTTGGGATTTATTTTCAAAACTACTATTGACTTTGCTGGATGGTTGAAACAGTTCCCTGACAGCTGAACTCTGAAGAAAAGGCAGCAATAACCAGCCAACTCACAAAGATAATAACAATAATAATAATGATGGCATTTGTTAAGCGCTTACTATGTGCCAAGCACTGTTCTAAGCACTGGTCAGGGATACAAGGTGATCAGGTTGCCCCTCATGGGGCTCATAGTCTTAATCCCATTTTACAGATGAGGTAACTGAAGCACAGAGAAGTTAAGTGACTTGCCCAAAGTCACACAGCTAACAAGTGGCAGAGCCAGGGTTAGAACCCATGACCTCTGACTCAAGCCTGGGCTCTTTCCACTGAGTCACACTGCTTCTCCAAAGTCTACATTGCACAAGTGGAAGTGGAGGAAGAAGTCAGGCAGTCAGTCAGTCAAATTTGGGTCAGAGACCAAGATTTCTGCTTTTTCTGCTTTTTATTTGAATAATCTGGTGAAAACAACGGAGATGGCTGGAATTACTAAATGACTGTGGCTTTGAAGATCTAACCTAAGACAATTAATATCAGGAAAAATGTTTTGGGGATGAAAAAAGCTCTTGAAATCCAAAGAAATATTTGAAAGCACTCAACATTAATACATGATATTTAAGGTAAAAAACTACTTGAAAAGAGTAAATAGAAAATGATAAAAGGGTAGAAACTGTTCACATCTAGAGTTACTCTGCAATTATGGGTCCCTATCCATTAAAGATAATCCATTTTAGACTAGCCCAGTATTTTATAATATGTTCATCAAAAACAATTTGGAACCCCTCCTGCTGTGAGCTGCTATACTGAACCCTCCAGGAATTTTAGACTCTACACATGCTATGATTCCTGAATTTGAGGAGTCTCTAATCTACGTTTCACACAGCTTCATCCACATGAATTTACAGGCTCTTCATAATAGGGAGGAATTGAATAGCATGGAGAGAAAACTAGAACTTAGAAATAGCTACTGGATTTATAATATCTAGTTCACGCCCCCATATTCAATAACATATATTCATTCAACATATGATTAATGTATGGAAATATTGCAAAACTTCTACTCAGTCTGCTCAATTTACACTGGCTTCATCCATACTTTCTTACTCTCTCCCACCTCCTACCCCCGCCCCAATCGTCTCTTTCAATCAATCATATTTCCTGAATGTTTATCTGTGTGTAGAGCACTGTACTAAGCGCTCCGGTGAGTGAAACACAACAAAGTAACAGACACATTCCCTGCCCATAATGATCTTACTTTCTACAACATCTTCTAATCTAAGGACAAATCTGTTTATATGTATGCTTCTGCCTAAAGCAAACATCCTCAGTTTCCCACAACCACAGATTCCCATGGAAAAACCTAACAAAAAGACCAGGAAAAAAAACAAAGAAAAGAGAGTCAATTTATTTTCATTCTGTTGTCTTATTTCCAGTAGGATTTGAATATGACTGCTTATCTACCCAGCAGCCTTAGGGAAACCTTTTTACTCACTTTTTTTTTAAAGTCCCACATTTTGTTGATTAAAAAGGTGAGTTGAACTCTCCCCAGATGCCATCTTGAAGTTTTATATTTGTCACAACCTCAGACGGCCTCTTTAACCTCAGACTACTGAACTGAGGAACCAGTAAAGTTGCTTGGGTCATCGTTTTGCCCAGAAGAATGGTATTTTACAAGGACATTTACAGTCAGGAGCAGGACTGCTCTATAGGTACTCAGTAATAGTGGAAGGCACTTCAGGAATGCAAAGGGAAGTGGGGAGGGAGGGACTGAGTTGATCGTTTCCTGCAGGGAACCTCCCTCTCTCCGGCCTGTCAGAGAAGCATTATTTGTGAGGCAGCTCCAATAGCAAACACATGCTTTGCTCTTCTGTGGACAGGAGGCCCTCTCCGGCCCTCATTAAGACCAAGAAATGGCCCATTTGGGGTGTCTCACTGCCTGTCAGAGCTGGGGCTGGAGGGGAACATTGATTCATCAATATGTTTTTTTTATTCTCTGGCCAGCAGACCACTACTATAGACCAAGATCCACTCATTTTCAGAGCTTAAGAAGAGGTGATTCAGTTAACTCAAACTTCTGAAAGAATAATGGACAATCAAAATAGAATTAGAAAGAGGTCAATGGGAGACATGAAATTATTAACATTATTGTATTGCTCTGATTATTAAGGATTTTAAAAAAACAAGAAGCAGAGTCTTCTAGTCTACCCTTGCAGTGAAGAGGGATCCACTCCCCCAAGCCTCTTTTAATTGAATTAAACAAAAATTCAACAATGGGTCCAGCTCTCCATTTGGGACAGAGACTGTGTCTGACCTGATTATCCTGTATCCACTCCAGCACTTAATACAAAGCTTGTCACATTGTAAGTGTTTAACAAATAACACAACTATTATTTTCTTGAATTGCTGCTCATTTTAAGCAGCTGTTCTGATACATCCAGAAGGGAACACAACACTTCGTTTGGCTTTGAAGGTACACTGGATCAAAGGTCTTATATGAGAGAAAGACAAGTGTTTATTATGTATTCTCATTGTGCAGAGCATCAAAATAAGGCCTTAGAGAGCAGCATGGGACACACAAGGTGTAATTCCTACTCTTAGGGAATTTATGGTCTAAATAAAGAGGCGCTCTCTGTAAACAAATGTAGATTGGCCTGGGCAGTGTGTTGAAACAGTGGGCTTCAGGCTAAATTTAAATTTCCCAAAGTTTAGAAATTTAGAAAAGGAATTGAATAGGCCCTGAACTATTGGCCTTGAACCATAGGTTCCAATTTCAGGGAAGTGATGGCAGTCAGTTTCCAGTGCTAGGGTTGGAGCTATTGTTTTCATTCCCTCATTGCATTTAGGTGTGGTCTTCTAGCCTCCCTCATCCAACATCTCCAGACCTGAGAATGTCTGAACAAGGCTGAGGAGCTAACAGCATCCCAACAGAGCAGAAAAGATGTCAAATTGGGCCTTTGTGCCCATTAACTTTTCAGAGCCTGTCTATCACTTCCAAATCCTGTCCCATTGGCTCGCCCCACTCTGCTCCTGCTCCCTTTTTGCCTGCAGCCTCAAAATTTGAAATTGGCATCTGTCTTCTGAACGACGACACTAATCTACTACACAAATGTGAGCAACTGTCTCCTTTCTTGGCTGGCCCTAACTTTGCCAGCGAAGTCCTAGCTCTTTCAAGTGAGTGCTCACCCCTGCACAGAGATTAACGTGATCACCAGGGATGGTTTTTTTTTCCACAGAGTGGGATTAGGGGTGTGTTTGGGAGCAGGATTGCTCCTCTTGGCCCTAGGGCAGCTCCACAGACACCAAATGTTCACTCCAGCCAAAGACTGGCTCTGCCATGGAATTGAGCTGAATCAGATTCTCTGACATTTCCCCACTTCACCGGGCTCTCTCAGGAGTGGATGAATGGCCTGCCCTGCTGCCTCCTTATTGCCTCTTCTTCCTCCTGTCTTCAGTGGAGAGCCAAGTGTAGTTACCTTGTCTCTCTTCCTCCCCTTTCTCATCAATTCAAAGGGAGACGGCAAGTTCACAACACTCTTTCAAACACGAGGTTCCAGAACAACTTAAATAAATGTGACAAAAGCAATACTAAAAAATAAGAAGTCATGACGCTTTTACAAACCCTACTAGAAAAGGAAGGACTCACCAGAAAGAGTCCAAGAAAACAGGAAACACATTCTACTCTGTAAAGGCAAAATATGCCCTTCTCAGGATTTCCAGGGAGACAGGTTCAATCAATCAATCAATCAACAGTATTTATATACTGTGTGCAGAGCACTGTACTAAGCTCTCGGGAGAGTATAATATAACAGAGTGGGTGGATACGTTCCCTGCCCATAAGGAATTTAAAGCCTAGAGGGGGAGACAGACATTAATATAGATAAATTTAAGGATAAGTACGTAAGTGCTGTGGGGCTGAGGGTGAGGTGAATATCAAGCACCCAAAGGGCACAGAGTTCCAAGTTCACAGATGATGCTGTGGGCACCATGCTGAAGTAATGAGATGGTTAAAACTTTGGTAAGGGTAGGAATAGCTTAAATGGTGACACTCTGTGAAACAGATTCACAACCTACTTTTTAGAGCTTAGTGCACCCGCTGCATGTGGCTACAAGAATAGGTTTGCACCTGTTTACCCACCGGATGTCACATGTTGTTAGCACACTTGTCTGAACTGCATGTCCTCACGGCTCTTTGTGCAGAGGAAAGGGATTTGCAGGAGCAAGGGATTTTGAGATACAACCGGGTATCATATTCTTATTTGCATATAATTTGGAGGCTCTTTTCCATAAAGGGCTTCCCAAGTTCCTTGACCAATAGTCCTCTATGTCTGTGTTTTCACGGCTGGCTCCAACTGAAGCACGTACATTGGGAGGAATTTATCAAAAGCAACAATTGAAACCCCCTAGGTTTCTTTGTAAGGGCACACAATCTCTTGGGGTGGGGAGGAGTCTGAAAAAATAGTATAGAACCTCAACAGTCGGGGGTAATTCCAGAGTGTTCCCAACCCAAAGGAAGGGAAAGACTAGATATACCCTTCAAACAGCTTTGCTACCATTTAGGCCCCACATTTCCCATTTCCCATCACCCACTTTGGTATCATGTGGGAGGCAATTACAATGGTTATGCCATGCTTTCTGGTCCTACAGAAGATATAAAAGATACGAACCTCGAAAATACCAGGAAAAGGCAAAAGAACAGGGTTACTTTTATGCAGGGCTGCTTTTACACAGGGCTCACCACCATATACTGTGGACCTATCAATCAATCGCATTTATTGAGCACTTTCTGTGTGCAGAGCACTGTACTAAGCGCTTGGGAAGTACAATATAACAGGGTTGGACGACACGTTCCCTGCCTATAAAGAGCTTACAGTCTAGAGGGGGAAAGCGGACATTAATATAAATAAATGGATTACAGATATGTACATGAGTGCTGTGGGACCAAGGGAGGGGTTAATAAACTCTTAAATCCAAGTGCAAAGTTGATGAAAAAAAGGAGTGGGAGAAGAGAAAATGGGGGCTCAAGTGGGGAAGGCCTCTTGAAGGAGATGTGCCTTCAGTAATGCTTTGAAAGCGGGGAGAGTGATCATCTGTCAGATACATAAAGGGAGGGCATTCCAGGCCAAAGGCAGGGCATGGACAAGAAGGTGGCAGCAAGATAGAAGAGTCTGAATTGCAGTGAATAGGTTGGCATTAGAGGAGCAAACTGTGAGGTCTGGGTTGTAGTAGGAAACCAGGGAGGAAGAGTAGAAGGGGACAAGGTGATTGAGTGCTTTAAAGCTGATAGTAAGGAGTTTCTGTTTGATGCGGAGGTGGATGGGCAACCACTGGAGGTTCTTGAGGAATGGGAAGACGTGCACTGAACGGTTCTGTGGAAAAGCGATCACTGTAAACTGAAATCAATGCTTTAGTTAGCCCCCTCCCAAACCAAAAGCCACCCTCATGTGCAGCTGGATGAAGTACACTTTTTCCTTCAATTTCTTCCCCTCCCCTTGCTGCAGCTCTGGTGTGTTGCAGAGGAATCTGCTTGGCAGTTGTGCAGCAGCTGTGCCCCCAGACAACCTGGTCCTGCTTTGGCAAGTTGGGAAGGGGAGTGAGCTCCCAGATTTGCAGGGAGAGAAGTAGGGATGGAGGATCACTCCCTCACCTTTAGTGTCTGCTCCCCCACCCCAAAAACCAATGGCTGGGAGGGAGACCTGGGGGAAAGGCATCATCTGCAGTCAAAAAATCACTTGCCCAGGGTGAAATGCCAAAAGACCCATTAGCAATAGCAAATATCCCCATCAATTACCACTGGCTAATTGAAGGAGGATCTGCTACTGCTAATGAGTCCAGCTCAGGGCATATGATCAGATCTGGGCAATGGATCAGTCAGTCCCTGCTGAGTCTGGAGTGGAGGGGGTGGAGAGAGAGGAGTTGGTGGAGCCAGCATGGGGATGAAGAAGGCTCCTGGTTGAAAGATGATAGAGACAGCTCCTTGTGGGCAGGAAACACGTCTACTAACTCTATTGTACTATACTCTCTTAGGTGCTTATAGTACAGTGCTCTGCACATTGTAAGCACTCAATATATAAGATTGATTGATTGGGCAGGGTGATATAATGACATCAGATTACATTTCAGGAGTGGGGAGGGGGGCCCTGCAAAATCCATTAGCCCCAAGCAAATGGAAGTGTTCATTCAGCCCTTGGAAAGACCCAGACTCCTCAAATATCTACTACTTTTTATAGCAGTGCCAATGGAAAACTTTAGCGATTTTTCTGTACAAATTTTGAAAGTCCATTGATTGAGAAAAAACACTGTGCAACAACAGTAGCGGTACCCCCAAGTCAGACCCCAGCCACACTGTCTATTTACAGATGTGTTTCCAATTAAATTTGCTCTTGGATGTTATGTTGGACAAAGCTTGTTTTTGTCATCATTTATCATAATTTATATTAGCCTTTCTCCTCTGATTCTGTTAGGCACTCTGGAAGCAAGGTAGCCTAGTGGAAGGAGCACGGGGCTTGGAGTTAGAGGACCCGGGATGGTAACCTGTCTGCTGTGTAACCTTGGGAAAGTCATAACTTCTCTGTGCCTCAGTTACCTCATCTGTAAAATGGGGATTAAAGCTGTGAGCCTCACAAGGGACATGAACTATGTCCAAACTGATTATCTTGAATCTACCCCAGCACTTAGTATACAGCCTAGCATATAGTAAGTGCTTAACAAATACCATAAAAAAAGGGAAGCAATCCCCTCTTTCAGGTGACTACAGGAGCACTGAAAACTTCGTGCCCCATTACCACCTTTCCCCAAGATTGTAAACTTTTTGACAGCACTAAACATGTCTAGTAATTTTATTGTTCTCTCACAAGCACTTAGCACAAGGCTCGGCACACTGTAGGTGCTTAATAAATACTACTGATTGAGGCCCTGGGCTGGCACTGAAAATATAAGATAAATAAACAAGGGAACAGTCTCTCTTCCTTCTCACCCTCCAAAAGTCACAGGGCTGTCCCAGACCTACTTCTCCTGCTTTGTCCTAACTTGAAAGTGGGAGCTATGGATCTGGCCCTTCCTCTTACAATAACAGCTTTTTCCAGGCAGGGAACGTGTCTGCCAACTCTGTACTCTTCCAACCATTTAGTACAGTGCTCTGCACAGCACAGGGCCTGCAGAGCACAGTGAGCACTTAACAAATACCACTGATTGACTGAGTGGCCTTGTCTACGTAACTTTGAAGTCACTTCACTTCTCTGTGACTCAGTTACCTCATCTGTAAAATGGGGATTAAGACTTTGAGTCCCATGTGGGATGGAGACTGTGTCCAACCTGATTAGCTTGTATCTACATTGGCGCTTAGTACAGTGCCTGGCACATAGTGAGCGCTTAACAAATATGAAATATATATATTTTTATTTCTTTTTTCCGGACCTCCAAGGTTGCCATCCACAGGCCTGCAGGGTTAAAGAAGCAGCATGGTTCAGTGGAAAGAGCACGGGCTTAGGGGTCAGAGCTCATGGGTTCTAATCTCGGCTCCGCCACTTGTCAGCTGTGTGACTTTGGGCAAATCACTTCACTTCTCGGTGCCTCAGTTACCTCATCTGTAAAATGGGGATTAAGACTGTGAGCCTCATGTGGGACAACCTAATTACCCCGTGTCTACCCCAGCGCTTAGAACAGTGCTCGGCACTTAGTAAGCACTTAACAAATACCAACATTATTATCATTATTACTAATGCGCTCAGTGGCCGCCTAGTGGCTTGACAGAGATACCGCATCTCCCTAGGCTTCCTTAGCTTATCACTTTTCCAGGTTGTGAGTCACAAGCTCTGAAGAGAATCAAACTTCCCCCCAGAAAATGGGAACTACTTTTGAAAAAGTAAGTTGAAAAAGAAGAATCAGTCTTGCAAACTCCTGGAGGGGAGTCTGTGAAGTCTCCTGGAGTGATATTTCTTCAAGGGCTATACTGCTAAGGGAAAGTCCACTGAATAGTTCCCCAGAGACCCATGCAGGAATTCCACTTTGTCTTCACAACAAAGTTCTCTAGGGGCCTGCATGCTAATAAATAGACTTGAAAACTGACCAACTATTAAACACTTTTTATCAATACAGAAATAACACATGTGGGTGGCACCTTACAGCCCAAAGCATTTTATATCCTAAAGCACAAGCTATAGAGGAAAGAGAAGGGTTATATTTTGGGGGGGAGAAAGGCCAGTCTCATACTATCAGAAAAGCAACCCAGACCAACAGTTAGGACTAAAGTGAAAGAGGATGCAATAATGAGGGAGTTTGTTCAATAATTGTATTTATTTCTAATAATGTCTGTCTCCCCTTCTAGATTGTAAGCTCTTTGTGGGCAGGGAATGCTTCTGTTTATTGTTATACTGTAGTCACCCAAGGGCTTAATACAGTACTTTGCACATGGTAAGTGCTCAATAAATACAGTTGAATAAGATCCTTTAAGATCTGTAAATGTAAAAAGGATATGCAGGACTGGTATATCAAAATAAAAATGCAGCAGAATGGTCCAAGACACTTTCAAACCCCAAGATATGTACCTGCTGGCTGTTCTCTGGATCCTCCCACGTGAAGGAAGGGAAATGGGTGATGTTTACCTACAGTGTTTTTCTGCACTGATCTGGGTATCCCAAAGAAGTTAGCAGTCACCTCTGACGCCGGTCTCTGACTCTGTTTTGCAATGTTTTATGAAAGTTTGCCCTCCCCTCACCTCAAGTGGCCTCTCCATCAAGCCACCATAAAAAGCTAAGGTGGAATATAATGTCCTGTATATAACAAGTTTCCTAGGCTTCAGTCAAATCTCCTATTTCAAAGGGGAAAACAACCTCCTTTTAAGTTTTGAGGGATGTACATCTTCAATGACAATGCCCTTTTGGCCAACCACTTTTTTTTTTTAAGCCTGTTTTCTTATATCCTATGAACAACTGTGTCCTGCCTTACAGCATGAACCGGGACTATGATTCGATAGTTCCTGGATCCACGTTCCCAAGAGAAACATAGACAGAGTCTATAAATATGTCCAGGGCAACTCATAAATAAGGAGAAGGAATTCTTTCCTGTCTCACAGTGGGAGGGTAAAAGGAATATTGGCCTGGTGGTAAGAGAACAACTTCAATCAGACTCTGCAGCCTAATAAAAGAGGCCCATGGGCAATGGTTTCACAGGCTCTGGGGCAAAGGAATCCTACCCTGACCATTCCCAAGGCCAAAGTTTGTCTCTTCCTGTCCTTCCTGGAGGGCCCCAGTCCCTTCCTCTTAGCACATATTCCTTTCCCTGACCTTGCTGGGGTCATTTTTAGTCCATCAGTAGCCATGGCAGAGGGAAGAACTAGGGGGCACTTGCCAGGATGGTAGTGGTGGGTCTGGGAAGCAGCATGGCCTAGTGGATACAGCATGAGCCTGGGAGTCAGAAGAGACTGGGTTCTAATCCTGGCTCTGCCACTCGTCTGCTGTGAGACCTTGGGCAAGTCATTTAACTTCTTTTAGCCTCAGTTACCTCATCTGTGAAATGGGGATTAAGTCTGGGAGCCCCATGTGGGATAGGGACTGTGTCCAACGCTTATATCTATAGAGAAGCAGCATGGCTCAGTGGAAAAAGCACGGGCTTTGGAGTCAGAGGTCATAGGTTCGAATCCCGGCTCTGCCACTTGTCAGCTGTGTGACTGTGGGCAAGTCACTTAACTTCTCAGTGCCCCAGTTACTTCATCTGTAAAATGGAGATTAACTGTGAGCCTCACGTGGGACAACCTGATTACCTCATATCTACCCCAGCGCTTAGAACAGTGCTCTGCACATAGTAAGCGCTTAACAAATACCAACATTATTATTATTATCTACCCCAGCACTTAGTTCGGTGCCTGGCATGTAGGAAGTGCTTAACAAATACCACAGTTACTATCATTATTATTATTATTATTATCATTGAGGTAACTGTCCCCTTGTCCATCTTTTAAAATAACTCTGGGATGAGAGTGCATCAGAATTTAAATTACCCACAACTATAGTATTTCAATTCTCCAAGTTACTGATATTCATGGTCATTTGTAGTAATGATGCTCCTTACCTGACATTCTGGCGAATGTGGGATCAGGGTGGCCACTCGTCCAGTTTTCTGGTAGTCTGATTTTCATTTGGTCTGTCCCGTGTCCGGTACCATCGGGAAAGTGGCGAAGAGGTATCCGATAGTCCCATCAGTAGCCATCCTATGTTGAATGGGATAATAAAAAATTTTATAGGAAGATTAGATTTCAAAAAATCTTATATGAGGTACATTAAAGAAAGCAGAAATAGAAAGTGGGGTATGGACTACCAAAGGAGCTGACTTTCCTGGAGATTCAGGTGCCTATTTCAAGGCCCGAAGCCAGAACAGTGTTTGTTTTTAACCTTCAGATTGTTCAGAAATTCCTCATTTGTTTGAGATGTTCTGGCTAAGTTCTGAGACTCAAATTTTGGTTCTGTGCTGGTCTCCTCACCCTCAGCCCTCCTTCTTCCCACCTGCCTGGGGTTGTGATCTTCTTATGCTCTTGTGGATAGAGCTTGTTTTCACTGGCTTTATCCCAGCACCCTTTAAATGCCCAGAACTCTGCAGCGGGCTCCAGCCCCTCTGAAACCATGGAGTGGATTAGGAATTTCAGGATCTCGATCTCGATTCTCGCCATCATCATGATTTAATATGTGTGCGGCAATGATCCATGGGGAAACTGTAATGACCAACTGGCGTGGTTTCTGCCTTTTTAAGGGGTTAGCAATCTAAAATCTGGGGACCCACTCTCCAATCCTCAAAAACTACTAATCACACCCATAATAACTGAGAAACAAGTAGTAAACTATCAGAAACACTCATTTGCCACCTAAACACTTGAGCTGATGGACCCAGGTTTGAGGCTGAGCTCTGCCACTGGCCTGTTGTCTGACTGGAGGCAGCTCACTTGACCTCTCTAGACCTCAGATTCCTCAACTGCAAAATGGGGATACTAATTAATACCTGTCTTTCTACCTACCTTACAGGGTAGTGATGAGAGAAGTAATGTGAGAGCCCTTGGGGAACAGCACTTACATATATATCTTCATACTCTATTCCTTCCCCTACCTGAACTTTTAGGGTCTGTCTCTCCCACTAGATTATAAAATCTTCATGTCTAACTTTACTGTAGTCTTCCACCTGCTTAATTCAGTGCTCTAAACAGAGTAAGCACTCAGTAAGTACTTCTGATTGACTGAGGTCAGGCCTCAAGGCTCAATCATATTTATTGAGAGCTTTCTGTGTGCAGAGCACTGTACTAAGTGCAAGGGAGAGTACAATATAACAATATATCAGAGTTGGTAGACACATTCCCTGCCCACAATGAGCTCCTAGTCTAGAGGGGAAGACAGACAATAACATAAATAAATTACAGATATATACATAAAAATGCTGTGGGGCTGAGAGAGGGGTGAATAAAGGGAGCAAATCTAAGTGCAAGGGCAACATAGAAAGGAGTGGGAGAAGTGGAAATGAGAGCTTAGTTTGGGAAGGCCTCTTGGAAGAGACGTACCTTCAGTATAGCTGCTCGTTCACATTGTTTCACAGGGAAATCAAGACTGGGGGATAAGGGGAGGCTCCTCACCACTCTCCAGGCAACTGTGGGATGCCTCCCCACCTCAGGGTCGAGGTGGTAGAGCAGTGGGGCCATATTTCAGGCCTCACCTGACCTGGCCTGGGACTCTGGTGTCAGAGAGGGTATAGGTGGTTTCTCATCGCTCTCACAGTTTGGTTTACAGCCCCAATGTGAAAGAAAAGACAAGAGAAACAGTAGATGGATCTCCCTGTTACAGTTGAGGTTAAAACAACCACTCGGGACAGCTTGTATTACTCTCAGGATTCAACGACCTGGCAGGTTTGAGAGCTTTGAAATGAGGCAGCAGACAGTGAAATCTGAGCTCACCCACACCTGTCCTCACAATGTAACCTTTCTTTAGCACATTGCTTGGTGCCTGGAGGTAGTTTTTTTTTTCTTTTTAATTACAGTGAAGGGTCCAGAGGAACACAATTAAAGTTTTCTCCTGCTAGGATTTTTCTTTTTTTAATTAATCCATTTTAAATGTAACATTCCCAAGCCACAGCTTAGGCAAATCTCTCTCTTCTCCCTCCACTCTCCTCCCTCCCCACTACTCCTGGATTCTACACCTGAGGCAAAGTGTGTTAAAACCATCATGATGAGGATTTGGCTCCTTGATTGAGATTCAATAACTGTTAACTACAGGGGCATATAGAACAACAATAATAATAATGTTGGTATTTGTTAAGCGCTTACTATGTGCAGAGCACTGTTCTAAGCACTGGGTTAGATACAGGGTAATCAGGTTGTCCCACATGAGGCTCACAGTCTTCATCCCCATTTTCCAGATTTGGGAACTGAGGCCCAGAGAAGTAAAGTGACTTGCCCAGTCACATAGCTGGCAGGTAGCAGAGCTGGGATCCGAACCCATGACCTCTGGCTCCCAAGCCCGGGCTCTTTCCACTGAGCCATGCTGCTTTGAGTGCATCTCTATATGACTGCCACTCTACATCCTTCAATGGCTAGAGAAGCTTTCTTTCAATGAGGACCTGGGCTCTAACCACAGCTATGCCAACTGCTTTCCTGGGTGACCTTGGGCAAATCACTTATTCTCTGTGCCCCAGTTCTCCTGTTTTCTCTCTTACTGAGACCGGGTCCAACTTAACTTGTATCTATCCCATGCTTAGAACACTGTTGGACGCATAGTAAGTGCTTAACAAACACCATAAAAAAATTTCTCCCTCTAGAAACTGCCACTTCCCAGTCCCAGCTCCCCAACCTCACCTCTAGTTCAATATCAATTTCCCTGTGCCGCCCTGCACCTTCCTCCGCAGCAAAAACAGCTCCATCTCTTAACTCCTTGTATTCTTCCAAATCCAAGTCTGAACACATCTCCTCTCCCTGCTAACAAAATTAGCCTTCACCTTCGCCTCAATTCCCTGCTAACTGGAATTTTACCATTTGTGCCTAGAATGTGTTTTGAAAAGAATAAATCAAGCTGTAGTTTAAGACTAGAGTAAGATATTTCCTCTGGAAATTTCTGTGGTGAATCATTAGGTTTAAGTTAACCAGAGCAAGGCAGAGAGGGTGAAGGATTAAAAGGAATACCACAACAGCTCCAGCACCCAGAGGAAATCTTAACCATTCTACACTGGGGAATTTTTCTTTAGTTGCCCTTAGGCAAAGAGAAAGATACTGCTGGGCTTAGATATACACAAATGCAAAAGAATGTGAGGAGGGAGGTGGAACTGGTAGAATGACTACAATTTTCCTTTTAAATATTTTTGAAAGTCCCTCATGTAAAGCATTGAGATGTTCCTACTTCTCTATTATGACCATCTCAGCACAGCTGCTCTGGTTGGTGGAACAGGTGAGGAGAATGAAGGGGTACCCAAACACGCCTGTGTGGTTAGCTGAAATTGGGATACTGAAAGCAAGGAGGAAAAAGGAAACGTTTTGAGGATAATCAATCAATCCATGGCATTTATTGATCTCTGACAATAGGCAGAGCACTGAACTAAATACTTGGGAGAGTACAACAAAGTTGGTAGACATGTTCCTTGTCCATTAGAAGCTTACAGTCTAGAGGGACCCAGTAAAAAGAAGCCTCATATAGCATTTCATCTTAGCCAGAAACAGAGTCATTTTCCATAGATAAATCATCATGGCCTACTGCAATCAAGAAGCACCTATTTTTGGGCAGGAACTTTGTAATAATGGTGAACAAGTTGGCAAAAACAGCTCTGGGCTCAATAAACACCAAACATGACAGCACAATAGTGAACAATACTTGTGTGTGCACAGTGTGGTCAGGATGTGGATTCGACATTGACCTTTCCAGCCACACACACACCCTTAGGTGATTTTCCACATTAGTGGAATCTTCTTCAAACACCAAGGGCAATTTACATAAAGTTATCTTTCTCACATATATAAAAACATGACATCTCTCAGAATATATACAGAGGAAGGTTTATGGTTGTAGTATATTTCTCTATCCTATTTCAGATCCAGATGACTTATCTCTCTCCCACAGAAAAAAACTCCTTGGGATTAAGCTGCTGATATCCACCATTCTACTAAAAAAACCCAAAGGGGAAAGGAATCCACACCTGTCAATTTAGTCCAATACATTCTCATTAGGCCATTCTGCCTGTCAAAGTCTTAACTCCCTAAATATTGAATGGGGTTAGAAATGCAGATAAGGGAAAACTTGTGATTTGAGTCTAGGTAATATTTCTTTTTCTTTGGCTGTCCATAATCACAGAAAGGTTTACTGAGCCAGGTTCTTTCTCACTAAACACCCAGTGACTCAGAGGCAGATTTGATGGAGTCCATGACCCCGGAATGCTGAACCCCCAGATACAATTTGCTGTCTTTGCCCGAAACACTTTTTGTTTAATTTCTAAAATGCTGGCAAGGTTATCATCATCATCAATGGTATTTGTTGAGTACTGGTCATATGCAGAGCACTGGATTAAGTGTTGGGGGGAGTACAAGCAATGAAATTTATTAAGCACTTACTGTGTGCAAAGCACTGTACTAAATTCTTGGGAGAGTACAACAACAGACACATTCCTGCGTATAACGAACTCACAGTCTACAGGGAGTTAGTACTGATGGGTCTGCTTCCATTTTGTCTACTCACTCACCACTCTCCCAAATCAACTGGACCCACATTTTAAGACCAAAGTAAAAGAAAAAAGATGTTCTTTGGGTCATTTATTCCACCTATCATAAAGTAGAATTTATTCTAATCTGGAGACTGTCCAAAGGTTTCCCACAGCCTGTTTTCATTCAAAGAATTCTCATTAAAGTAATTTCCTGGGCCCACCCTAGTTAGCGGTTTGTTTGCTAATACATGGGTATGAGAATTCACACAGCCTAGACACCCTGATGCTGGTTCCTATCCCAGAAATTCGAGTTTAACAGTGACTTAATATATGTGGCTTTCAGCAGAGGCGCCAATTTCAGGAGGCATCAAACGGAACCACCCTTCTCAGAATTGGTACTTTCTGCTCAGTACAGTTGGGGTGGAAGCTACAGTCCGTTTATAAGCCATACATCTTTGGCAGTGATGGGTCCAGTCTTCATCACTTGGTGGCAAGATGAGCCTGCCTCTGCACCCCGTCAGATCAGGGCAGTCCAGTATTCTTACCTCCGGGTACAGGGAGATAGTACAGTCCTCCCAGTCGTAGGATCATAGTGCTCCAACCTCACCCCATTCCAAGGTTGCTTGTGAGCCTAGTAATAATTATAATTATGGTATTTGCTGAGCATCTTTAATGGTATTTGTTAAGCACTTACTATGTGCCAGGCACTGTACTAAACGCCGGGGTAAATACAAGATAATCAGGTTGGACACAGTCCAGGTCCCACATGGGGCTCACAGTACTAATCCTCATTTTACAGATGAGGTAATTGAGGCACAAAGGAGTTAAGTGATTTACCCAGTGTCACTGAGCAGACAAGTGATGGTGCAAGGATTAGAACCCAGGTCCTCCTGATTCCTAGGCCCGTGTTCTATCTACTAGGCCACGCTGCTTCTATGTGCCAGGATAGCAGTGGGCATTCCTGGTCTCCGCTCCTCCCCGCCCTCCCAAAGGCAGCAGGGAGGACAATCCTATCCTAAGAGTTTGCTCTCTTCCCCAGAGGCTGTCTTAACAGAGGCCTAACCCCTGCTATCTCTGGCAACAGCAGACTCAGCTCCCCACCACCATTATAACCAATCCAAGGAGGAATCCAAGAGCACCTCTGCATCTGCCTGCCCCACAGCATCTCTATCTTCTCCTTGTTCTATCTCCCCCTGTGTCTCTCCTCTTTGGAGCGCTCTCTTTTGGATCTGTCTCTCTGTCTCTTCTCTCCGGGTCTGCCTCTCTGTCCTATTCCTGTTTTTAGTCCTATCTAGACTGTAAGCTCGTTGTGAGCAGGAAACATGTCTACCAACTCTGTTGTACTGTACTCTCCCAAATGCTTAGTATAATTTTCTGCACATGGTAAGTGGTCAATAAATACCATTGATGTATTGATGGCTCTCTGTCTCTTTCCTCTAACCTGTCTCTGGCTGTGGTTTCTGTGGCTGCCTGAAGGCAACTTCTAGTTTTAGGGGCATCCGTTGCTGGCTTCATCTCTGACTTTGTCTTTTACCTGCATTTTTGCCCTTCCGCTTGGAAGTTTTACTCCCTGTAAGCCCCAGCCCATTTTCCCCCATATTCAAAATGAAAGCGTAATTTCTTTGTGGCTATTTCTTTATCTTTAAGATGGGGACACCCCACTTAACTCAGGGGTCTCCTGGCATGATTAAAAGGAGGACAACCCAGAGCAAATGCAGCACAGAGGGTGATAGTTGTCACTGGTGTAATGAATGGGTAACTACACAATGTTTATTCTGATTTAAAGAGCATAAAGCAAAGAGTCACTCAAAAACAACACAGCCCACAGAAGGGTGAAGAAACAACTCTCCCCGCTCAGGGAAGATGCAAGAAGGTTATCTGGATTTGGGCACTCTGTGATGTGAAAAGGAGCTGATACTATTGTTTGCTCTTTAAAGGCAGGGACTGTGTCTAGTTCTTCCTTGAGAGCTTCCTACTGCACCTTGCCCCAGACTGAGCCCCCCTTTCCCTCTGCTCCTGCTCCCCTCCCCATTCCCCATCCCCTGCTCTCAGCTCTTCCCTCTCTCCCTCCCCTCAGCACTGTGCATATTTGTATATATTATTTATTACCCTATTTATTTTGTTAATGACATGTATATCTCTATGATCCTATTTATCTTGATAACGTTGTTTTGTTCTGCTTTGCTGTCTGTCTCCCCCATTTAGATTGTGAGCCCGTTATGGGGCAGGGATTGTCTCTATCTGTTGCCGAATTGTACATTCCAAGCAAGTACAGTGCTCTGCACATAGTACATGCTCAATAAATACTACTGAATGAATGAATGGTAAAAACCTCAATCATCCAGAACTCAGGGCTGATGCAGCAAAAATTCATAGGTATTTGGACAACTGAATTTGCTTATAATAAAAATAATTGTGCTATTTGTTAATCATTTAGTAGGTGTCAAGCACTGTTCTAAGCGCTGGGGAAAATAAAAGATGATCAGGTCAGATAGTCCCTGTTCTACACAAGGCTCACGATCTAAGTAGGAAGGAGAGCATGTATTGAACAGGTATCGCATATATGTTCTAACTGCAGCTACATTTCTTGTATCATCCAGACATACCAAATAAAAGTTTTCTAAGTATCACAGATAAGATTTAGTCACTAGTACATTTACTTGATTTGAAGGTGAAGGGTTGCATATATGATAATGAGCATTTTATGTCATCTCTGAGCTTTGCAGTTTAGTCCTGCATAGTATTTCACTCTGCCTTACATTCATATTTGTTCTCCAGTGTCACTTATTCCTCATAGTACCTGACTTACAAGGATTTGTATAGAATATAGGACTACTGGGCTTAAAAAGTTTAGCTCTGTTGGACAGTCATAGCCATCCTGGAAAAGTCTGTAAAACAGTTTACTATGGCATTTGGACAACAATAATGGCATTTATTAAACGTTTATATGTTAAAAGCTATGGTAGAAGTAAAGTGGATGGATCAGACATAACCTCTGTCCCCTCCTAGACTCGCTCTATCTTCTCCATCTTTGACAGATGAGGAAACTGAGCCACTGAGAGGTTGTGACTTGCCCAAGGCCAAAAAGAGGAGCCGGGACTAGAATCTGAATCTCTGGACTACTAGTCCCGGGATGTTTCCCTTATATCAGACTGCTTCCCTATTACTATGCTGCTGGGCTCTGTGTATAGAGGATGCCCAATAAGTCACCATAACCTTCACAGTGATTCTGGGAACTGGCTGGCTGACAGACTGACATCCCTTCCACCTTTACCCTATAAGCCACTTGCTTACTCCTAGCAAGTTTCTGTCTGAATCCTAGAGAGGCCCACAGTTAAAGTAAGGAAGCCCCTTCTTTTTAAAAGGGCACAGTCAGTGCAGGCTGCTGCTTGTAAATAGCCTAATTGCGATTAGCTGGGAACCCTTCCAAGACACCACAACCCATCAAAAGCGTTTAGTCTGCATTAGAGCAGCAAGTGGAGGAAAGAGAAAGGTCAGACCTATAAAGTTGGTGCATAAAAAGGGCCAAGACTGAATAAACACTGAAATAAACAATTTCAGAACCAACTTGACCAGCAAAGCTGTACACAAAGGAGTACAGCTTAATGCTTTCTTACAATTTAACAACCTCCCCTATACACACACATACACACACACTTCCCTGGGCACCGCCATCACTGGACTTTGAGAAAGTCAACTGTTTGAAAGATAAAAACCAATTCTTGAAGACCAGGAAGAGTCTGAACCACCAGATCACCTAAAAATCTCACTTCAGCCAAGAATTGCAGCCTTCTCAATCAAGCCTAAAGTCAGAGCTGCTAAACAAAGTGGCCAAATCCAAGGATTTGAATGACAAGCCCTTTTATTTTTACTTTTCCTCATCTGTTGGAGTTATTAATGACCAGTGAAATGAACAAAAGGTTGATAGGAGGAAGAGAGGCAGGATGGAGCAAAGGGTGTGGAAAATTCACAAGATGGATAATCAATCGGTTCTGAATCAAGCGAGAGTTTGCTGTATCACTAGCCCACTGTCCCCACCCAACCAACCCCCACCCATCCAAGGTGTACCTCCTCTCCAATGGCCGGAGGTGACTCCCTAAGAATCACCTCCTCACCTCCCCATCTTCACGGCCCTACTAAAATTCCATCTCTTCCCGGGAGCCTTTCCTGAATAATCTCTTAATTCCCCATTTTACTTTCCCTTCCTACTCTGTCACCCATGCACTTAGTTCCACCCCTTCAGGACTTCTCTAGACTGCTTTGTCCTTGGGTGCTTTCCCTACCTATCAAATCAATCAATTAATCAATGGTATTTACTTACTGTTCACTGTGTGCAGAGCACTGTACCAAGCCTTTGGGAAAGTACAGTACAGTATTGTTGGTACTCATTCATTATTTCAATTGTATTTATTGAGCGTTTACTGTGTGCAGAGCACTAAGCACTTGGAAAGTACAAAAGTACACAGTAGTCACGATCCCTGCCCACAGGGCACTTAAAGTCTAGTAATTTATTTTAATAACGGTCTCACCTGCTAGACTATAAGCACCTCAAGGGCAAGATCGTGTCTACTGAATCTACTGTACTCTCCAAAGTGCATAGAAGAGTGCTTTGTACATAATAAGAGCTCAATATACATGATGGATCAACTAGCCAATGCACCTGTTGTTTCTAAATGATTCCTTTTTATGTATCTTTCCTCCCTCATTTAAATTATGAGTTCCTTATAGAACACTGACTGTGCTTGAATTGGTTGTTTTATATCAACTCCAGTACTTACCACAGCGTCTGGTGAGTGATTAATAAATAACATTATCATCTGGCCTCCATTACACCTGCTTTAGAGGGCACAGTAATTCTCTCAGACCCCTGGAAGGGCAAGTGTGTTATTCCTGCACAGCATCAACTGCCTGTCCCTTAAGTGTCCACGTTACTACCCTGAAGGAGTTAAGGCTTGGAGGAAACGAGTCAGAAGAGTGAGTACCTACTGGGTGGAGCGCTAAATTCCCCAACCCGCCCAAGGAAGGCCAAGGCACAGCCCATCAATAAATTGTTTTGCACAAGATTCCAAATATTTAACATAACCTATTCCTGATTATTCTTGGAATGACCGAGGAAAGGAACAGTATGGAAAAATAAACATACCTACCCCCCCCCCCCCCCATCCCATGTTATCCAGTTCCCACCTCAGAACCCATCAAATCCCCGGGCAGAGCTACTGACAAATGAACAAAATTAACTGCTGAGAATCACACCTCCTCTCCTGCTCGGTTTCTAGTGGAAGCTCTGGTGGGAAGTGAAAGAAACGAAGGACGCTCAGCTAGAGGTAGAGCTAGGAAAAACAAGGGGCCTGGATTAGCCCACAGGCGGGCTAATTCGGCACGACCTGAATAATAAATAAGGAGAAATTCTTCAAAAATAAACTGCAGTTCTAAGCCTGCCCATGAGGCGAGGTGTGAGTTACGATGCAGGAGCTGCTAGTGTGAGCAGCTACAGTTAAGGTGGGGGAGGAGGGAAGTTAGGGAAATGTGCTTCAATGCAGTGGTTTCTACATTTAATCCACTGCCATCTGTCTTTATTTTGCTGACTCACTGCTTTCATTTTAGTTGGCAGTTCAATATCGTTTTGGCTACAGTCTCTTTTCACTGTTTACTGAGGGTTGATGTGGATGGAGAATTAGTTGTCTCATATTCATTCACTGCATGAAATACTACCCCCAGACTGTGTGTTGCTTGTCACGAGGTTCAGGCCAAGCACCCTGGGTTTTGATGGAGAGTGGAGATTAAGTGTAGGGTAACACATCATTTAGGACTGATTGTGCGGCTAGATTTCTCCCCGGTCTTGCCAAATGATCTGTGAGGTAATGCAAATCCCTTGCACAAGCCCAGCGAGTACAATACTCTTTAATTTGGAGAGAAAGGCAGAGAGTCACACACCGACAGACCAGCAGAGACACACTGACCAACAGAGAGACACACACACACTGAAACACACAAAGACACACAGACAGACCGAGACACACAGAGACAAAGAACCAGAGAGAGCCAAGAATAGCCAGTTAGCAAGAGTACGGATACAGAGCCTTGATCATTCCAGATTCGGGTCCTCATGATCCCTAGCCCGCTAGGGAGATGGTAGGTCCTTTTTGATTCCTTATACACATCATCATGTGACATTTATTGAGCACTTGCTGGGTGCAGAGCATTGCGCGAAGCATGTGGGAAAGTAAAATAACACAGACCCTGCCCTGAAGGGGCTTATGGTCCAGAGATCATGCAGGGTTGAGGCAGCAGCAGGTTCCAGATTTTCCAAAGACTAAACAGTACTGGTGGCACCTTCTGTATGAGATGAAGGCCTAGACCCAGGTGGGCCTCAGGGAGCCCTTGCTGACCCTGAGTGGGCTTGGATAATGCCAAGAAACACACATCGATCCCAGGGCTTACCTGCAGCACGCCTCCACTCACGGGAGGCCCTGGAAATCTGCTTTGTTGCAGGATCTCCACAGTTCCTCCAGGTCTGCCTAAAGAACTGAACCTCCACCAGTCGCAAGACTGCTCCATCCTCCCAGGTCACTCCTCTGGCTGGGAATGCTCTGGGTCCACAGAGACCGCCCTGGCTGCTGTAATCTGGAGCAAACCACAAGTCTGGACCCATAGCTCAGCTATGACTCTTAACCCAGCTCTGGTATGGTGGGGAAAGGGAAAGAATGGGAACCATTTGGCATGTGGTCAGTCCTCCCTGTGGCAAATCACCAAATGCCTTCAAGAAAGGCAGGTGAGCTCGCCCTTCCCTCCCCACTGTTATAACTGTGGGGCATTAGCCTGGATCATTAAAGAGACCATCTGACTGGAGGAGGGATGACTGAAAAGGGAACCCATTGGCAAAGTGGGGATCAAGAAATCTCTGTGTCTCTAAAAGAGCACACCTGTGTTACTCTCTCCCAGAAGACACTGCAGAACTAAGGTCTTGCTACGCAGAGGGCATCTGGGCATTGACCGGATAGCCCTTTGGGGTAAGCTCCCTTTTTTGCCTTCTCCAGAAGGGATGGAGAGCAGCAGCATCATAGATGGAATCTATTAAGAGCTTACTGCAAGCAAAGCACTGAACTAAGCACTTGGGAAACTGCAACAAAACCACGGCTCACAGTAACTGCCCTCCAAGAGCTTATGATCTAATGGAGGTGATCAGAAAAGAAAAAAATGACTTATAAATGGGGGGAGCAGGAGGGAGAAAACTTCAGCAGGAAATAGGGCAAATGTATCAGGGTGAAATTGCCAAATCATATGAATATACAAAATAAAAAGTACCAATGTATCCCTGGCCTACGTTTGTGAGTTTGAAGCACCACAAACTTTACCACTTTACCCTCCACCCAGTGCCTGACTTTGAATAGTGTCTGTAGTTTTAGTAGCAACACTATATGCAGCCACGGTATTATTTCTATTAGCAAAATATGACACCCCCACTGACTTATTTCTTTCAGTTACTGGAGCTATCATAGCCACATTTCCTCTATGATTGTGGTAAGGACATGAAAGCCTAGTAGAAATGTTTCAGGATGGTACAGCATTTTGCTGGCCCAAAGACTTTTTAAAATTAATCTGCAAGATTGATTTACATATTTCAGCTCCAAGCCCTTTGTTGCCAAAGCAGGTTTATACCGAGAGGAAGATCGACGCCACGTAACTCCCTGAGCTACCCAAAACAACAGTCAGATTCAGAATCAGGGTAAAAAGAAAATGAAAGCAGCAGCCTGCAAGACAGGAATATGATGCACTGAGGAGGTTACTGTGGGACTTGAGAACTAACCTGAGGCAATATCATAGTAATAATAACAACAATGGTATTTGTTAGCACTTCAAGAGTTGTTCTAAGTGCTGGGGTAGATACAAGATTATCAGGTTGTCCCATGTGGGGCTCACAGCCTTCATCCCCATTTTGCAGATGAGGTAACTGAGGCAGAGAGAAGTTAAGTGACTTGCCCAAAGTCACACAGCTGACGAGTGGTGGAGCCGGAATAAGAACCCACAACCTCTGACTCGTAAGCCTGTGCATTTGCCACTAAGCCACGCTGCTTCTCGCTAATATCCCCTGCAGACACTAGTGACACTTGAAGGAAGGTTTCTGTAGGACTGAACCCCAAAGAACTGGCAATGGCCAGTGGGAAGGGATCCCACCCAACAAATTCCATTTTATTGCCTTAATCCTACCTTCATATCAAGGTTCCTTATCCTCTTTGGGACTTACAAAAACAGGTGAAGATGAAAATAGAAATTTAAAATGAGATCTTTAGCATGACACATTTAGTTCTGCCTCCTGCCTTTTTCTGGGCTAAACACGGTAAAGCGGTAAAGGGAAACTGTGGATCTTTTAAACACTATTTTCCAAGGGACAAACGGGAAGGTAGCTTGTGAAAAGTAGCCCTGGTAATGTAAACACTGTTAAAATACATATGCCTGCCAGCTGCATTGTTGAAGACCATTTCAGGGGCCTGAATAAACCTGTGTCTCACTGACACAGATGAAAAGTGTTAGCTAATGAATGATCCCAGCTGAATTCAGAACCCAGCAGAGTTATTTATGTGTCAGGCTCAAATAGAAAATTTATTGGTTAACAGATATCAAATGATTCAATCACCAATACACTCATGGCTTAATTCTCCTCTCCTACTCCTTCCACTCTCTCACCTCTCCCTCTAAAACAAAAAGCAGTCTAGGAATGTTTCTAATAGAGGCTCAAGAATCTTTTGGAATAGGTGCTTAAGTGACAACTCAGAGGGCTTTTAAAGGTGTGTTCCTTCTTCACATACTCGACTACCAAATCCTGTCGGTTCTGGAGTGCTTCAATGCAGTTGCATAACGCAGTTAATCAGAATGGCGTGCCTTCATGAGCAGCAGTTGCCTTGGAGTTGCAATCACTGTGGTATTTGTAAAGTGCGATGTGCCAAGCACTGCGCTAAGCACTTGGGTAGATAATCCTATTTGACGCTGTCCCATTTGGGGCACATGGTCTAGGGAGGGTGTAGGAGTTTAATCCCCATTTTACAAATAAGGAAACCAAGGCACAGAGAAGTTAAAAGATTTGCCCAAGGTCACACAGCAGCCATGTGGCAGAGCTGGGATTACAACCCAGGTCCTCTGACTCCCAGGCCCTTGCTCTTTCTACTAGGCCACCCTGTTTCCTATGGAACCACTGCTGGGACACTGCTTCATCACCCTTCATGCTCACTGGCCTCTTTCCACACCTTCCGTTCCTCGTTTTGCACCAAATACACGCATTCGGGTCAGCAAAAGGGCAGAGGAAACCAGCAAACAACAAGCGGTAGCAAGATTCATTTCCATTTTTCTTTTGGCCTTAATGAGTTTCACCTGTTTTGTGTGTTGCTTCTGTCCTGGGCTTGTCCCTTACGCCATTTCAGTATTTTAATGTTTCATTAGTCCTCACATGCCTGCTTCCAGAGCTCCCCCACCTTGTGTGTGTCCCCTCCCCCACCTTGTTTATTCACAGATTGGGAGCCCTTCGAAGGATGGGACCCGTGTCTAATTCCTACCTTTATGCTCTTTCCCAGCATTTAGTTCAGTGCTCTGCACAGAGTAAGCACTTAATAAATACTATTACTATTCTCCATTTTTCTATCCCTGAAAATTCAGGACATATTAAAGTCAGGCCCCATGCATCCTCCTGAGCAGTTTCACTGTCAACTGTAATTTTTCTCTAACTACTGCATTTATAGAAGACCTTGGGGAACACATGAGAGCAGTTTAACTGTGATTCTTGCCCTCTGGAAGCATGCAAACCGAGAAGGACTAGTAGACATAAATGGATGAAAACAGAATTCATGAACAGAAGAAGAAATCTAGACACAGTGGATAAAGAAACAAATATATTCATGAGTGCCAGGGTGACTGAGGGATTAGCCTAGCTAGGACGACGAGGAGAGTTCACTCAGTGAGTTTTTCATGGAGGATAAAAAAACAGTTTTTAAGGAAGGACGGGACACAGTTTTGTGAAACTGAGTGTAGGGGGAGGTGTTTCAGGTGGAATATTTGCACAGTTCCATGAAACTGAATGCAAGTAGATGATGCTGATCTTGGGTATTCACTTACATAGCAAAACTAGGGAATAACTGAGATTAAAAATAAAATCCAAGATGTGATGATTGCTATTTAATACACACTGAACAAAATCAATGTTCCAGGTGCTTTATGCCCTGGATTGGGGTCTCAAAAGTTTATAGTTCATCTGTTTTCCCAAACACATGAATGGGACCAGAATTTTCTTTCATTCTGTGCAACCACAAGCTGTGGACCTTGTCAGTTTCAAGGCTCTGATGACAGTTACTAGCCCAGGCCTGTGATGAACATTTAAATCAAAACTGGGCTTATGGCATTTCCTTCCAAGGAGTTTTGTTTGGATTTGGGTGAGGAATCACAGTAACTGAACTACCCGTAATCTAGAAATGCATACCAGGTTCCAATCCGGACCCAGCATGGCATACTGACATCATGCAAAGAAAGCACAGCATGTCTACAGCATCATGTGAGGTCATCTGGAATCTTGCATCCCTCTACAGAGTAACATAATGATGTAATACAGAACATGGGGAGACCATCTTTTCCCCTGACTTCAGGGCAGCCAAATATCTGAAGCCAGCCTTAAATTTTAATGTTAATTCAGGTCCTCCAAACACCCTAAATCTGTACATTAATTCAGGGCCTACTTCTCCAAGTGAAATAGGGACAAGCTTCCAGCAATTGAGAGGTTGCCTGCAGTAAGGAATGTTGGGATACAGGGGCTAATTACCACAGCCCAATTCCAGGGCTGCAGAACTAGTTTTTGAGGCTGACCTGGGACTGACCTTGAACAACCTGCCAACCGAGAATGGAGGCACTGGATTCAACGTTGGCCCCAGTTACCTCAGGCTAAAAGCAAAGGCAAAGATGCACACCAGACTGTAGTGTGTAGCTCTGGACCACAGATTTTCAGGAATAAATTCCCTATCAGATTGTAAGCCCCTCAAAGAGAGAGACTGTGTCTTCTAATTTCACTGTAGGCTCCCAAGTGCCCAATACAGCCCTCGGCATAAAGCAGAGGCTCAATAAATAGAGGTGGTTCCATAGTCTGACCAACGAGAGGCAGGGATATGCTTGGGTTATCGGCCCTACTGTTTCTAAATGCCAGATAGAAGCAGTAATAATAATAATAATTACGGTACTTGTTAAGAGCTTACAATGTGCCAAGCACTCTTCTAAGCACTGGGGTAGATACAAGTTAATCAGGTTGGACACAGTTCTGGTCCCACATGGAACATGGACACTTTAACCCCATTTTACAGATGAGGTAACTGAGGCCTGGAGAAGGTAAGTGACTTGCCCAAGGTCACACAGCAGACACGTGGTGAAGCCGGGATTCAAACCCAGATCCCTGTGACACACAGGTCCACGTTCTATCCACTACACTTTGCTGCTTCTGTATTATAAGAAGTGATAGGCAACTATGGTCCTTCTGGGTCCTTACATTCAGCCTCTGTCTCTTCCAAACCCACTGCCACTAGGCTCTCCCTTTTTGGACAGGCAATTACCTTCCTTCACAGAGTTGGGCAAGCAGACAGGTGAGAGGAGTGCCATTTTATTGCCATTGTTCTTGTCTGTCTCCCCCGATTAGACTGTAAGCCCGTCAAAGGGCAGGGACTGTCTCTATCTGTTGCTGACTTGTTCATTCCAAGCACTTAGTACAGTGCTCTGCACATAGTAAGCGCTCAATAAATACTATTGAATGAATGAATGAAAGGAGTGATGCCCCACATTCCTAATGAGGGGCTGGGTTAAAGAAAACTGCATTAGTAGGGAATGCCAATCTGTAACATATATGAATATAAACACATATCTGTGTATACACCCCACCTCTGCACCCCGGGGCTGCTGACTGTTTTGGTCGGCCTGACGGGACCCTGGCTCAGGAGCTAAGTTTGTATGGATTAGAGGAATAAATGAAACAAATCATTACAGCCACAGGGACCGGGGGTGTGTTGCGAGAATGAAAGATATGAATGAGTGCATTTAGGTAGAAGAAAGAATGTATTCTTCAGTCATGACTGGAACCAGCAAGGAATAAAGATCTAAAACTTGCCGGTAGACAGCCCGACAGAGTCCATTCAGGGCATTTATATCAGCATTCGGGAGCTCCTGGCACAATTCACTGATCTGTGATTTTACATGTTTCAGGCAAAGGACTTAAGACAACTTTTGGAACAGGATGAAAAAACCCCAAAACCCCAGAAACTCAGGTCAAATTTCAAGCAGCCTTAATCAGGCCCAACTCCAAAGGGATGAGAACTCTAGGGAGACGAGGAAGAAAAAACAAGAGAACTTTGGCAGGTGTGATCCCATGACCTATTTTCCCTAACCCACAATTCACCAGTCCAGTTTTAATTAACTTGACATGCTTTTTCCTTATGCCACTCCCAGCTTCCCACAAATACTCATCACCAGCTACCAGATTCAAATGAGGCCAGGCAGTCATTCAAGTGCAATAGTAACTTTCCCAAATTAGATCCTGACCTAAAGCTTCCTGGGGCTGTCACCTGTTCACTGTTTCCAAAAAATCCCTCAACTAACACCTCAGCGGGGCTTCCTCCTGACCCAGAAAGGTTAACCACAGAACCATCTAATTGTCTTCAATGTTGAAGGCTACAGATTCCACAGTTTAATTTATAAGAAGCTATTTCAAGGGGTTGTTTAGTCCAGGCTGACCATGTCCACTAAAACCAAACACGGACAGCCCTATCCTATGTCAGGCTATCTGGAAATGCAACATGCTATTTGGGATGCATCAAGAATATAATCTGCTGCAAGCTTATCCTCTGAGGACTGCTGGGGTAAAACAGCCATTAAAATCTCCCTTGCCTTTCATGTAAGACAGGCCATCATTCTCCTTCCTTAAAAGCCTTATCAAATCACATCTCCTCCAAGAGGCCTTCCCCAATTAAGTCCTTTTCTCCTACTGAAGTCCTTCTGCATCACCTATACACTTGGATCTGTAACTTTCAAGCACAGATACCAATAAATATTACTTTATATCCATCAACTGTATTCCTTGAGTGCTTGGTATGTGCAGAGCACTGTACAGAACACTTGGGAGAGTACAATACAACAAAATTAGCAGACACGTTTTCTGCCCATAATGAACTTAGATTTTAGAGGGGAAGACAGACATTGATATGAATAAATAATTTATATGTAATTTAAAGATATGCACATAAGTGCTGTGGGGTGGGGCAAATATCAAGTGTCCAAGGATCACAGATTGAAGTGAAAAGTCGATGCAGAAGGGAAAGCGAGCCAGGGAAAAGAGGGCTTGATCGGGGAAGGCCTCTGGGAGGAGATGTGACCTTAGTAATCCTTTGAAGGTGAAGAGAATGGCGATCTGGAGTATATGGAGGGGCAGGGGGCTCCAGGCTAGGGGGAAGATGTGGAAAAGGGGTTGGCAGTGAGATAGACAAGCTCAGGGCACGATGAGTAAACTGGTGCTAGAGGAGAGAAGCATGCGGCCTGGGCTGTGTTCACCTCACCCTCAGCCCCATGGCCCTTATGTATATGTACGTAATCTATTTTAATTTTATTTAGTGTCACTCTACCCCTCTAGATTGTGAGCTCCTCCTAGGCAGTAAACCCATCTCCCACTTCTGTTGAACTGTACTTTCCCAAGTGCTTAGTACAGTGCTCTGCCCATAGTAAGTGTTCAGTAAATACCATGGATGAAATAAAAATGAAGAAATGCAGAAATGCTAAGGCCCAGGGAAAACTATCAGAATGAGAAAGAAATGGGATAGGTTCCACACGAATAGAAAGAAGCCTAAATTTGCCCCACCATTGCAGTAATAATAATAATGTTGGTATTTGTTAAGCGCTTACTATGTGCCGAGCACTGTTCTAAGCGCTGGGGTAGACAAAGGGGAATCAGGTTGTCCCACGTGGGGCTCACAGTCTTAATCCCCATTTTACAGATGAGGGAACTGAGGCACAGAGAAGTTAAGTGACTTGCCCACAGTCACACAGCTGACAAGTGGCAGAGCTGGGATTCGAACTCATGAGCCCTGACTCCAAAGCCCATGCTCTTTCCACTGAGCCACGCTGCTTCTCCACACTGGACCATAGTCCCCCAAATAGCAAGGAGCATGGGATTTGCAGTTCTGGATGGAAAAACAAAAGGCAAACAGATCCACTGGGAAATAATAATAATAATAATTGTGGCATTTAAGTGCTTACTGTGTGCCAGGCACTCTGCTAAGCGCTGGGGTGGATACAAGCAAATCGGGTTGGACACAGTCCCTTTCCTGCATAGGGCTCACAGTTTTATACCTCATTTTACAGATGAGGTAACTGAAGCTCAGAGAAATGCAGAGACTTGCCTAAGGTCAAACAGCAGATAAGTGAAATCATGAAGGGAAGTGCAAACCAGATAGAGACCGCAGAGTTTATTTCCATAGGCCATGAAATGAAAGGAACAGTAGGATTCTGGGAGCAGCCAAACCTTCTGCCATGGACAGAGTTAAAAAAAATAAGAAATCCTTCCACAAAAATAAAGCTCAGATTAGACTGATTAAATGCATCGGTTCTCTTCCTCCCTTCCCCAATCCTTACTGACCAAGTGCATGCTTCCCGGCTTCTGCTCCCCAATTTCAGGTAAACATACTAGATTTGAGCACCTGTAAGACTAAATAAATAAAGTGTTCCACAAGTCCAGCGGAGACCAAGATTTGTAGGCCACAATACAAGGTAAAACCCACCAGGCAACACCAGTCAGGGAATGGGCACAACCCTGTATAGGAAACCAGGTGAAGGAAATCATTTCCTAAATCTCTTCCGTGCCTAAAGCACCTGGGAAAGTGACAAGCTCCTAACTACCTTGGGTAGTTTGCCTAAATCTAAATTTTTCATCAAAGCAATGGAAAGGACAGGGGTCAGAGCTCAGTCAATTCTAGGTCACAGAAACTCAGTGTCGGATGGATAAACTACCAAAACCCAGCAGCCACAGCTGTACCAATACCAACGAGTGGCCTGCATTGAAAATGCAGGTCCCTGACGAGTGGGCTACACTAGGGAAGTCCCGTTTCCTCCTTCCTCATTCTCACCCAGAGACCAGAAAGCAAACCTTGCTCACCAGGGCTCCTCTGGTGGGAAGCAAAAACTGTACGATGCAAAGGCAAATGTACCATCCATAAGCTAATCTCTTAGGCTGGCAGAGCTGCCTGGACTTTTTTTCTAACTTGGAGAGAAGTTTTAAACACGTGGCCACTTATCTGTCACCATTAATGAGCCCGGCAATTGTTAGTTTTACTTGGACACAAATGTCGGTAAACAATGAAAAACGAAAATTACTGGAGAAGCCTGGTAGACAGTTTAAAAGTAATTCTTGGCTCTGTTTGTTTTTTTTTTTTAATGAGATGATTGTTCCCAGTCTGGTTTATGTTCAAGGGGACTGCTGGGACCTTCTGTGCTCTCACAGTCTTTGGTCTAAGGGGACATGTCTGTCTGAGCAGCCATATCAACATGGGACACTAATTTGGATTGGAACAGGGAGTTCCAACAGTCCTCCCACGCAATTCAGTCACAGGATTGACCTTTGTGGCCAACGGGGTTGGAACGAACTATTACAGCCCCAAGTATCAGGCAAAGACACCCGGGATGTAGCGCTGGCCACTGACTCAGGAACGGATTCGAGAGGCCAGATGATTCTTTTATGGGAGGGAAGATACATCTAAATAGACTAGCAATCCCATCATTCCTGATCCTGTCAGGATGGAAGGGGCTGCAATCTGTACCAGGATAATATCATCACCACAAGGGGTGAGGGAAGAGGAGGGCACTTGAATAAACTGAACCTTGAATACCATTAACCTCTGAGGGTGGGGTGACTGACCGGGGTAAGGAATGAAAAAAACTGATCTTTCAGTCAAATTGTAACCTCTGCTAACCTGCAGCCAGTATTGCTGAAGAAAGGTGTGTAGCCTTGACCCTTTTCCAAGTCATTCAAAAACCCTTAGAGGTGGTGATAATAATAATAATAATAATTGTGGTATTTGTTAAGCACTTACTATGTGCCAAGAACCGTTCAAAGTGCTGGAATAGATATAAGGTAATCAGGACAGACATAATCCCTGTCCCTCATAAGGCACTCAGTCCAAGGAGTAGGAAGGACAGATATTTCATCCTTATTTTGCAGATGAGGAAACTGAGGCCCAGAGAAATGAAGTGTCTTGCCCACAGTCACACAACAGGCAAGTGGCAGAGCTGGGATTAGAACCCAGGTCCTATGGCTCCCAGTTCTGGGCTCTTTCCACTACTGTTGTGCTGGTTCTAGAGTTTTGAGAGTATTCCACAGAAAGCCTCCAGATGTCATAATGCAGTTCTATACTAACATTTAAAACCCTAAAAAAGCCACCAATTTCCTCTCTCCTGTGAGTGACTGACTGGCCGATATGTAGACGCCTTTTCCAGCAACAAGGAAGTCATGACAACTCAACTGCCATCTCACGGTGGCATCCTGTTGTGGTGACAGGGAACTTCAAGTTTGCATGACCTCATATGTTGCATGTTGTGGGTATTTGCTTTAATAGTTCCACAAAGGAAGCCAGGAAAACTTGGTTTTATACCTGACTCATCTTCCAAGTTACTCCATGACGTGGGGCAAGTCACTTACTAGCTGTTTGCCTTAGTTCCCTCATCTGTAAAATGGGGATAATAGCACCTGACCTCTTTCTTACCTACCACATTACCTCACATGGATTCCAGAAGAAAATGAGATTGTTCGAAAAGCCTGCTGAGTGATTTCAGCATTCTGGAGTATATTAATGGCTATCCAAACGCAAGTGCTGGACTTATGGAAAATCTGACTAAACCCACAAAACAGCAACGCTACATAATGAAGTCTGACAACAGAGAAAAATGCAGAAAACAAAGGGCTTTGAGATCCTAGGGGAATCATCGTCAAGTGCTGGTAATGTAGCATCTCTCCTAAATTTAAAGCAAAGGAGGTTAGCTGGTGTGGCTTTGGAAGAGTGGGTTAGAATTACTAAGGAAAGCAGGCCAGCCTTCACAAGGGCTCTCCGGCCACGAGGCCGATTGAATGCGTGGCACTTTGGGGATTGTAATAGTGACTTGATTTTATTTGTATGTTTGAGGAGGTTGGATGTTGTTTCCAGCCACTGACTCTGAAAGAGTTCTTGGAAATGGTTCCAAGTGGGAGGGGAGCGTTTAAATGAGACATGGCAGCCTGTCAGAAGATGACGCTTCAACAAAGTAGCAGCAGGGCCGGCTTCACTAGGAGAATGCCAGGAACTCAACATGCCTGGCCAAAAGCTGGCCACAACCAGTGCCTGGACTCACTGTTCAGACCATCCAAAAGGAATGGGTGATTGAGTAATCACCAGGGTGATTTGTCCAGCCTCAAATTTTTTAGTCTGTCTGTATGGAGAAAATCAAAGATTTGCTGACTTCTACTTAGCTTGGGTGTGGCAATCGCTGACATATTTAAGTACAGTAGGATGATAGAGGGGAATATTCCCCTCACCCTAAGGAAATGAAGAAAAGTCCAACTAAAACTGAAGCTTCCAGGCTTAAATGGAAGGTCAGGCATCCACCTAAATGCCCACTTATTTATATTCTTAATGTGTTGCCTCATGCACATTCTCTTTCCCCACC
Organism: Ornithorhynchus anatinus; assembly: GCF_004115215.2. Lineage (NCBI taxonomy): Eukaryota > Metazoa > Chordata > Mammalia > Monotremata > Ornithorhynchidae > Ornithorhynchus > Ornithorhynchus anatinus. Next base: position 24,886,825 of record NC_041733.1, on the reverse strand, counting down.
ACTAAATTTACTGGAGTCCATCTGTTACACTGAAGCACGTCCCTGGGATTAGCTATCTGCCAAAGCTTGCTGTCAGTAATGCTGAAAGCTGGGACAACCCTATCACCTTGTATTCCTCCCAGTGCTAAGAACAGTGCTTTGCACATAGTAAGCACTTAACAAATACCAAAATTTATTTATTTATTTAGTTGCCCCAGAAACTGGGCAGGTAATACAGTCACCTCAGAGATCCCCCTCCATCTGGGTAGGCTAGTTCTAACCCAGGGGCTTTTCAATTTAGTTCTGGAGCTTATCAAGGAATTTGGAGCAGAATTAGGTGCATTTGAACTCTCCAGAACACTGCCCTGAGCCAACGAGGCAGAATGGCCTAGTGGAAAGAGCATGGGCTAGGGAGCCAGAGGATCTGGTTCTAATCCCGGCTCTGCCACTTTGCTGTGTGACCTTGGGCTAGTCGCTTCACTTCTCTGGGCCACAGTTTCCCAGTCCACACATTGAAACGGTCACCAATTCCTGTCGGTTCTACCTTCACAAAATCTCTAAAGTCTGCCCTTTCCTCTCATTCTAATTGCTACTATGCTGATCCAAGCACTTATCATATTCCACCTTGACTTCTACATCAGCCTCCTCACTCAACTCCCTGCTTCCTGTCTCTCCCCGTTCCATTCCATACTTTCTCTGCTGCCCAGATCATTTTTCTAAAAAACTGTTCAGTCCAGGTCTCCCCACTCCTCAAGAACCTCCAGGGGTTGTCCATCCACCTCTGCATCAAACAGAAACTCTTACTATTGATCTTAAAGCATTCAATCAGCTCACTCTCTTCTACTTTATCTTGCTTATTTCCTACAACCCTGATTAAGCCTTCTTTCCCCCTACTCCCCTCTTGTTTTGCTTTGCTTATGTAATTGGAACCTTACCCTTTAAGCACTTGATATTCACCCCACCTTCAACTCCATGGCACTTATATTCATATCCATAATTTATTTATATTAATGTTTGCCTCCCCCTCTGGATTGTAAGATCTTTGTGGCTAGAGAAAATCTAACGACTGTTGAATTATGCTCTCCTGAGCACTTAGTACAGCGCTCTGTACTCAGCGAGTACACAAACAATAATAATGATAATAAAAATAATAATGACAGTATTTGTTAAGTGCTTACTACGTGCCATGCACTGTACTAAGCACTGGAATAGATACAAGATCATCAGGTCCTAAATGGGGCTCATAGTCAAAGTAGGAGGGACAACAGGGTTCGAATCTCCATTCTGCAAATGGGGGAACTGAGGTACAGAGAAGTTAAGTGACTTACCCAAGGTCACACAGCAGACAAGTGGCAGAGTTGGGATTAGAATCCAGGTCCTCTGACTCCCTTCTACTAGGCCATGCTGCTTCCCATTGATGGGGACTGATTGATGGGAATTCAGTGCCTGTTCTTCGTCCCCTTTCCCTATCCCCTTGTGGGATAGGGACTGTGCCTGACCTGATAATCTTGTCTCTACTCTAGTTACCTACTAGTACTATTACTAGAGAAGGAATTGTCATAATTTTAGAGTACTGCCTTGCCTGTAAGCTTCATCAAAAAATAGTGAGAGAGTGTAAAGGAAGCAGATATTTCACTAGGCTGTGTCTCAGCCACCTGAACTTTGGTTAATTCCTGAAGCCATCAGAAATTTCCTTATCCCTCATGGACTCACGTTTTATTACCCTAAATGAGTAAAGGGAAGTTCATTTCTATTTATTTATAAGATGGCATTTGGCCAATATAAACATATGAAAAAATATTTAGACAACTGAGATTTTACACCCAAAAACACTACCCATGTTTTTTAATGATGTATAAAATTGGAGCTATAGCTGCACCAATGGGAACTGACACTTAATAAGATTTTAATATTATCTGTTCAGTAGCAGGCTCATCAGAGACAGATTCTCACAGGACCGCAAAGGCTCTCCCAGGACCTTTTTTTGGCTAAAATCCAGAACTCTTGGAGGAAGATGGTGCTGGGAAATGCACGTTGGATTAACACAAGGGAGAGAGGGATCTAGAACTTCTTAAAAAACAGCTATGAAAGCACTACTCACAAAAATTTGGCCTATCTACAACTTACTTCAGAACCCCTGAAATCAATCAATCAGTGGCATTTACTGAGCACTTACTATGTGCTGAGCACTGTACTAAGTGTTTGGGAGAGTTGGAAAATGTTCCTTGCCCACGAGCTTACAAACTAGAGGGGGAGGCAGACACTAATTTAAATAATTTTAATCATTTATAAAATATAATTCAAAGATATGTGCATAAGTGCTATGGGTTTGAAGGTAGGGTGAATATCAAATGCCCAAAGGTCACAGATCCAAGTGCACAGATGATACAGAAGGGAGCCGGAGCCGGGGAAAAGAGGGCTTAATCGGGGAAGGACTCTTAGAGATGTGGCTTGAAATCACTTTAACTCTCCTGCCTCCACAGACAAAGGGTGTAATTTGTCCCCAGGTGTAAATTTCATACCCTCTCAGGGTTGCACCTGGAGAGTTTCCAGTACTCTATCAGTCTCGACTACGGGAGGGAGAGTCAAGCAGAGGAATACCCATTCTACTCCTAACTTGGCCAGTGGCTAGCGAGTGGAAGGCAACCTGCTACAAGTTCAAGACTCCTTGTGCTGGGCGGCAGCAGTGGTATGGGAGAGAGTCGAGGGCGGAGACTCAATTTTACTGTGTGGAAGGAGGCAATCGCAAACCACTTCCCTATTTTTACGAAGAGAACACTCGATCCACTACCAGAATGACTGCAGATGGAGGTGGGGCATTCTGGAAGAGATGTGTCCATGGTGTCGCTATGGGTCTGAGATGACTTGACAGCATAAGACAAAGTAAAGTACAAAACTGAAACTTGGTAAACCCATCTAGATTGTTGGGGGGATTTTAGTCCTTTTCAAAGGGGCTTAAATCAACACTGATATGACTCAGCCTCAGAAATTTTAAAGTCTGATTTTAGTGTCTGCAGGAGGAGGGTGCTTCTAGTACTAAAAAATATTGATTTTGAAGGAGCAGACTGTGCAGGAATTGTATAAAGCAGAAGGACATGCTAAGATAGAGAATATTAGGACCAGAAGAATATTTTCAAGTAAGAATTCTTTCACAGAGCCCACTAGTGACTTAAAGATATGATGAAACCTACTCAGAAAAGGCATCTGGAAAGGTCAGTCTACTTATATTAAATTACAGCTTGAGCAAAGTTAATGAGAAAGTAATTTAGATTGATGAGCAGGCTGAATTTTGGTGCTTAGAAAAAAATCAATTTTAACCAACTTAACATCATAAAGAAATCTGCCTGTTTTTCAAAGCTTTCTTCAGTTTCGGGAAGCTCATCTTGCATTATTTTCTCATCTTGTTTCCTTTTTAAGAGCAAAATGAAACTAATTTTAGGCATTACTATGTAATTACTTTGCAGCCTACCAGTAAAGTAATTTCTCAAAGCACCACCCCACAGCCCTACATTTACCCTGAACTTTGACAGAGTTGCAAAAACAAGAACTGTTACAGTAACAACTTTTCAGCAGATAATAAACATAGCTCTGATTGAAATCATCCTTCCGGGCATTACAGCATTCGGCCAGAAAGAACTGCAGGCTTAACACTGTCCAACCCGTGACATCTCCATCTTTTTCCCCTTCTATAACCAGAGCTGTGTGGCCAGTGACTGCCAAAGAAACCTTTGGTCAAGATACCTCACTTGACACTTTTGCTAACAACTGGATATTTTCAAGTCACTACAGAAAAAGCGGCCTGTCGAGATAAAGTGAGCTGAATCACCCAACGTAGTAATGATGACTAAACCCAAGAATTTTCTCTGAGGAGATGCAAAATAGTTTTCAAATTCATAGGTTTCCTACAGTGATTACTATACACCTTTAGCCTTTCCTCCTCAGGATGATGAGTAAAAAGCAGAAGGTTCCATGCTGAACAGATGTTTCCTTTCTTATTATTCGAGACGGCACATGAATCAACCTCTTCACTTGGCACCTCTTGGTTTGGCCTGCCAATTGCAGAGACGCTCACGTGCCAAAAACGGGCACAGCAGAAACTCAGTTATTGAGATCTGATGCCCAGGATTACGGCCAGTCAGGACATGTAATTATCCTGAGAATTACATTTATCTTGCTTTCACTGACAGTAAGTTTTGTTGTGTCACCCCATAAATAAAAGAACATGCAACATTTTTCCATTCCATCACTCTCACCAAGCAAACACAGCACCACTGCCTTATGGGCCCTAGGGAGCATCAATTATTCATTCTAGGAGGAGTGAGCTACACATCATGTTTCTACCAGTAATAATATTTTGTGACAGCAGGCATGGGGAGATGGAGTCTATTGCTAAGAGTGTCAATAAAATTGTATCTAAAGAGTTTGCAGAACTTGTATTTTTGGAGTCTTGGTAGAGTTAGTGTTTAATGTGGGGCAAAATTTCTGAGGCTACATTCTGAAGTCTGAGGTAAATAGAAATTACATAAATAAAAACAAATTCCATATCATTCCACTTTTATACCAATTTCAATAGGAGTACAGCTCTCACACCTATGATATTTAACAGTCCAAAGGTTCTGGTGCGGTATTACGAGTGATTATAGCAAAAAATAAATCTTACAGTTCTATACTTGAGAAAAGGACTACCTTCAGAACTAAAAAGAGCAGGTTAAGCACCCTAACTTTATTGTGATTTCTCTATTTATTAGTATCTATGTCTCACCTCCATTTGAGTGGAAATAGAAAAAGTCCCCTCTAGATTGTAAGCTTGTTATAGGCAGGGAATGTTTCTATTAACTCTATTATATTGTACTCTCCCAACCCTTTAGTACAGTGCTCTGCACACAGTAAGTGCTCAATAAATATGATTGAGTGTAAGCTCCTTGTGGAAAGGGAAGTTATCGCTTGCTTATATTGTACTTTCCCAAGCACTAAAGAAATGCACTGTATCTACTGCAAGACTTAATAAATATTGGGGTCTTCCAAGGGGAACAGCAGATGAACATCAATATTGAGACTTCAGTCAGGTCCAAGAAACCGCATGAAGGAATTGATTCCTGTCCTAGTGGTTAGTACGGCATGACTCATACTCTCTAATCCCTGCCAGTTGTCTTGCTACTGGGGTATGGAGTGCCACAAGTGAGTAGGTAAGCAGGGATGCAGCATACAAAGGTTTTTTGGTTGTTGTTTTTTTACAGGTCAAACCCATTTACAAACTGCCCACAGTTTAGGGCTGATGCTGTGTTACAGTATCATGACCAAATAGTTGTTTTTTTTAGTGGTATTTGTTAATGCTTACTATGTAGATACAAGATAATCAGGTTGGACACAGGTCCTGTCCCCCACATAGGATTTACAGTCTCAATCTCCATCTTACAGATGAAGTAACTGAGGCACAGAGAAGTTAAGTGACTTGCCCAAGGTCACATAGAAGACAAGGAGGAGAGTCCTTCTGATTTCCAGGCAGATGCTCTATTCAGTAGACCATGGTGCTTCTCAAATAGTTGCTTTGGTAGCCACCTCCATGCTAGCCAGCTATCTTTCAGAATTTCTGCCAGATTTGTCGATCTTGTGAAACCTCCTAGGCAGTTCTATGACCAGAAACCTTCATCACTGATAGAATTGAACTGATTGTATGAGGAGGAGGAGCTTGCTTTGTGATTACAAGGAGGGAAAACCTTGCTTTGAATGACACTGTTGCATAGCTAAGGGTGGAGGAACTGTCCATTTTGACTTGGGACATCCTGTCAGATAGTGGCATCCCATTATATGCCACTGATTGATTGGTCCCTTTGAGCCAGGAAGGTAGGCCACTGGCAATTTGACCCCCATTTTGCAGCTGGAGAAGAAAGGTACTTAACATCTGGTGATGGGGCTGGAAAGAGAACCCACGTCTCCTAATTCCCCATCCGCTGAGACAAATATCTCTTGAGGGAGCCCTAAACATTCATAATTCATTATTTTAAAAGACAGGAGACAGTTGGGTCTTGGCTCCGAGGAGAGTACAGTTGAAAGTACAGTTACTTAGCTCAATAGGGCCAGGGATTTCCAGAGAAGCAGAATACTAATTAGCTCATTTCCAGAGCGGCTGAAGGAGGCCTTTTCTGAGGAATATGGAGTTAAATGTTCTTTGCCCAAGATTCTGCCTAGATGAAGAGCTTTTCAATCAGTCAATCAATGGTAAAATGAGCATTTACTGCGTGCACTGTACTAAGTGCTTGGGAAGAAGAGGTAGGCAGAGCGTCCCTCGGCAAGAGCACAAGGAGATTAGATTAGCAGAAATGTAGAACAGAGAGAGCAAGGGGAGAACCATGGTGATTGCTTTCCAGAGAAAAGGCATACAGTGCTAGAAAAAACGAGATTGAGTGGCAAATTCATTTGACAGAGGAGGAGAGGAGGATTTTTTGAAGATTTTTTTAAAGTTCCTAATGTTGAAGAGAATTGCCCATCAACTACTACTACTACTACTAGTCATTTGACATTTCACTGATATATTACCAATCAATCAATAGTATTTATTGAGCACCTACTGGGAGAGTACAACACAACAGAGGTAGTGGACACACTCCCTTCCCACAACAAGCTTATAGTCTAGAGGGGAAGCAGACGTTAATATAAATAAATTACAGGTATGTACATAAATGCTGAAAGGCTGAGGTAGGGGTGAATAAAGGGTGTAAATCCAAGTGCAAAGGCAGTGAAGAAGAGAGGAGAGGAAAGGAGGGCTTAGTTAGGGCTTAGTTAGAGGCCTCCAAGGCCTCTTGGAGGAGATGTACTTTTAATAAGGCTTTGAAGGCGGGAGAGTGATCAGATATGAAGAGGGAGGCCATTCCAGGCCAGAGGCAGGATGTGGGCGAAGGGTCGGTGGCAAGATAGATGAGATTGAGGTACGGTGAGTAGATTGGCATTAGAGGAGTGAAGAGTGAGGGCTGGGGAGTCAGAGGTCATGGGTTCAAATCCCAGCTCTGCCACTTGTCAGCTGTGTGACTGTGGGCAAGTCACTTAACTTCTCTGTGCCTCAGTTACCTCATCTGTAAAATGGGGATTAAGACTGTGAGCCTCACGTGGGACAACCTGATTACCCTGTATCTACCCCAGCGCTTAGAACAGTGCTCTGCACATAATAAGCACTCAACAAATACCAACATTAATTAGTAGGAAATCAGAGAGGCAAGGTATGAGAGGGCAAGGATATGGAGAGCTTTGAAATCAGTGGTAACAGTTTCTGCTTGATATGGAGATAGATGGGTTCTCTGCCCCTCTTCAAAACCCTACTTAAAGCTCACCTCCTTCAAGAGGCCTTCCCAGACTGAGCTCCCCTTTTCCCTCTGCTCCTTCTACCCATCCCTTCATCTCTCCACAGCTAAACCCTCTTCTCCCCTCTTTCCCTCTGCTCCTCCCCCTCTCCCATCCCATCCCCTCAGCACTGTACTCATCCGCTCAACTGTATATATCTTCATTACCCTAGTTATTTTGTTAATGAGCTGTACATCACCTTGATTCTATTTATTTGCTACTGTTTTAATGAGATGTTCTTCCCCTTGATTCTATTTATTGCCATTGTTCTTGTCTGTCCGTCTCCCCCGATTAGACTGTAAACTCGTCAAAGGGCAGGGACTGTCTCTATCTGTTACCGATTTGTACATTCCAAGTGCTTAGTACAGTGCTCTGCACATAGTAAGTGCTCAATAAATACTATTGAATGAATGAATGAATGAATACCCACTGGAAGTTCTTGAGGAATGGGGAAACATGTCCTGAATGTTACTGTAGAAAAATAATCCAGGCAGCAGAGTGTAGTATGGACTGAAGTGGGGCGAGACAGGAGGCAGGGAGGTCAGCAAGGAGGCTGATGCAGTAATTAAGGCGAAATAAGACAAGAGCTTGGATTAATGTGGTAGCAGTGTGGATGGAGAAGAAAGGGCAGATTTTGGCGATGTTGTGAAGTTCGAACTGACGATATTTGGTGGCAGACTGAATATGTGGGCGGAAAGAAAGATGAGTAGAGAATAACTCAATAGCTCGAGATGAGTCGAGAAGCCTAGGTTACTGGCTTGTAAGACAGGGAGGATGGTAGTGCAATCGACGGCGAAGGGAAAGTCACGGGGAGGAGAGGGAAGGAAGTGGGTGGGTGGGAAGATAAGGAGTTCCGTTTTAGACATGTTAAGTCTGAGGTATCAGCAGGACATGTCCTGAAGGCAAAACGAGACTGCAGAGAAGGAGAGAGATCTGGGATGGAGATTTAGATTTGGGTATCATCTGCATAGAAATGGTAGTTGAAACCATGGGAGGGTATGAGTTCTCCTAGGAAGTGGGTCTAGATGGAGAATAGAGGGGAATTCTGCAGTTATTTATTTCAATACTTTCAATAGCACTCATCACAGAAATAGTTCAGTGGACAGTACTTGCTGATAACCAAGAATATGAAAACAGGCTGGCCCAAAGGGCCATCGATTTCTTTCACTGCAAAGAAGAGAGTGGCAGCCTAGATGGAAACCTCAGTTAATCCAATTAAGAATATTAAAAGAAAAAGGCCTAAACCAAGCAACCCAGCTTGCTCTCTACTGGCTACGGGCCTCCACACTCATGTTCCAGCAAACCATCAGTCAGAGCAAAATCTGGGCCAAAGTCCAGAACTGAGGTAGAGGCATGGGACTGGAGCCCCATCCAGTGCCAGCAGGAAGCCTGCCACACCCTGGCTCCTGTCATTTTTCCCTAAGACTGTGGCAAAACGATCCGGGGCCAAGGAGATCCAAGCTTCTTGTTCAAACTAATAAGAAGTCTCAAGTAAAAACCACACATGCACCCATGTGCGCACACACAGTTGTTTTAACAACCTTCGCTCAATCCACTTCAAAAACCCTCTGGCTTCTGTACCAGGTGTTCTTGGCTTTGCTAGCTACCCAAAGCATTGAGAAGCAGTGTGGCTCAGTGGAAAGATCCTGGGCTTGGAAGTCAGAGGTCATGGGTTCTAATCCCGCTCCGTCACTTGTCAGCTGTGTGACTTTGGGTAAGTCACTTAACTTATCGGTACCTCAGTTACTTCCTCTGTATAATGGGGATGAAGACTGTGAGCCCCACGTGGGACAACCTCATTACCTTGTATCCACTCCCTCAGCGCTTAGAACAGTGCTTGGCACACAGTAAATGCTTAAAAAATGCCATCATTATTCCCCGATTAGACTGTAAGCCCGTCAATGGGCAGGGATTGTCTCTATCTGTTGCCGAAGTGTACATTCCAAGCGCTTAGTACAGTGCTCTGCATAAAGTAAGCGCTCAATAAATACTATTGAATGAATGAATTCTTGTTTGAGCGCTTTGCTTGTACTTCACCAAGGCCTTGTTGTCAGTGCCCAGATTTTTTCAAACCCTGTCCCGCTACTGACCTGGCTTGGCAGGCACTTGGTAAGCGCTTACTATGTGCCAAGCACTGTTCTAAGTGCTGGGGGATACAGGTAATCAGGTTGTCCCACATGAGGTTCACAGTCTTAATCAATGAGGTAACTGAGACACAGAGAAGTTAAGTGACTAGCCCAAAGTTGCATAGGTGATAAATGACGGATCCGGGATTAGAACCCATGACCTCTGACTCCCAAGCCCGTGCTCTTTCCACTGAGCCACACTGCTTCTCTGAAATCTTTTTATTGAGATTTCCCATTGCTCCATAATTTTGTTTCCCTCCCCCCCAAACTAGGCCACCACACCCTATGATCTGAACTTGCCTCCTGGTAGTCTTTCTCAGTTACCCACAGATATCATGCTTCCCTAACCTCACCTCCAAGAGTCTTGCATAATTTGACACAAGGCAGGAGATCTGCCGCTTCAGTAGAAGGACGGTAACTGGGCCTACTAATTATCTTGTACTGTCCCAGTGCTTACTACAGTGCTTTGCACACAGTACACTGTAAACTCCTTGAGGGCAGGTACTGTGTCCACTTATTCTATTGTACTCCACCAAGTGCTCAGTAAAGTGCTCTATACCGAGAATAAGCACACATTACACACTACTGATTTGACTAGAGTGATGGGGACATAGAGGGTGACTCTGCCATGCATTTCATGGCCCCAGCCATGTCTGTGGCCAGGCCTCCCAGGCCCAACACATGGCTGAATCATTAGTCAGGGGAGGGTTAGGAACACAGCAGCCACAGAAAATTTGTAGCCTTGAAGAATCAGCTGCCCAAACACTCCGTCTTCATTATTTCCACCCCCTCTCTGTCCAACCCAGAAAGTCAGCATGAGCTGGAGAACCAGTCTTTGCCAGTGATACCTTACCAAGTGGTTCTGGGGGAAAAGTCACCAGAATCAACCTCTCTGGCTTGCGTATTTGGAGTTTCCTGCAGTTGGGTGTGCCTTATGCCTCAGCAACTCAGGACCATTCCAGAGGTCCTGGGGCTTCCTCAAGGAGGTAGATCTGTGTTCCCCCCTTTATGTGGAGCCACTGGCAAAGATCTACTCTGGGCTGAGGTCAGCCCTAGGGCTCCCTGAAGACTATTCCCATCGCATGGCAGCTTGGCCCTGGTTCAGCTGACACCTCACAGAATGAGGCTTATATCACTAAGCACTGGGAAAACCAGTCACTGGGGAGGGGAGTATGGGATACACCTATTCTTGGGTTAACTTCTGCACCCCATAAAGGCAGCTCAATAAAAGTCTAAAAATGGAGAAAAGGCCTGAGCATTTTAAAAACCACGTTTAAACTTCAGATAATGTTAAACAGCATTTTTGCACTTACCCACATCCTTGGTGCTATAGAAGTATATTAAATTCTCTTTTCAGCTACTACCTGTTATAGCTTTAGTCTTCCTCCTGTTTCTACTCTGTGTATATATTTTAACTGCTTTCATTTGACTGATTACTTCAAGCACAGGTGGTTTCCCTTTACCTAGCTAAGTAAATAAGCCATTCACATCTTGAATTTGTGGGGTGTTGAGAGCTTGTCTGTTTTACTAAGAGAATCTGTAATTTATCAAAGATGAAATTTGCTGAATAATGCTTTTTATGTAAGACACTGCTTTCTTCTAGCTCTTAACTTGCTTTGATCATTTCACCACTTGTAAAAGAGGCTGATTTTGCCAATCTCCATGCCAGTGATCCTACAAGCCCATCCTAAAAGGCCTGGTTGGAAGAGGCCCTGTCTGCTAAACGAGCTCTGTCCAGTGAGCCTGAAGAACAACCTAACTGGGATCCAGCCTACAACTCAGGGTACAAGTACTAATAACAACTGAGTATTGAAGTGCTTAATATGTACTAAACTCTACTAAGCCCTGGGGTAGATACAAGATACAAGTGCAGCAACTGAGCTCTGGTGCCAGCTTTGTCTCAGAGTGGCTGAGTCTTCTTGGGGCAAAACTAACGCTTATTTGACAAAAAAGATTTTACACCCTTAAGTTTCAGAGTAGAGCAAGACTAGTTAGTAGAGCAAGACTTGTTATCAAACCAACATCCGAGAATTAAAACTATCTTTTTTTTTGTTGTCTCTCTTCTAAATTTGCCATGTGTTTCAGCTCACAGAGAAAGGGTTTATTTGCATGTGAATGCATTCTCCAATGGAGACAGTCCTTGACCAATCGAAGTCTGTACATAAGCTCCTTAAGGAAACAGAAAAAAAGGCACAAAGTTGCTCTATTTCCCCCCAAAGTGCAAAGGAAACGAGGGGGTATGTTTATCTTGCCACTTTCCTTCAAAGTTTTCCTTTTCTATTCAACAGCAAACAGACCAATAGAAGGCTGAAGACCACTTTAAATGTAATCTAAAATGTTCTTGTCAGCTCTTCTAGACAATCCCACCCTGCTGCTTTCACCCCAGGCACCCTGCCTGGACAGGGCTGTGAAGGACAGGAGAACTAGTTCAGAAAGGGGAAAGAAACACAACTTGGAAAAGAGGAAGGGAAGAAGAGGAGACTAGAGGAAACTGATAGACTGAAATCAGACTGAAAGAAGAAAGAAAACCTTTCCAAGTTTCAAAAGCAATGGCACAATATCCCACCGAAGTGCAGACCCTAGCCGGTGAGCCAGGAACCCTCCTTCCCAGGCGACTGGGGACTGTCTCTCATTAAAGCCCCCCGCCCAACTCCCCTCCCACCACCACAGTCTCTCAGAGATAGGGCTGAAAAGCCTTTGGTCCAGCTGGCATTACGCAGCTTTGTGGTGACATCAGGGTTCCACGGATGGGTGATGGATTGGGACAAGTACTCCTCAGCTCCACACACATTCCCCACCTCGGCTAAACATTCTCCTTGAAAACATATGTTTTCCTTGGAATGGGAGATCTGGACCAAAACAAATATTTCAAATAAAATTCTTCTTAAAATAAAAAGCTTTCTGATAATGTTTGTTAAGCACTTACTAAGTGCCAGGCACTGTACTATGTATACACTGGACTAGAAGCAGCGTGGCTTAGTGGAATCAGCACGGGCTTGGGAGTCACAGGTCATGAGTTCTAATCATGGCTCTGCTGTGTGACCTTGAGTAAATCACTTAACTTCTCTGTGCCTCAGTTACTTCATCTGTAAAATGGGGATTAAGACTATGAGCCCTAAGTGGGACAACCTGATTACCTTGTATCTACTCCAGCGCTTAGAACAGTGCTTGGCACATAGTAAGCACTTAACAAATACAAACATTATTATTATTATTAGATACAAGGTAATCGGGTTACTACTAACAAGGCTCAGTGGAAAGAGCCCGGGCTTGGGAGTCAGAGGTCATGGGTTTGAATCCAGCTCTGCCACTTGTCAGCTGTGTGACTGTGGGCAAGTCACTTTACTTCTCTGTGCCTCAGTTACCTCATCTGTAAAATGGGGATTAACTATGAGCCTCACGTAGGACAATGTGACTACCTTGTATCTACCCCAGTGCTTAGAACAGTGCTCGGCACCTAGTAAGCGCTTAACAAATACCAATGCTATTATTAATAATAATAATAATAATAATAATAATAATGGTATTTGCTAAGTACTTACTAGGTGCCAAGCACTGTACTAAGCACTGGGATAGATATAAAATACCAGATTGGATGCAGGTTCCTGTTCCACATGGGGCACATGGTCTAAATAGGAGGGAGTAGGATTTAATTTCCATTTTATAGATGAGGAAACCAAGGCCCAGAGAAGATAAGCAACTTGTCCAGGGTTACACAGAAGTCAAGTAGAAGAAGCAGGATTAGAACCTCGGTCCACTGACTCCCAGGAGAAGAAAGAGGAAGGAAAAGGCCTCTTTTGAAATGTCCAGATTGGGATTTCAGTCAAGTACACTTGGGTAAAGAAAAGTCAAGATGTACAGAGCTTTATTAGGACTATTAGGACTCTATTAGGACTTCCTAGTATCCAGTTTACTGCTTCCTAGAGAAACAAGGTATCAGAAAGAAAAATAGAAAGGAAGAAGCTATATTGATGAAATCCCTTGGTCTAAGATCATTTTTAACTCAAAAAAGTGTAAAAATGCTTTGTTGCAAAACAACCATCCCAGAATTTGTCCTATAAATGGATTGTCAAAATAGATGAAGTCTTTGATAAATTTAAGAGAATTTTATTTAAGGAGAATAACCATAGAGTGAAGGAAATCCACCAAATCCTCAAATCTGCCAATCACACTTCCCCCCTTCAAAGCCCTACTGAAGAGTCACTTCCTCCAGGAGGCCTTCCCAGACTAAGCTCCCCTTTTCCTCTGCTCCCCCTCCCCTCTCCATCGCCCCAACTAGCTCCCTTTGCTCTATCCCCCTCCACGCCACAGCACTTGTACATACATGTACACACTTATAGTTCTATTTATTTATATTAATGATGTGTATATATCAATAATTCCTATTTATATTGATGCTATTGATGCCTGTTTACTTGTTTTGATGCCTGCCTCCCCCCTTCTAGACTGTGAGCTTGTTGTGGGTAGGGATTGTCTGTATTGTTGCTGAATTGTATTTTCCAAGCTCTTAGTACAGTACTCTGCACTTAATTAAGCGCTTAATAAATACAGTTGAATGAATTAATTAATGAAAACAATCCCTCATCCCCAAATATCACTCTAGCAAAGGGCAAAGACATTCTACTAAAAGATTTCACAATTAGATTTAGGTAAAACACATAGAAAGTTAGGTAAATAGATCATTTACTGGGTATTATGGTTTTCCAAGAACAAAACTACCAGTGTTCAAACTAAGCCGGGTCCAAATTATCTAGGGTTGTGTAAGTGTATGTGCATTCATCTGTCTACAAATAATATATTCCTTGAAAACCTGAAAAACCTTAACTGGGATGACCTTTTCCTCCCAATAAAGCCCATGTTAGTATGTGAATCAGGTCAACAATCTTTCTGTCTACTTAAGTACATTCACTATGAATCTAACCATATTGCTTATCACCACAGTATCTGGTTGCTTCTTTTAAAAGAATTCTCATTTGGCGTGGAACACCAAAAAGGTGGAGGAAATTGAATGATAAAATAAATATTTTGTGGATCGGGACTTGTCTTTGGCCTAGTTTTCACTTCTGTGGGTTGTTCCTTCCTTGAGTCTGAGGGACTTTAGGCAGAAAACCCACAATAGTTGGAGCATGATTTCAAGGTTTCTTTGTAAATCCAACTCAAATATTATAACCAAAACCTTTTTTTAAATAATAGAACAGCTTCTGGAATCACCCTTAATCTCATAAGACTGACCAGCACTCTCTATGGCAGCCAAGCACAAGACTTCATCTCCCATGACTACTCTGCAGGACAACTGGAAAAAAATACAGCCCCCTCTTTAAAACAAAATTAATTTTCCCTGTAGTAAATAATCATTTAAGGCTTCCCCTCCCAAGCTATAGAAGTAGTACTGAGCATTCATTGAGTGCAATGTACTCTATTAAGCACGTGAAATAGTGCAACGGAAACTCCAATAATAATTGTGGCATTTGGTAAGTGCTTACTATGTGTCAAGCGCTGTACTAAGTGCTGGGGTAGATACACGATAATCAGATTCCAAATGGGGCTCACAATCTAAATAGGAGAGAGACTAGTATTGAATCCCCATTTTGCAGATGAGGGAACTGAGGCACAGAGAAGTTAAGTGACTTGCCCAAAGTCACTCAGCAGACAAGGGGCAGTCAGGCCTAGAACTCAGATCCTCTGACTCCCAGGCCCATGCTCTCTCCATTAGGCCACGCTGCTTCTCAGGCTCCAGACTTGCTCCCTGTCCATGAGAAATGTACACTTTAATTGGAAAATAGAAAAAGGAAAAATCCAGACAAGTTAACTTCTTTGGGACTCCTCCCCTCCCTCCTCGGACTACTTTGTGTTGCTGTATCAACACTTCAGTCCCACTGTGGCTCCTCCAACCCCCACAGGGACTGTGGTGCAGCTGGTTGCCTCTGTATCAGCAGCCGTGAAGCCTAGGGCTTCTCCAGAAAGCCAAGGCACACTTAGCAGACTGGCACCTGGAAGAAACAGGTCTGTCTGGGGCAAGATCTGATGGTCTTTAGGGAATTCCTGCTAACTTTCCTCAGTCTTACAAGGGGAAAAGCTGATGAAGGTGTCTGTGAGGTCCTTTTGGAATCCACCCCCCAGAAAGCCTAGGCAAATATTTGGGAGATGAGAAAAAGACTCCCAAGAGCAGTAAGCGCTCAACTGGGAGTGACTTCTTCCTTAAGAATACTGTCCTCTGCTCCTCTTCACATTATCTGACCAAAAACCACCTAGACTGTAAGCTTGTTATGGGCAAGGTACATATCCACTAATTCTTTTGAATCATGCTTTCCCAAGTGGTTTGTATAGTGCTCTGCACATAGCAATCATTCAACAAATTCCATTAACTGGTTGATAAAGCTAATATTTCTCTAGCATCTTCTGCCACTGTTTATTAGTTCCATCTTGGTCCTGGGATACCCTGCACACGATTCAGAGTTCTTAGGAAGGGGCAATGTGGAGAGAACAGCCGCCTAATTCAAGAGTCACAAAATCAGAGAGCATCACTGTGTCCTTTCCCTCCTTCTCTATACTGGGCAGCGCTTAGGACACACTCACCAGCACCAAGAAGCGCAAAGGCTCCACATTTTCAATGACTGAAATCTAGAATTCTCAAGAGAGCTATCTTCTGTATTTCCAAGTATCTTATTTTGTATTGGGGAGTGTCTGATTGTATTATTAAACTTCAGGGTTTTAGATAAAATAATAGTACATCTTACACATGGCTCATGGTTCAGAGAGATCAGTACTCAAATGGGTCTGATTCTATTAACACCCTGATAAGGCTGAAATGCCAAAAGTGCTGTAATGAGTAATGTTAGCTGCCAGGAACAATTAGCTAACTTCTCGTGAACCAAATAACATGAGCATCAATGACAAAAATTGGACTCTTCACTGTACTGTATTTCCTCATCTTCCCTCCCAAACTCATACCTGTTTCCAAATGTTCCATCTCTGTCAATAACCCCATTATCCTCTCTGCCCCAGAAGCCATTCGTTTTGCTGGTATCCTTCAAGTCCTTCCTACCTTGCAGCTTTCAAATTACATCATTTACCAAATCCTGCCAGTTCTTCCTCCACAGCATTTCCCAGATCTGTCTCTTCCTCTCCATCCCAAATAGATGCCACCACCCTGGTTCAAATTCCCATTATCATGGTTAGACTACTATATCGGCCTCCTCACTGGTGTTCTAGCCTCTCCTCCCTTCAGTAAATAGTACATGCCACTACCAGAACATCTTCTAAAAAAATCTTTGGCACATGTTTCTGTACTCCTCCAAAGCCTCAGTGACAAATCACTTCCCACTAAGCAGAGATTCCTGATCATTGGCCTCAATGTTCACCAACGGCTTTCTCCATCTTTATGCCATTACCCAGTTTGCACATTTAACTTCTTCTAAGTTCCTTTTCTAACTCAACCTCACTCTTGTTTCTGCCTGCTACCTCTTGCTCACACCATTCCTCCTGCATAGACCTCCCTCCTCCTTCAAGAAGTAATAATAATAATAACAATTGTGGTACTTAAGTGCTTACTATGTGCCAGGCACTGTACTAAGTGTCGGAGTAGATAACAAGCAAATCAGGATGGACATAATCCATGCTTCACATAGGGCTCACAGTCTTCATCCCCATTTTGCAGATGAGGGAACTGAGGCACAGAGAAGTGAAATAACTTGCCTAAGGTCACACAGCAGACAAGTGGCAGAGCCGGGATTAGGACCAAAGTCCTCCTGGCTCCCAGGTCCATGGTCTATCCACTAAGTCACACTGCTTCTCTCTTTCTGCTTCAAATGCTCTAGGCCATTGCTCTTCCTACTTTGAAAACCCTCCTTAAAATCTTGCTTCTTCCCGGAAGCCTTCCCTAATTAATTCCCACTCCCCAAAGTTGCATCAACCCAACAGCCACCTTAGAATGGCAGTTTTTTGTCCATTATTTTTCCCGCCTCAGCATTTATTACTTATTCAGCTATCACAGCCTGACATATCCAAGCAACTCTCAATTTTATCCTGTTTCTTCCTCCTGCTCTCACTACTAGTAAATAATTTATCTTTGCCTGCTTCCTCTTAAGATTGTAAGTCCCTAGAGGGCAGGGACCCTGTCTTGTTTTTGGCATACTCTCCCAAGTCCCTAGAACAATGTTCTAAATTCAACAGGGCTCAATTATGAGCATTTATTGATTGGTGCACCCAAACTGGAGAGAGAAGGTGTTTCCTGGAGAGAGAAGGTGTTTCTGAGAGGGTTTTTTCAGAGTGGGTGGGAAGGCTTTTGAGGGTCTGAGGCAGGCAGGGTTCAGTTCCAGGAGGGCAGGTGAAGAGGGAAAGTAGGGGTCAAGGAGCCTTGTTTCCATGCTCATGCTTTTTTAAAGCTGATCTGCCTTGATTCAAAGCAAACGGATTTTTGACAGCCAAGGAGAGTGGCATTTTTAAAGCTTATGTGCCTTGATTCAAAGCAAATGGATTTTTGACAGCCAAGGAGAGTGGCAATATCAACCTATTCAAAATATAGCTGTGCTACAGCCTATCAAGAAAAACATCAGAAAGGAATATGCTAACAAGATCAAGTCCCAGTCCAAAAGAAGTAGCAGGGCCTCTACAGTCATCTCAGCGAAGAATTTGTTAGACAGAAACTTCAGAAAGAATGGAAGCCAGGTGTGGGGAACTGAAGGTGAAGACTGGGTTGTGAATATCTGGGGAGTCGAGGGGAATCAAAGTGACAGTGGAACAAAATCTATTTCAGTTTTATTCTGAAATCTAGTACCTCTCTTTGGCAAAGTCTTATACATCATTAAAGCTTAGTTCCTACTTTCTAAACTGCTACTATCCAATGGCTGGAAATTGGAAATATTTTTAAAAAGCCCACCCACCATCATATTTATAGAACCTACTCTACTAAGAATGTTCTGTGCTCCCTCTGGTGGCCCTCTCAAAGTAATCAATTAGAAAATCATCTGAACTGCGCACCATTTTGCCAACCCAGACAGGAAACTAAACAAGGCCATTCTTGGTTACATTCAGAAATACAGCAAGCAGTTAATGTCTAACAAATGAAAAAATTCAAATGGCAGTGTAAATAGGTTCTACTTCTAAGGAAGAAGAAACCAGTAAGCATTACCCTGCTTACCATCATTTTAGAGTAAAAATCATGTAATGCCTTGGCAGAGGTCTCCCTTAACAATGACATCACTTCACACTTCCCCTGCTGTCCAAACTCATCTCTGCACCTCCAAGTCTCACCCTTGCTGATTTTAGGGGTGAAGTATGGTTTTCTGGAATGAGCACAGGCTCCAGGTTAGGTGATGGTTATTCTAATGTCTGCTCCCTTTGACATCTTGGATTAAATCACTCAGCCTCTGAATAATTCTTCCTCCCCACTTATAAAGTGGCATATACCATTATGTGAAGAGTACTTTGAAAGTTAAAGTACTTGAACTTTGTGTCACAAGACTGCACTATTAAGAGTGAATTTCATCCCAGAGCTCAACCAAAAATACTTATGTCCAACAATCTCTTCTAAACTATGCACACATAACGATTTTTCTTTGGTTTTGGGCTACTTATTGCATTTGCTACCTAAACTGCCTGATGATGAGCTCATTTTTTAATATGGTGTAAAGATCCTAGGTATTAGGAGAGTTGAGTCTTCCAAATGTTGAAGGTTGTGTCAGGGCAGGAACCTGAGGTTGCTTTGCACATAAGCTTGTAAACTAGAATGCATTATTTATTTCATTATATTTGCAACACCTTTGTTATATGCAATCCAGCAGAAATGAACTCACATCCTTTCCATGGGAGATGATTGAATCCTTTATTATGGTATGATTACTAATAAAGGATTCACCAACAAACATCAGGCAGCTGGCTTTTTGTGCTGTTGGCCTTTAAAGGGTGCCCTTTCCTTTTGTGACTGCTCCAGCTGAAATGAATATCTGGCCTGAAAGGCTTTGGAAATGGTGTCATTGTGTGGAGTAGTAACCAACCGTAAGTCACCTCCTTTGGAATTTTTTTGCTGTTGTCACTGAGAATTCAGGTTCAGGAAATAACATTGGCGTCACCGGCTCAGCTTAGAGGAGAATGTAATTCCCAAAGCTGGCAACAGGGGAGAGGCTCTGGACAGCTAACAGGAACTAGACCTCAAAAGGAGGCAAAACAGGACTCAGAATTGAGCAGGAAACAGGGTGTGGGATGCGAGCTGGCTGGGAAGCAGTGCTCAGAAGTGGCAAGCAGGTGCAAGGCCATGGGGAGCAGAGTTATTCCCAAAGGCAAAAACAAACTGTCCCTTCCTTAGATAAAATGACAACCCAAGATGAATAAATCTAAACACTCGGGTGTATTAAGATTGGAGACCACAAAAAGTCAGCGCAGCCAGAGTCAAATACGTTTACCAAGGATGATGGGTGACGACGATGATGAATTCAGAGTCTCAGAAACTGGGGAGTCCCGGGGATAACCGAGATGGTTTGTTGTGAAGGTGAAGCTTCCTGTCAGGAACAACGAGGAGTCTTGATCTTGAGACCTCAGGACAAAGCTCCTACGCAGAGGAATTGATACCAGTGCTAGTGGTTTGGGCTGCACCACTCACACTCTCATCCCCGTCAGTCATGTTCCTGCTGGGTCATAGAGTGCTATGAGCAAGTTGACGGGCATAGTCACAGCTCAGTGTAAACTGCAAGTAAAAGCATTTTAATAATAATAATGTTGGTATTTGTTAAGCGCTTACTATGTGCCGAGCACTGTTCTAAGCGCTGGGGTAGACACAGGGGAATTAGGTTGTCCCACGTGGGGCTCACAGTCTTAATCCCCATTTTACAGATGAGGGAACTGAGGCACAGAGAAGTTAAGTGACTTGCCCACAGTCACACAGCCGACAAGTGGCAGAGCTGGGATTCGAACTCATGAGCCCTGACTCCAAAGCCCATGCTCTTTCCACTGAGCCACGCTGAATGCAGACCACACTTATGGCCAAAGTAGTTTCAGAAGGGGTACGATGACCTTGCATGGAGCCAGAGGAAGCTCTCTAGCCATCAGTTGGTCATTTCATTATATATAAAAACCACAAAATAAAAACTACAAAGCTGCTGCAGTACTGTAACACTGTCTTCAAAGACCTGTAATCATTTGTATGTAAACATAATTTGCAGCACAGTATGAGCTTTTATATACCTGTCTCCACTTTCTACATGAGTAAAACTGAAGGCAATTTAAGGTGAGAAGTCATATCCTACAACTCATTCTAAAGTTTAGATGATGAGAAAGAGGAGTTAGACTTGTTCAGGTCCTCACTTCAAATGTCAGCAGGGGATTTACACAGCTGGTCTAATTTCTACCTGTGAAAGACAACTACTCCTTAATGATGGAATCACGCATTAGTTTTGAGTACCTTTCAACTGTAGATCCAGAAAGGAGCTCCCTTCCTGGAATTAGATCTGTTGACCTACCAGGAATTAGACATCTAGAAGATCTGGGATCATGATGAACGTGAATAGCCATGTCCTGGGAAGTTCAAAGTTGGTCCAGGCAGGGAAAAGATAATGGTAGGCAAAGCCAAAATAGACCCAACCCCATATACTTAGCAATCAAACTGCAATAATATGACCTGCCATGCTGAAGACACCATTTCCAAAGATGCCCTCCACTTTTAGCTGTAACTCAACCCTTGTTACTGAATCTTGCCTGAATCAATTTTCCACGATGTTCTGCACACACTTCCCCACTCCTCAAAAACCCCAATTGAATCCCCACTCTTCTCTACATCAAGCCAAAACTCCTGACTATTGGTTTTAAAGCAGTTAATCACATCTTTGGTTCCAACCTATCTTTGCTTGCCTCCCACTACACCACAGCTTGCACTCTTCATTCCTCTAGAGCCAACCTACTCGTTGTGCCTCATTCTCCTCCATCCAGCCCTCAGTGTCTTCCTGATGCCTTCCTTGGAGGCCTGGACTTCCTATTCCCTTCACACCTGGCAGACCATTTCCTCATCTTCAAAGTCCTTCTGAAATCATATCTTCTCCAGGAAGTCTTTTCCAATTAATTTCCAGTCTGCCCACCTTATATCCTCTAACTCCTACAATAGCACTTCACACCATCTAAGCACTCACAGTCCTTCCACAGCACTTATATACTTCCCTTCGTATCTGTAATTTACTTTAGTGTCTAGCTCCTCTGCTGGATGATAAATTCCTTGAGGTCAGGGATAATCTCTTGCTAATTCCATTGTACTCTTCTAAGCACTCAGTAAAGAGCTCTGCATACAGTAAGTTCTCAAGAAATACTGTATGCTTTAATTTACTGAAATCAATATTTGGGTTTAATTCTCTTTTAAAAATAGCACTCAAGTCTGCCATCTAACCAATCTCTTCTACCCCTACCCTTTGCTACATCCCTCCCCTTCTTCAAAAGCCACTTATTTCATGAAGACTGACAGTTAAGCCCCTGCCACCTTCCTCACAAGATCCACAGACTCCACTGTAGTTATGTACTTACTTCACGCTGAGTCTCAGTCTTGCCCCAGTAGATTATAAGGCCCTTAAGAGAAGGAATCTGAATTCTTGTATACCTTTTCAGCAACTAGCACAGTGAATGAATAAAGCAGGCCCTAAATAATAAATTGGCAATATTTCTTGAGCACTTACTGTGTGCAGAGCATTATACTAAGAGCTTAGGAAAGTGCACTACAACAGAGTTGGAGAACATGATCCCTTAGCATTCTAGAGGGGAAGAGGGGCAATAAAATAGATTAGGGATAGGGGAGATAATAGAGTATAAGAATATTTACATAAATGCTGAGGGACTGAGGTACATATCAAGGTGCTTAAGGGGTACACTTCTACCACCTTGTCTTCTAGTTGTGTTTAACTACAGAGTAGTTTCAATAACTACAGGACAGAGTATTATTTACAGATATATTAACATAAATTTATACTTTTCCAAGAAAACACTGCTAGTGATAGCTTTCTTGAGTTGTTAAGCCACATTCCAATCACTTAGTCTGAGATTTAGGAGGGAACTGATACCACCGACTTGGCCTTTTGATATCTCTATCATGCAATTTTCCCTGATTAAGCAGAACTTTAACACAGTGTAGCAGTAGCACACACACACACACACACACACCCCTCCCCCCCGCCCCCCACCTCAACTTCCCCTCACCACTGATTTGGGTGCACTTAAGTATGTAATCATATGCATCTGTTCTTGGGTAATATCAGTTTATTAATGTCATTTTTTCTTGACTTCCCCCCACTTAGATTACAAGCATTTTGAATGTAGGCCCATACTCCTTTCTACATTGTAAGCCAATAAGGCCTAGAACAGGCCTCTGGTTCATAATAAATGTGCCAACGTTTTGGGATAATGAGATTGAAAATAAAAAGAACACCTAAAGAATTCAGGTTCCCTTAGTCAATTCTTCTGTATGTCCTCCTGAGAAAAAAATTGTTTCCATTGTCAGGATAAAGTGCATCAGAAAAAGCTGGAAAACCACAAAAAGGGGAAATGAAAAGGGGAAATACCTGGCTCCTACAGTGAGCACAACTTCTCAGAAGCAGCCAAACCAAAGAAGACTACATAGAAAAGAGCCTTAACTCATATGCCTCATGAGTTCCCCTCCTTCCCGCACCCTGGGGAGTTCTGCCACATCTCCAGGATGACCCAGGGCCTACAGGGATTTTTCATATTTCAGAGAAACAAGTTCCTCCAGCTGGGCCCCCAAAATTTGGTTTTAGAGTTGGCTTACATTTAGGGGAAGCATACTTTTATTGTCTTCAGTCAGTTTTTAAAGACTGTTTCAGGTGGATCTACTGAAAGACAGATTCTTCCAACAAAACATTATTTTAATGTTACTAAAGATGATGGAGTCCCCCATCAGAAATGACAGATGAGCTCCAGACCGGAGCCTGCAGGATTGAGAGACTGTGCAGCAGGATTGATTATAGTCCTAGTGGCTTGCCCAAATCACTTTCTTGCACTTTCTCCCCTAATCAAAACTTTCATTTCCCCACGTCCACCTACTGGACCCAGACATTCTGGGTATCATGAGGGAGAAGTGAGGTTTTTTTGGTTTGTTTTTAATGGTACTTGTTAAGTGCCCAGTACTGTACTTACCTCTGGGGTAGATACAAAAAATCAGGTTGGACGTAGTTACTGTCCCACATGGGGCTCACAGTCTAAGTAGGAAGGAGTAGTACTTAATACCCATTTTACCTAGGAGGAAGTGAGGGGTTTTACTTTTTAACAGTTGCTAACTTGGCCAGAATAACGCACTACCAAAGAAAAAAAATCTCTCAGCTTGTTTCTCTTGAATTCTGTCTTATAGCATTAATTAGGCAGTACAAAACTTATGAACTCCAGCCCAGTTCAACAAAACTGATTCTTACAAAAAGAACTGCAACTGGCAAAGGGAAGTCAAAAGAAATCCTACCTTTTTCCTCCAGTAAATTGGCAAAATACAATTACGTTATAAGTTGTAGTACGGCTAAAATGGAAATTTGCTTTTATGAAGAAACAGATTTATTCTTCAAGATATGGACTGATAGACACAGGAAATAATGACTAAAGACAGTATCATCTCTAGTAGAAATAGTATTTCTTAAATGCAATGCACTGGACTAAGACCCTGGGTGATGCAAGAGAGGCAAAACACAGGATCCCCACCCACAAGGACCTTACAAGAGGTTCCTTTTGAATAATTTATGTAACTCTAGATCATAAAGCTCATTATGGGCAGAGTGTGCCTGCTAATTCTGTTGTATTGAACTCTTCCAAATGTTTAGTACAGTGCTCTGCACATAGAAGCATTCAATAAATACAACTGATTGATTGTGTCGGTGATAAGCCCACCGCAAGTTTTATGCTTGAATGTGTAAGTGTGAATTTTTCATCATTAACAACATTTATTGAGCACCTCCTGTATGCGGAGTGATTGAAAAGAAGGTATGACCAGGAAGATGGGAGATAAGCTAGGGTCATCCATTCCAGAATCTCTGGAAAAATAATATGGAATTCCTTACTGCTACATACTCTATTGTTAAACATTACTAAACTACTATTTCATCCTTGTTAAAGTAATTCAGAACATATCACAATATGTACATTAAGGTTTGTCTACCACAAACTCTAAAATAAATCCACCCAACAATACTAGAACATTGAAATATAAGACATAATAAAAACACGGAGAGTTTCAACACCCTTGAGCTAAGACACTGTAGTTCCCCACTAGGCTCAGTGACTCTCCCTATGCTGCCAGGCAAAACCCATTGCTCAAGAGCTGCTTCCTGACTAGGGTCTAACTAAATGCCCCCCGGCCTCTCCTCCAGACTCCCATCCCTCAACTCTCACTTCTACCTCTACTCCAGAGTCCCTTCCCACCACTTTCCAGCTTTCCCACCACCCTGTGCTTCTTAGATGCTGAACTGCACTCTGTGGTTCTGTTTTTTATTCTCTCTCATCTTCTAGTCTAACCTTAATGGCAGTCACAATCACCACCTCATCTTCGCGGGCCCCACTGCCTCCCATTCAGTGGCTTGCAGCCTGGGTTGCCGGGCAGGAAACAGTGACAGATTGGGGCCGAGCGGTGGGTTGGGGCAGCGGACCCCTCCCCAGCAGTCTGGCAGGGCAGGGAGGCAGCGACAACACTTGCAAAACATTGCATGTGATAATAATAATACTGCATCAGCCTCCTCATGTCTCACCACACTTCAGCCCCACTTCACCTCACCTTCAGCCCTACAGCACTTACATACATACCTGAATGTAAAGACTGAATATGTGGGTTGTATGAGAGAGATGAGTCCAGGATAACACCAAGGTTGCGGGGCTTCTAAGATAGGGAGGATAATGGTACTGTCTACAGTAAGACACCTGGAAGACAGGGTTTGGGTGGGAAGATAAGGAGTTCTGTTTTGGATGGATTTAATGTGCTTAATAAATATGATTGATTGATGATGACGATAATGACAAAAACAGCAACAACAACAATAATAATGATGATGGAAATTAAGTAGTGCTGAGGTACATTCAGGTTATCCCTAGACTATAAGCTCATTGCGGGTGTGGAATGTGTTTACCAACTCTGTTGTATTGTACAATCCCAAGGGTTTAGCACTGTGCTCTGCACCCAGCTAAGTGCTCAGTAAACATCATTGACTGATGGAGTGGTTATCAGATCGGATAAAATCTGTGTCCCACAGGGGACTCACAATCTCTTATCCCCATTTTACAGATGAGGAAACTGAAGCTCAGGGAGGATAAGTGACTTGTCCAAGGCCATACAGCAGACCAATGACCGAGCTGGAACTAGAACCCAAATTTTCTGACTCCCAGTCCCATGTTCTTTCTTCCAGTAGGACAAATATATGAAACAAAAATCTTTCCCCACAGCAGCCCAAGTGTCTAAAGCCAGCCTTGAAAGAGTGAGTGTAGGATGAAGAGCCAGCAAAGAAAACTACGGAGTGGTCAGGGCAGCATATTCATGACATCTTAGGAATGGATAAAAACATACAGATGACCCACTTCCTGTCTTAAAAAGCTTACAGTCCTGATAATATGGCATGCATTAATCAAATAAATGCCAGGTACTTAGATCATTTTAGCTATCATTATATTAATGTCTGAAATTTACTTTGTGCAGCATCCAATCCGATGACATATCCTTTCAAGTGTTTAAATCAACCAATAGCACTCACTGAGTGCCTACTGTGTGCAAAGCACTGTACTAAACACTTGAGAGAATACAGAGTTGGTAGACTGATACTGTCCTCTCCTGGTTCTCCTCCTACCTCTCTAACCACACCTTCTCAGTCTCTTTTGCAGGCTACTCCTCTGCCTCCCACACCCTGACAACAGGAGTCCTTCAAAGCTCCACTGTAGCTCCCCTTCTGTTCTCCATCTGCACTTACTCCCTTGAAGAACTCAGTCTCTCTCATAAACTACCTTCTTTACCTGGATGATTCCCAAATTTACCTTCTCAGCCCTGACCCCTCTCCTTCTTTGCAATCTCACATTTCTTCCTGTCTTCGGGACAACTCTACCTGTCCGGCCGACAACTCAAACTAAACATGTCCAAAGCAGAACTTCATATCTTTCCACCGAAACTCTATCTCCCCATGTCTTTCCCACCACTCTAGAAAATACCACTACCCTCTCTATCCCATCAGCCCATAACCTTGGCATTATCCTCGGACTTATCTCTCTCATTCAAACCGCATATTAAATCTGTCACCAGATCTTGTCATTTCTACCTTCATAACATTGTTAAAATCCACCCTTTCCTGTCCATCCAAACTTCTACTCCACTGATTCAAACATTTATCCTATCCCTCCTTGACTACTGAATCTGCATCCTTGCTGACCTTCCTGCCTCCTGTCTCTCCCCCAATCTAGTCCATACTTCACCCTGCTGCCTCATTCATTTTTCCATAAAACCATTCAGTCCACATCTCCCCTCTCCTCAAGAACTTTCAGGGGTTGTCCATCCACTTTACACATCAGACATCCCTTACCATCAGCTTTAAAACATTCAACTTGCCCCCTCATACCTTACCTCACTGATTTTCTACTACTGCCCAGTCTGCACATACGTTTCTTCTAGTCCCAACTTACTCACTGTGCCTTGATCTCATCGATCTCACTACTGACCTTTTCCCTCCGGCCTGGAACTCCCTCCCTATTAATATACCCAAGACCACCACTCTCCCCAACTTCAAAGCCTTACTGAAATCACACCTCTTCCAAGAGGCCTTCCCCAACTAAGCCCCTACTCCCTCCTGCTATGTCTATGACCCTGGAAATCTTTGAGCACTTGATATTCACCCCGCCCTCAGCCCCACAGCACATACATAGATACCTGTAATTTATATTAATATCTGTCTCCCCCTCTAGACTGTAAGCTCCTTGTGGATAGGGAACATGTCTACCAACTTATTGTACTCTCACAAGAATTTAGTACAGTGCTCTGCACACAGTAAGCACTCAAAAAATGCTATTGACTGAGTGATCAAACATAACATTGGAATCAAATCTCATTTGAATTTTAAATTTTGGTAAGGCTTCTCTGTAGGACTAACTACAAATCACGGAAATTTCAGTGGCAGAAAATCACTAGCTGCTATTAATGGAAATGCAAGTGTAAATACAAATTAATTTATCCTCTTTTCCCCACGCATTTTTATTACATGGAGCATAAGTGCAAAAAAAAAATGCAGAGCACACTGCAAATAACTAAATTCAATGGTTTTACTGTACAACAAAAGCCTGCTCTTCCTGTGGGCGAATGGCTACCTGCCCATTGTACTCCCTGGGGTGCAGAACTGGGGTCAGCCAAAAAGGAGGTGTTTCTGGTTCTTTGAACACTCCAAATGCTCAAAAGAGAAAAACTGAGAAGTTCATGATGAAAATACCCCAGTCATCTTATTGTTAGGTCTCTTGCAGACATGAATAGATGCACATACAAACGCATACAAAGCAATGTTTTATCAAGGGCTTCATCCAGGAATCCCCACGCATTTCTTCTGCTAAGAATCATCCTGTAGATCCCCTGCAAAACTTGGCCGGAACATCAGTGGAAGGAATTTAACCCATATGACACATGTCAGCATTATGATACTTGTAAATCTTCCGTTATCTGCTGTAACCTCTACATCAGTAGATATTCCCAATATTGCATTACGCCAAGAAAGACTTCTAACTCTATTCAGCATTTACATTTTATAAGACTGCACGTGTGCTTTCTTTGTCTTCAGCACAAAAGGCAACACTGAGAGTGTTGAGCCCAGGTGCCTAAAGGTGTCTGAAATGCCAGATGAATGTCTGGCCTCACACCTTCCCCTTCCAACTACCCTTAGGATCTGCCGAGGGCTGGCGATGCCTCATTTGGTTGAGACTTTGCCTCTCCCCCTCCCGGTCCTCATGACATTTGTTGTTGATTTAGCCAGCTGCTCGGGTGAAATTGATTATTAAATAACAAAATTCAAATGCAGCTTCATCCACTTAGGCAAAGGGGGCTAATAGGCCATTTCTGTTTAGGGAATCTCCCCAACATTCTGCCTCTGCTTTAACTGCACTAATGGCATCCAACACAACAGATGAAAAGTGTTAGGCTAGGACCGTGCCAGCTGGATATTTTTTATTGTGACACGGCCTCCTCCTGGGACCCCCAATGAAGTCTGGGGCTTGCCTGGTTGGCAGCTGCCGCCCAGAGATACTCTTAGCCTGAGCGTACTCCAGTGCCCTCCTCCTTGGGTTCCGTGGGACTGGACTTAGGGACGACCAGGAATGGGAGGGGTCAAACTGGAGGTGAAACGGTCTGCAATGCCGTCAGTGGTGTGAATATGGCCAGGATTCCCAGAGGGGGACTGGAGGCAGGGCTAGTGATTCATAGCTCCAAAACACATTCTTCATGCCTGCAGTGTGCAAGACACCTTAACACTGTTAGCCCTTAGAGAATTGAGCACCTGTATTCGCAAAAAGGACTTTTCTACTGAAAATTTGATTTTTTTTCCTCCTCAACTTGGGCCACTGGGACAAAGCCACAGTGCCCAGGAGGGGAAGCCCCAACAGCCAAACATCCAGCCTCCAGGTCCCCAGAGATGGGGCTTGGAGGCTTCTGGCGACTCATTCAACTTAGCTGGTGCAAGGCAGAGAGACCATATATGGATTTACACATGACTTTCATCAATATCAGCTAGTGATGCAGTGTAGCTGAAGCTCTTTTATAAGTAATTAACAAACAAACCCTGCCATTTCAATAGGATTTAAATTTAATTTTGATTTTGAATGCGCTATTCAATTAAATATAAATGGTGACTATGGTGAACAGAAACCAAAAACGTGTCTTTTCTGAAAGTCCCTGTTTGTACAGCTACCACTGTTAAAAGGAATACTTATTTCACCATCAGGAAGTAATACTTATTACTCACTTTACAGCAACATGACACTGGGTAAAGGCCCAGAGTACTTACGGCCACATACACGATTTTCCTCATATTACATTTACTGTGACATCAAGTTGCAGAAAAACAACTCTTAATTTGTGTTTATTCTCTAGGGTCTAGAACAGTGGTTTCAAAACTTTTGGGATTTTACGTGCTGGAATGCCTCTCTAGGCACAGGTGAAGTGGGTTCACTCTGACCCATTTTTTGGCTTCGAACTCACAGAGGCCTTGTAGAACTGTAGAATTCCACAGGCCCAATTTGCAAATCTGGAGTGGAGACATCACCGCAGCATCTATGAACACTATCTGTGCTTCCTGGGCAAGGCGGAATGCTAATTCCCTTCGCTTCACTCTTCATGCTGTTTGGGTTGGAAAATATTTTTGGTAGCTGTAAAGGGTTTTTCTTGTTTGTTTACTAGAGTCCGTGTGCATCCCTAGAATATCACTGGCTAGTTTTCTGTGTTGTTTGCTAGGACTTGAGATTTTACAAAAAAGCAACAATAAAACATATGTATGGGCCTAGAATTGATCACACACGATAGCAGATATTTGTTCTCCAAATAAATGAAATCAATATTCATCTCCCAACCACCACCTCCACACCCCAAACAGGCTTACTGAAAATTAATAGATCGTACCAAAAAGTCTAAGAGCTGAACAAAGCCTTTTTCCAAAAAGACAAGTATCAGTGGAAGGCATTTTCTGGATGATTCAAAGGACAGTAACCTTTACAGTTCACCCAACACTGACTTTTTCTAATTTTAAGGCAAGGACCTACAGATAAACTGAGTCCTCTCAAAATCAACTGCATTTTACACAGTGCGTGTAAACGACACATAAAAATTAACATTTCCGGTTGTTGCAAAGCAGAAGCAGAGAGAAAAGTTTCTGCCAGGATCACTTGTTAGTTGCTTTCTTACATACTTCACTCCTTTTGAAATCCAGCAAACAAATCAACAGAAATAAGGCTATTTATTAGTAAGAAAGAAGGGGGCAGCCCCTTTCAGGTGACCTCATATTTTTACATTCCACATTTTTGTTTTCGAACTCCAGTCAAGCATATGGGCAGTCAGGGTCACAGAAACATCTCTGCCCCCAGTTTGAGTAATGATTTCCTTGTTCTATAAGCAACTTTAAAATAGTGATCTTAAGTCTCATTATTTGAAACAAATGTTCAAACACAAGTTGCCTTATGAGTGAAATTGAAAATCAAGACCCATAAATCAAAGAACAATTCTGAACCCTGAAAATGAAAATCCTTCCAGTAAAGGCGGTTCATTATCACAACAACAGACATATGTGCTAAAAACATACTGCACGTACATATTTCTCAAGCAATCATCGTAGACGTCTTTGCTCACATAAGGTCATTCCAGATAGAATAATCAAATTTCTTTACCTTGCTAAACAAGGAGAGAGAGAAAATATGATCTACGACCTAGTGGCAGACATGGAACAAGAAATCCTGTATCCTAATTTGGTTTTTTTTGCTCTATCTCTCTCTTTTCCTAGATGACACCAACCAAGGAAATATTTGATCTCTTCCTTTGCAAAAGGAAAATAATATTATTAGATGTCATGAATGTTAATGATATGCATGTCCCTCTGAGATCCTTGAAAGGAAAAATAAAATTATTTTATGGTATTTGTTAAGCACTTACTATGGGTCAAGCACAGTACTAAGCACTAGGAGAGATACAAGCTAATCAGGTTGGACATAGTTCATGTCTCATTCATTCATTCAATTATATTTATTGAGCGCCTACCTTGTGTGGAGCACTGTACTAAGTGCTTGAGAGAGTACAACACAACAATAAACAGACACACTTCTTGCCCACAATGAGCCGCATGGGGCTTACAGTCTGAACTCCCATTTTACAGATGAGGCAACTGAGGCACAGAGAAGAGAAGCGACTTACCCAAAGTCACAAAGCAGACAAGTGGCAGAGCCAGAATTAGAACCCGGGTCCTTCTGACTCCCAGGCCCATGCTCTGGCCACTAGACTACATTTCAATAGTGTTGAGTAACAATAGAAGTCATTATGGTAACCAAATAGGGTCACCACCCTAAAAGGTCTTGAAAGACATATTCCACCAGACCTCAAATGACCCTAGGTCATAAGTGATCAGGACAAAGAGATGTCAACAAAGGAAACCTTTTTCTCTCTTCAACTTTCACTCTTTTGCTGCCTTTCTCACCTTTTCTAGTCCCTCTCTCTTCATCACCACCATCCAACCAGGCTCACTCCAGGAAAACCAGTCTAAGCATCCAAATGTTCTGCATCAGTCCCCAGAAACATCAGGTTTTGGGGGGTTTTTTTGTTTTTGTTTTTTAGGGCATTTGTGAAGCACTTACTATATGCCAAGCAGATGGGGTAGATACAGCAAATCAAGATGGACATAATCCATGCTCACATAGGGCTCACAGTCTTAACCCCCATTTTACAGGGAAGGTAACTGAGGCACTGAGAAGTGACTTGCCTAAGGTCACACAACAGACAAGTGGCAGAGCCAGGATTAAATCCCAGGTCCTTCTGATTCCTAGGCCTGTGCTCTAACCACTAGGCCATGCTGCTTCTCTATCACTGGACCACTCATTGTCCATTTTTATTCATTCATTCAATAGTATTTACTGAGCACTTACTACCTAGATAAACCACATTACAAATGTATAAAATACAGTAGAGCACAGCTCCTTCAGTGCCCTGCCCATGTGGACTGAGCCTGTGTCAGACCTGATGAACTTGTCTCTATCCCAGTGCTTAGCATGTAGTAGGTTCTTAAGTATCAAATATCACAATTATTATTGTTGGCATAATAATTGAGGGTGAGTGAGGTAGATTTATTTGGGAATCATCCACACAGAGAAGATGAATGAAGCCATTGGAGCACACATGCTCTCTGAGTGGAGAATAAGACAAGAAGAGGACCCAGAAGAGAACCTTGAGGGACACCCATAGCTAAAGGTGGGAAACAGAAGAGAAGCCCACAAAAGTGAAGAAAGAACTGCCAGATAGGTAAAAAGAGAATCAGGAGAGAACTGCATTGGCAGAATCAATAATAGGTAGTGTTTCCAGGAGAAGAGACTGATCCATAGTGTCAAAAGCAACTGAGAGGTTGAGGAGGATTAGGATAGAGTATCGTCCATGAGATTTGGCAGTCTTCCCCTTTTAGACTGTGAGCCTGTTGTTGAGCAGGGATTGTCTCTATCTGTTGCCAAATTGTACATTCCAAGCGCTTAGTACAGTGCTCTGCACAGTAAAAGCTCAATAAATACGATCGAATTAATGAACAGGTCAGTCATCATTCACTTCTCTCCTTCTTCCCCCACATCCCATCCATGTATGCCTCAAAAAAATACCTTTTCTCATTTTTACAGTCTTCTCTTACATACAGGTCTCCTTCCTCTATGGGCATAAACAGGAGCTTGTGTATACACATGTATATGTCTACATTTGTAATGTGGGTGGTGTGTACGTGTGCAATATGTCTACTTGTGTGTTCATGTATGGCTGTAGTGTCAGCAGGAATTAAACTCAGCTGAAGAGATGAAGAGGAGGAAGAAGGGTGACAGAAGAAGTCCCAGAATGAGGGGACAGCAGCATCAGCAACCCCAGGGTCTCAGTCCTAGGGTTGGCATCAGATGCCACTGACTTTCCAGCTATGAAAAAATTTGGAAGTTTTCTCACTAGGGGGAAGATGCAAAGCGTGACCGAGGGAGATGGCTGGAAAGGGAAGTTAGGTGCAGAGGGTCTTCAGTCAGTGCAAGCAACTCAGCAACTCCTATCAGCTATATGGCATTCAATCAAAGCAGCATGGCCTAGTGGACAGAGCACTGGCCTGGGAGTCTGAAGGACCTGGTTTAATAATGATAATAATAGTAATTGTGGAATTGGTTAAGCGCTTACTATGTGCCAGGCACTGTACTAAGCGCTGGGGTGGACACAAGCAAATAGGGTTGGACACAGTCCCTGTGCCATATGGGACTCACAGTCTCAAGCCCCATTTTACAGATGAGATAACTCAGGCCCAGAGAAGTTAAGTGACAAGCCCATGGTCACACAGCAGACAAATAGCAGAGCCAGGATTAGAACCCATGCCCTTTGTACTCCCAAGCCCATGCTCTACCCATTTCTAATTTTGGCTCTGCCATGTACCTGCTGTGTGACCTTGGGCAAATCACTTAACTTCTCTTTGCCTCAGTTACCTCGTCTATAAAACAGGGATTGAGACTGTGAGCCCTGTGAGGACAGGGACTGAGTCCAAAATGATTAGCGTGCATCTACACCAGCACTTAACCACCAGACAGTAACGACTTAACAAAAATCATAAAAAGTACAAAAAAAAAAGTTCTCTCCTTCCTTTCCTAATCTAGCTCCTCTTCCACTGCGCTCCAGCCTCAACATTTCATTCCTCTTACACCAAACCATTCACTGTAACTCAATCTCATCTCTCTCACCACCCCCATGCGCCTTGCTCAAGTTCCCCTTTCTAATCTGGAACTCCCTCCCCATTCATGTCCAACAGAGCACCCCACTCCTCTTCAAAGCCTACTAAAATCATATCTCCTCCAGAAACTTTCCTAACTAGCCTCTCACTTCCCCACCCTATTTGGCCTCCCATCTGTGTCATTTATTTTGTTAATAAGGTGTATGTCTCCTTGATTCTATTTATCTTGATGATATTGTCTTGTTTTTGTTTTGTTCTGTTTTGCTTTGCTGTCTCCCCCGTTTAGACTGTGAGCCTGTCACAGGGCAGGGATTGTCTCTATTGCCGAATTGTACATTCCCAGAGCTTAGTACAGTGCTCTGCACATACCAAGCTAGTAATACTGTAGAACAAATGCATATATACATACTTGTGTCTGAACCTCTTAAGCATTACCATTACCGCTTAAGCTCCACAGAAATAATAATAGTAATACCAACAATGATGGCATTTGTTAAGCACTTACTACACGCCACTAACTCCACTGAGCACTGGGGAAGATATAAGGTAATCAGGTCGGACACAACACTTGTCCCAATTTGGGCTCACAGTCTAAGTGGGAGTGAGAACAGGTATTGAATCCCTGTTTTTACAGTTGAGGAAACTGAGGCGCAGAGAAGTTAAGTGACTTGCCCACGGTCACACAGCAGGCAAGTCATGGAGTATGGATGAGAACCCAGGTCCTCTGACTCCCAGGCCTGTGCTCTTTCCAACTGGTCACACTGCTTCCACGCTGCTC
This sequence comes from Ornithorhynchus anatinus, assembly GCF_004115215.2. Taxonomy (NCBI): domain Eukaryota; kingdom Metazoa; phylum Chordata; class Mammalia; order Monotremata; family Ornithorhynchidae; genus Ornithorhynchus; species Ornithorhynchus anatinus. Next base: position 24,852,209 of record NC_041733.1, on the reverse strand, counting down.
CTAGAAGGCAGAGATCATGTCCACCGACTCTATTGCATGGGACTCTCCGTAGCAGTTAGTACAGAAAGCAGAAAGCACTCAATAAATATGATTGATTAATTGATGCAGGGAATGGGAAGTGTGGGGGAATTAATCAATCATATTTATTGAGCACTGCAGAGAGCACTGTACTAAGGGTTTGGGAGAGTAAAGTTAGTAGACACGTTCCCTGCCCACAACGAGCTTACAGTCTAGTTGAGGAGTCAGACATTAATACAAACAAATTACAGATATGTACAGAAGTGCTGTGGGGATCAGGGATGGGTGAAACAAAGGGAGCAAATGAAGAGTGCACTTATAACCGAGTCCCGGAACATAATGGAAACAGAGCCGGAGTGGCTGGGGATGGAGCCCAAATCCATTGGCAGACAAGAGAGCCTAAGCCAGAGGGGCAGCTTGGTGGTGGCAGAGGGAGAAGAAAACAGAGCCAGCCACCACAGCAAGAGGCAATCCCAGCTTGGTGGGGAGTCTAGCCCAGTCGGCCAGGCCCCAGGCAAATGATCAAATGTCACTCGGGATAGTGTGACACACTTGGGCTCCTGAGCCACAATGTTTCCATATAGGGTAAAATCAAAATAGTAAAACTGAACCTAATTTCAAGTCATCCTGATTGAGCTCCTTGCAATCTTGAGCAGGAAACAAAGCAAAAATAGCCCCAGCCCACAACCTCCCTCAGGCAGAATGCCAAATAGTGCAATGTACTTAAAAAGTACCCTGTCACTTGACAAAACGCTTGGCTTCTTTTCAGCCCAGCAGCACAGTCAACCCAAGTCTACTTCACCCACTGGCTGGAGGACTGACAACAGTGGCAAATTTACCTACGCGCCAGTTATGCCATATTTTAGTGGGATAATAATGATGGTATTTGTTAAGCGCTTACTGGTGCCAAGCACTGTGCTAAGCGCTGGGGTAGATAGAAGGTAATCAGGTTGTCCCATGTGGGATCACAGTCTTGATCCCCATTTTATAGATGAGGTAACTGAGGCACAGAGAAGTTAAGTGACTTGCCCAAAGTCACACAGCTGACAAGAGGGAGAGTGGGAATTAGAACCCACCACTTCTGACTCCCAAGCCCGTGCTCTTCCCGCTAAGCCACGCTGCTTCTCAAAACACATTAATGGATGGCGTTTGCCACTCCACGGCCTGCACATCTGGGAAAATACATCCCACAGCAGCCCCAATTCCCACTCCTGGTCTGCACTTCTGCTCTCTAATCCCTTCCCCCATCCAACTCTCACTTGAAGAATCCGGGGGAAGACCTGCACACTTCTAGAAAGCGCAGTCTCTATTCAGGGTGGAGGAGTGACTGAGGGGCAGAACATTTTTCAAGCTGCAGCTGATTGGCAGCAGGGCAACTTTACTGTAAGGCAAAAAGCCAGGCAGAGGCAAGGAACGCGAAGGAGGCAGGAAGTTCTTGGTGTGAGAGCTGAAGGAGGGACAGTGGAAATGTCATCAAGAGAAGCAACAACACTTTCCCTGATCTCCAGGCTCCTGGGATCCTACCCAATCTCAGTCCCCACAGTTTAACAAATCAACAAACTCTTTTGGACAATGGGATGATTCCCCTCTTTTAGATTCCCTGGGCCTGAGCTCATTCAAAAATTTAACCCCTGATCGTGGAGAACTTTGCCCAAAGCACAAAATATCTGGGGGCTCCTACCCTGCCATTCTTATAAAGGGAAACCTGATGACTCACCTTGAGGCCCTGGGTCCTTAAATCTTTATTGCTCTGTGGCTTATGGGTCAAAAAGTTTAACGATGCCAGGGAAGGAGCCACAAAACTCTTCAGGAAGTACTGACGGGGTGAAGGGGTGAATCAATCAATCAACGGAATTTTTTAAGTACTTTGTGCAAAACACTATTCTGAGCACTTGGGAGTTGGTAGACACCGTTCCCTGCCCATAGCAAGCTTACAGTCTAAGAGGAGGAGACAGACATTAATACAAATAAATTATGGAGATGTACGTAAGTGCCATGTAGCTGAGGCTGAGGTGAATACCAAGTGCCCAGAGGGTATAGATCCAAGTTCACTGACGATGTAGAAGGGTAAGGGAGTCTGGAATTGGAGAGCTTAATGGGGGAAGGCCTCTGGGAGGAAATGGGAAGAGTTGTGATCTGTTGTATACGTTGTAACACTTAGCTCCATTCTCTTCTCTTCAAAGAACAAACTGAAGAGTCACTGTCAGGGGCAGGATGAGATCTCTTCTGTTCCCTCCCTACAAAGTCTCCTGCCACCTGTTAACTAGAACAATTAGTGGCCTTTTTTTTTTTTTCAAACCAATATGGGCTACTGGAAAGAACACAGGCCTGGGAGCCCAGAGGACTAGGGTTCTAATCCCTGCTGTGCCAAATTTTTTTGTTTCTTTTTATGGTACTTGTTAAACACTATGTGCCAGGCACTGTACTAAGCACTGGAGTAGATATAAACTAATCAGGTTGGGGCCCTGTTCCACATAGGGATCACAATCTTAATCCCCATTTTACAGATGAGGTAACTGAGACACAGAGAAGTTAAGTGATTTGCCCAGGGTCACACAGCAGAATTCTCTGGGTATGTACATATATATTGGCAGCGTGGCTCAGTGGAAAGAGTATGGGTTTGGGAGTCAGAGATCATGGGTTCTAATCCCAGCTCTGCCACTTGTCAGCCGTGTGACTTTGGGGAAGTCACTTAACTTTTCTGTGCCTCAGTTACCTCATCTGTAAAATGGGGATTAAGACTGTGAACCCCACATGGGATGACCTGATCACACCACCCCACTTCCCCCCCCCCTTAGAACAGTGCTTGGTACATAGTAAGCACTTAAATACCATCATTATTATTATTATTATTTGTTATACAGCTGTCCTTCATAATCGAAGTCAGCACTTGGTGGTAAGATTTCATTCTTATGTGAGTATTGTTTAAAAGCAGTCTCTTTCACTCTGAATGGCCCCAAAATTCAGTAGGGCATCCTTTTCTCTTTCTCTTCTCCATCTAGGGTGAACATCCTATCCTTATAAAGTGCTTATATCATCAAGACACTGTTCTCTCTCAATCGATGCGAACTGAATGTGGCTGCCAATATTAAATAGGACTTCAATTTACGTTTGAGGTGAGGAGAGAGGCATGTCCTACTGCCAGCAGGTCATACACTTGATGTGGTTGTGTGTAAATATAACTTGGCCGCTGTGGTGAGCTCTCAAGCTGTACATGGAGAGACTCCATGGTCAGGACAGCCCCAGAGTGGCTGCCATTGCAAAGGCAGAAAAGGGAGCTTGGTCAGAGGGCACACTCTGTACACAGGTGCCCATCTTCTGGGGATCTTTTCTTTGCCAATAGGGCTGCAAAAAAAACCCTTTGGGGCAGTCAGTCAATCACCAATATTCACTGATTTCAATTGGTGCCTCCCCCCTGTAAATGATTTTTAAATGCATTTACCGCTTGCATACTGAATCCATACTTAGGTTGTCAAAGGAGAAATAGTTTTTGTTTTTTTCAGAGAATTAACAAAGACAACCTCTCCTCAGATAAAGGGCTGGGTGGTTGGTTGCTCCTCAAACTCCTGACCCACTTAGAATAATAGTAATAATAATAATAATAATGGTATTTGTTAAACACTTACCATGTTGCCAGGCACTGTACTAAGCACTGGGGTGGATACAAGCAAATCAGGTTGGACATAGTCCCTGTCCCACTTGGACCTCACATTACAGAGGGGAGAGCAGAGTACTGAGGAAAATTGTTGATTGGGAAGGGAAAGCTGAAGGGGGCTGTGCCTGACTTCTGGCTGCAAACATGCGATCTGTTTACTCACTGTCAGGCCACCTCAAGAAGGCTTTGGCCCTTCTGAGTCTTCCGTTGCTTAACTACCAACAATAAACATACCTGTGGGAGGCACGGCTACCAATCTCTTTTGCCAGTCCCCTCAGTAAAGAAAATTCTATAGAGCATTGTCTGTAAAGAAGCCTTCTTAATCTTGTTTAGCCAAAAGTGACTGAATGGGATTATTTTAACAGTTACTGTTTGGGTACTCTGAGTTACATTAAATGGTGTCTGGGGCTAGTTAGAGGCAGTGTCTTGCAAAACTTGGTTTGCACTCCCTTGTGGCAGGGACCATCTTTTCTGCTCAGCCTAGGGTTGAGTGCACTTTGGGCACTCAAAAAACAAACAGTATTGAACAGCATCATCCTAACAGTTATGCTGAGGAAGAATGTTCTAAGGCTACTTTGAATTGAAGGAATTTTCTCTGTACTTGAAAATATGGTAATGCTTATTTGTCTTAATATGGTATCTGCATATCTACATCTACAGATTTCAAATCATAGTGAGGTCACCATCTTCCTGGACTTTTCCAAGTGTGTTAAATGTGTGGATCAGGGCAGATGGACCATGGGAGTGAGTACTCCTTCCTTCCACATTTGCAGATTTCCACGTTCTAGGAAGAAGACCCCAATCACAGCAGCCACTCTGATGGCAGTGGCAGATGGTGTGTGTTCTCGCCTGCTCTCCTGCCCTTGCTTTGCTTCTTACTGAGCTCCTAGAAGCCAGGAGAACTCAGTGGAGCCCAGTATGAAACAGAGCAGTAGTGACAAATGTAGGTAAGAATGAGAAATGCCTTCTGAGGTCATCTCCACAATCAAAATGCTCAGGGTCACCACCACCCATCTCTAGTTTTCAACCACGATGGTTGGGTTTTTATTCTTACCACTGCCTGCCTCCACTGCTTTTCTCTGCACTAAGAACCATAAGCTTCAGTGAATGACTGCACCCTCAGATTTACATATACTTCTTTCAACCATTTCCTTAATTTTTGGTGGGCAATGCAAGGTCCTCTCATTTATTTTCTAAATTCTTCCATATCCATTGTATGTTCTCAACTTTCCTATGGGGGCTGGGATTATCCTATCCATTTGCAGATGGGGAAGTTTAAACAGAGAGGTTAAATAATTGCCCAGGGTCACACATTGTTCAAATTACTGAGAGAGCAAGGCCTAGAATTTGGGACTCCCCACTTGTGCTTCACATTGATTTCTTTGCTTCTCTGTTTTCTCTTTTATAATAATCACATGATCACCGTAGGGTTATTTTTCAAGTCAATATGAAAAGAGGGGAAAGGTCTGGATTGGCTCGATTCACTAATTGTTGCCTCAAGACATAATAATAATAAATAATGATAATAATAATTGTGGTCTTAAGTGCTTACTACATGCCAAGCACTGGGAGAGATACAAGATAATCAGGTCCCGCCTAGGGCTTAGTTTAAATACTGAATCCCCATTTTGCAGATGAGAGAACTCAAGCACAGAGAAGTTATCTGACTTGTCAAGGTCACACAGTAGCTGGGATTAGAACCTAGGTCCTCTGACTCCCAGGTCCATGCTCTTCGCACTAGCCTGTGCTGCTTCTCATATTATATATAAAAATACATAATTATATATTGAAAGTTCTCCCTCAACACAAGATATACATCTTCTATAGGAAGATCAACCACAAGACTCAGGTTTACCAACTCATATATGAATGGGCACCTGGCTACTTTTTGACCATGTTTATACCAGAGAAGAAATGCACAGAGGGTTAATCCACACCACTTGGGTGTGTGTTAAAATGTGATCCAAGTTATTTTATCCCCCTTTGATGGTGTTACTTTCAATTGCTGCTGAACCCTCTGACAATATCGATAAACACAACATAGTGGTATTATTCGGACATTATTTACACAGGTTATTTACCCTCTGGCTCAGAGACTAAAGAACCAAGCAGATGATGTCAGGGGCCCAGGAGTGATTTATTTTCCTGGTATATACCCAGCTTTAAGAAAATGTTTTTCCTCTATCTGTAGCCTCACTACAGCTGGGATCTGCCACAACTCCTGATAACACTTTTAAGATTTACACTTCAGAGAGACTGAGGGGGAGCACCTTCCCTACCAGTTTTAGAAGTCAGCCTACACAAAGGCGACATTCGTTTATTGATTGTTAGGACACAAGGCCTGTTTAGACTAGAATATTAGAGAATTGAAGAGTTTGGAGAGACCGTAAGAGGTCATTTAATTCCTCTCCCCACCATCCCCAAACCCCCTGCAACCAACATCACCTTCAGGGGGACCACTGCACCTATACCACCACAGGGAACTAAGAATCTAGAGAACTCCATGGATGGAGATCCTTACTGAGTTCAGGAAAAAAAAAATGTGACTGATTTGATTTTGTTGATGAATTCATACATACATTCATTACTTGTACTTTTAATTAGGTAAATGTACTCTGGGGCCTGGTGATGAGAAAGGTAATTTAAAGACATCTTGAGAAGCAGCATGGCCTAATGGAGAGAGCACAGGCCTAAGAGTCTGAAGGACCTGGGTTCTAATCCCGGCTCTGACACGTCTGCTGTTTGGCCTTGGGCAAGTCATTTAATTTCTCTGTGCCCTCAGTTACCTCATCTGTAAAATGGGAATTAAGAATATGAGCCCCAAGTGGGACATGGACTTTGTCCAACCTGATTAGCTTGTATCTACCGGAGCATTTAAGTACAGTACCTGGCACAAAAAAAGCACTTAAATACCATAAAAAAGATAATCAGATTAGACACAATCCCTGTTCCATATAGTGTAAGTGGGAGGAGAACGGCTATTTAGTCCTCGTTTTACAAATGAAGAAACTGTGGAACAGAGACGTTAAGCAACATGCCCCAGGTCACAGAGCAGACAAGAGGCAGAGTCAGAATTAGAACCCAGCACTTCTGACTCCCATGCCTATGCTCCTTTCACTAGGCCACAGTGCTTCTCAAATTGCAGGGAAGGTTTTGGATTGGATTGTTTTTCCTTGATTCACAGAAAGAGGAGAGCAAATTTGGAAGCCCATCCTTTTGTTCAACTTTAAATCTGTTTGAACTACATCAGAGGGGTTGACAGAGCAAGAGAGCAACAACGTGAACTGGCAGCCTGTTCAGCCCTAAGGGAAAGGGTCATAATTCTATGACCTAGAAATCAGATATTGTAAATTTCCACTAAATTATTGTAATAATTTAAAATAGTGTTCATTGTATTTAAGAATTTCTATGGTGCTATTTAGAAGTATTTATTTTGGCCAGGTTTTCAGTCTTGTTATAGTTTAGTCTTGTTATAGTTTAATAGCATATCTGGCTACCCATCTTTTAGCAACCAAATTGGTGACCCATAGAGGACTTCTGTCTCCTGAAAGAGTCTGGGCTCTTAGTTATTTATTTGGCAACCATTATTTGTGTAGGAGATGAACCATGACACATAAACTATGCTTGCTAGGTTAACAAGACCAACTGCCCAAAACAAAAATAATGTTTTGATGACTTTCAAATTCAATGTAAAAAGTAAAACAGCTTTAAGGTCTTAGACTTGTTTCTTCTTTCAGAAATGACTTTGCAGTTTTAAAATGCATTTTTTTAAACAAGACTTTCCCTATGAAATGGTTTGTGTGTCTCCTTTTATGCAAAAAACCTAATTTTCTATATTAGGAGAACCTTGCTCTATAAATTTAGTAATATTTAATTGCTGAATAGTAGCTTTCTTATTTTATACAAGTAGGACACAAACTACACCAGTTTCTGTAGTTAATACAAAGCCTACTAAATTTGGTTTTTAATTGTCTCACAACATCTTAATTCATCATAATCTTCATCTTTTCAAATAAGATTTCAGTCACTTGGAAAAAAAAACCTTGAGATAATTGAGCATGTAAAGAGTGGGGGAAGGGAGGATGCCATTACTAGTTTCAGTTAAAGATTTGTACTTCTTCCTCTTTATTAGAAAGAATCCTTGTTAGATCCAGATTTATATCAACAAAAAAAAGGTCAAAATTTCACTGTGATTGAAAGGTCTGACTTACAAATTTCCCTTGTAAGAAATGCATACATTATCTATACTGCAGTCAAAATATACGTAGAAACTGACATGATACTGCCACAAACATACTGAATTTTTTAAAACCCATAGAAAAAGAAAGCTCCTTGGAACCTTTTCTCTCTACTAACCATTCCAAACCCAGATGTGGAAATATTTAGCTAACTCCCCTCCCAATGCAAAAGGTCCATATGTGTCAAACTGCATCAGAGAGAAGAGATGAAGGGGGAGGGGGAGAGAAAGAAGGAGGTGAAAGTCTTGTCTGGCTTCAACGAAACTTGTGGTACACGTCTCAATTCACTTACTCACATCATGAAACTCATTTAGTCCTATGCTTTTGTCTCTTTATAAAAGGGTATGATCCCCTGAGATTAAAAATGTTCTGTCTTTAGAACAAAATTGAACCTCTTTCCTGTAAAAAGTTAAGAAATGTAGCTCTTGTTCCCAGAATGAAAGTTTCAGAGCTTTTTTTTTATTAAAATGATTTATTAGGAAGTTGCACTGTTGGAAAATAAATTAAGAAGAAAGAAAAAAAACAAAGCTGAAAACTAGCTCACAGAAAGTATATCACACAAACTGGGCAAAAAAAAGTAGCAAGCTATTCCAAAAGCAATCGTATTCAGCTGTTTTACCAAGGATCTTTTTCCCTTTATATAATGATAATATATATTAGCACCACGCTAAGCACTGGAGTATATACAAGATAATAAGATTGGACACAGTTCCCGTTCCACATGGAGCTCACGGTAATACCCAAATGGTTGACACTCCTGGAGATAAAATGAATTCAAGTTAACCACTTTTAGAAGAAGATAGCTTGCAAAGCAGCGAGCAAGTAAAAAAATAACAACCTGGAAACGCACACTCTGAAAGCTGTTTTATAACTCAGGGAAGGCAACTCCCTTATCCTAACTGGGGAGAGTTGGAAGTCCAGGAGGAGGGAGCCAGGAGGTAAAGGAGGAGAGTACCCAAGAAGGGCAGGCCTTAGATGACTGCTTCTCTTTTGGGGGAAGAGATCATTAATTATAGGAACGTACCAGCCCTCCCCTTCGCTTCATTTCCCCGTGAGACAAGTCTCAAGGACTTCGGATAATTTTCAGGTAGCCCTCGTCAATGCTAGAGTGCTTATACACTGAATGGCCAACCTCTGATTATCTATCTAGCTGTTAACCCCTTCACATTAGGTGTTACCCTCAGAGCAGTTTGTAATTAAACAATAAGTATTATTAGTTGCAGAATTACGATCTTTGCATAACGCAATGCATAATATTACTAGTTTAGGTTTGTTTCAACTCCCTGTCCAGTAGTTTCTCCTTTGCCTAAAGTGTGAGAATCTGGGGGAAGCTGGACTGGATTTAGGGTTTCAACATGGAAAGAACTTGCTCTCTCCCTCCATTACAACCCAGCCCACACCCTTCACTCCTCTAATACCAATCTACTCACTGGGCCTGGCTCTTGTCTCTCTCAGTCCAACCCCATTTACGGCCTCCCACCTACTTAGAACTCTCTCCCCATTTTCAAAGCCCTCTTTAAATCAGATCTCCTCCAGAAAGCCTTCCCTGACAAATATCATCTCCTCTCCCTACGTCCCCTCCGTTCTGCCTCGCCTAGGCACTTCAGTCCATATACCTGAGCCCTGAAGTATTCACCCCACCCTTACCTGACACTTAAGAACATCTTCTAATATACGCAGTTGTATACCTGTAATTTATGTTAATTTCTATCACCGGCTAGACTGTATGTAAGTTCCTTGAAGGGAGGGATCATGCTTTACTAACCCTATTGTGCTCTCCCAATGATTTAGAACAGTGCTCTGCCCACAGTTGAATGCTCTATGAAGATCACCAATTGATTGGTTAAACTTGTTCTGCCCTGATTCACTGTACAGCTGGCCAGCTTCCTGGGCTGGATCCTCTCTGATTTGGGTCAATCAGGTTTGGGTTCTATGGTTTCTGGGAAAACACAAGTAACTGTATAGCCACAATGTGGGGTGGCCATCTCTAAACTGAAGAGTCACTGCTAAGGTAACCTCCGGGAATATCACTCATCTTCCTGGAGAAGGCTGTTAAGCTGTGGAACTATGATTTGGGACTGACTGGCAACACCAGTAGTAGTAATAGTATTTATTAAGTGCTTATTGTGTGCAGAGCAAAAACAGCACTTAGGGGTTTATGATTTTTTTTTCTGCTTCTGTTTTTTTCTTTCCAAAAATTCTCTCTGGAGAAGTTTCAGGAGGAACACGGAGGGAATGACAGAGCAAAGTTAAGTTCCTGTGTTTCTCTAGCTCTCTGACTACCCAGGGTGAACAGGGAGCCATTAACCACAAGCTAAAGATAGTCAGAACAAAGCTGAATAGAAAAAAGAAAAATTCCTCACAAGGGCTGGTTTGTGACTGTGGTTTCTTGTCTTGAGTGGCTCAGCACTGCAGGGCAAGCCCTCCCTGGGGTTACAAGGACACCCTAAATTCAACAGTGTGAGGCAAAGCTTTGCAGTCTTTCAGCTGAAATAAAAATAAAAACAATGAGGTTCAGGGGCCACTTTTTATTACTTACAGAGAATGCCAACCAAATATACAATAATTTCAGATATATTCCTATTTCTGGTTTAACATCTCCATTTTATTTCTTTTCCAAAAAATAAATTGGAAGGAGATAAATAGTACTTGATGAGCCAGTCAAGACTGATTAAATATGCACAGTAACACAATATGTATCTTTCACACACACATTCTAAAATTTAATAAAGGCATGTTTTTAAAATTTGATACAGTTGGGTAACAAAATAGATAGGGTATTTCTATAGTCTGATACAGACTGTGATACAGAGTACAGATAATGAATGGCATTTTATAATTAATGGAAAAATAAACCATCTAAAATCATTACTACATTTCAATGCTACCTAATGAACCCATGTATAATAATGTTGGTATTTGTTAAGCGCTTACTATGTGCCAAGCACTGTTCTAAGCGCTGGGGTAGATACAGGGTAATCAGGTTGTCCTACGTGAGGTTCACAGTTAATCCCCATTTTACAGATGAGGTAACTGAGGCACAGAGAAGTTAAGTGACTTGACCACAGTCACATAGCTGACAAGTGGCAGAGCCGGGATTCGAACTCACGACCTCTGACTCCCAAGCCCGTGTTCTTTCCACTGAGCCACGATGTATACCAACAGTAATCACTTGCAGTGACTATCACCCTTCTACCAAATCACCAACAGGGTCTCATTTGTCACTCGATGGAAAGGTTTCTCTTTTTCTAGGTGGTGGGGGAGAGAGGGAAGCTCCCAGCAAATTTAACCTTCTAAAATGGTCTATGATCTTTATTCATTTCTGCTACAGTCCCAATTTTTTTCTTTCAGAGGAGCTATTTACAGAAACATACTTTGTGGTTCTGTTGATTTCAAGAGATCCTTCATTTCATATGAAGGTCATATCTTTCTCGTCCAAATGAAGTGCATGAGTTGCAGAAATATCCCTAAATATAGTGGTTTCTACAATGTCAGGGTGCATTTTTAAACTGGCAGATGCTTGGAAAGGTGAAAGCTACTGCAAACCACCAGTGCCATGAGATGTACTTGGTGGCAGTAAGAAAGCCACTGCCAATTTCAGCGAAGTAAAAAAGATCACATGGTACTTACACTCTTTTGCTGAAAGACTCTAAGGAATTTGGCAGTTCAGAAAGGACTTTGAGTACATTTTCACCAATCACCATTTGGCACCTCAAGGATGTGCAACATGTGAACAATACATTTTAGCACTTTAGAAAGTACCAATGAGGAGGGGCCCAGCGAGTTGACAAGTTATCAGTTCACTGGATCCCTCCCACTGGATTCTGAGTTCATTGGTGTTGGTCAGGTCTTTGTCTCTGGGCAAAAAACCCTGGAGATTCAAGCCCAGGAGTCCCTCTGCCCTGAACAACCAGGAGGAACTGCTCACTGCCTGGTTCCCCCAGGGAGGTCACACTACAATTTCCTAGGTCCAGAGGTTTGGTTTGGTCTGGGAGCCCTCAGCCCATCCCAGGCCCATTGATTCCGCCTAGGGCCCCAACCTCCTACATGCAGTCATTGTTTGTGATGGGGCTTGCTGGGGTCCAGCCCTGGCACCTCTGGAATTAGCCAGTTGTAGCCCTGGCACCTCTAGGCTTCGGGGTTCACAGTTTTTGTCACCTCTGACTTGCTGTTTTAATTATGAAAGTTAAAATGTATATTTTAGATTTGTAAACAACTAAAAGCATACAGGCCTATACTAGCTAGCTGCTCTTTGTTATGACTGGATGGTAATATTGTTGTCATTGGTATTTTGAAAATAACTCTGATGCACATTAAAAGTCATTACAAATTTAATGTACAAAATTACATATTCATTGGACTTTAGCACTACTCTCATTATAAATTAACCACTGCCAAAGGGATTAGCAGGTCCAGCCTGATGAGGATTAATCTGGTCCCCCAAGATCTAAAATCTCTGGACATCTCAAAGAGCCCAAAAAGCCATTTACCACCCCCTCACAATTAGGGGAGTGGTTAGTGAAGTAGCCAAGGGGGAAAATTTTAGAAATGCAGCATAAACATCTTTTAGTTGTTTATTTCCAATTTAATGGTTGGTCATGTATTCAGAATTATGGGACAAAAATAACCACAATTCTGTACCTATTTCTGCCAATGATGAATGATAAAATGGCAGCATAAACTGTAGTCATTTACCAAAATTATATTTCTCTTCACTAATTCAGAAATATTCAACGTCATAGCTACAAATCCTGAAGTTGATCAGTTCCATCTCTTTACTTACCCCACCTTGACTACTGCACTGACCACCTCACCTCCTGTCTCTTTCCTCTCCAATCCATTCTTCTACTGCCCAGATTACTTTTCTAAAAACATTTCAGCCCACATCTCTCCCGACTCCTCAAAAGCCTCCCGTCCACCTCCATATCAAACAGAAACTCCTTAGCATCAGCTTTAAGACACTCAATAGGCTCTCTCCCTTCTACCTTACCTCTCTGATATACTACCACCCACTCCACACACTTGGCTGCTCTATCCCCAACCTACTCACTATCCCACACTCTCATCTACCTTACTGCCAACCCACTGTCCATGTCTTCCCTCTACCCTGGAACTCCCTCCCCATCTAAATCCAAATGTCCACCACTCTCCCTACCTTCAAAACCCTCCAAAAGTTACATCTCCTCCAAGAGTCCTTCCATGACTAAGCCTTGATTTCCCCTACCTGCCCTCCCCTCTACATTGCCTATCAATGGTATTTGAGTGTTTACTATGTGCAAAGTACTGTACTGCACTCAGATCTGAACCCCTAAAGCACTTGATATTTACTTCACTCTCAGCCCCACAGCACTTGTGTACATTTCCTTACACTCTGACATTTATTTAATGTCTGGTTCCCTCTGAACTGTAAGTTCCTTGTGATCAAGGATTGTGTCTACCAACTTTATTTTATTGTACTTTTTCAAGATCTTAGTACAACCTTCTGCACACAGGAAGCACGCAATAAATGCCATCAATTGATGGAATGCTTTATTTCTTCTCTGAAAAAGTATTCCAGACGGCCCTGATATATTTTCAGTAATGTTACTTTTCAACTTCTTAATTGGTATCCAGCACAAACCCTGAAAATGTTGGAATTAATCTACTGCTTTGGGGTGGGTTTGATATTTTAAAATATTCTCTTCCACCAATCACTTGATACCCCCAAATCCTCTTTGTCCTTGATCCAAGGTGATCTTACCAAGGTGACCTTACCTGCTGATACCAACTCTGAAGCAAAACAGGATGGTCTGAGTGCAGAGTTCCACAACCCACACACTGCAGCAGTATCAGGACTATGAATCTGGCTGGGAGCTAGGAAGGGTTTATCATTCAAGCACGTGGTGTCAATAGAAAAAGCAGCATTTGATGCTTTGTCACTACTTTGGGTTCAGAAAGGTTTGAGTCGGCAAAGAGGAAATGTCACAGAAGCCTATAGGCATTTTCTAGGTATTAATGAGAACTAGACTGACAAAGAGAGGCTTTCTTCTGCCCCCAAAGCACAGAGCCCCAGTTGCCCCTTACTGGCCCAAATATCAAGCCAACCCCGAGTGTGGGGTAGGTAAATGCTAAAAGCAAACTTTGTATTGATGATGATGAAACTCTGCTTTTCAACATGGGGACTGAGGAAGAATTTCATCCATTTATCATCCACTATTAGTTTCAGCCTGTCTAAGCTCTAGGTTGAGGTGGTGTCGATTTCCCTGTGCCCCAAGATCACAGTACTCACTGCTGCTTTACAAATATGTATTCTTCTTGGAATTTTTTTAGATTAATCCTTTTTAATCTAAAGGGTTAATTGTAACTCTTTTACTCTAAAAGCTTAACTCCTCACTATTAGCTTTAAAGCACTCCACCACCATGCCTACCTGACTTTGATTCTCTCCTAGAATCCAGCATGCATACTTTGCTCCTCTAGTGCTAACCTTCTCACTGTGCCTTCATCTCACCTGTTTCACAACCGACCGCTGGCCCACATCCTGCCTCTGGCCAAGACTACCCTCCCTCCTCAAATCCCACAGACAATTACTCTCCACTCCTTCAAAGGCTATTGAAGGCACATCTCCTCCAAGAGGCCTTCCCAGACTAAGCCCTACCTTTTCTGATCTCCCACTCCCTTCTGCATTGCCCAACTTGCTCCCTTTTCTTTTTTTCCCCCTGCAGCCCCACAGCATTTATGTACATATCTGTAATTTTATTTATTGGTTTTGATGTCTGTCTCCCCCAGTCTAGACTGTGACAGGGGCAGGGAATGTCATTGTTTATTGTTACATTATAATTTCCCAAGCGCTTAGTACAGGGCTCTGCACACAGTAAACACTTAATACAACTGACTAAATGAATGAATGAAAGTATTGATACAAGGTCCTTTTTTGAGAGAAGACTGACTTGGAGAAGAAAATTTGGGAATAATTCTCAGTATTCTTTCTTTTCTTTTACTCTCTCTTCCCTTACTGCTTTTTCTTCTCCTTTCCCTCTCTCTTTCCTGTTTCTTGGCTTGTCAGAGGCAAAAATGGGCAGCTCTTTAGCATTAATTTCAAAGGGATTTTGAACCTCCAGCCCCCAAATTTTGACCAGCCCTGACTAAAGCCACCCTTGCGCTAGTAATTGCTGATATAACATTTAGCCACAAGAAAAGATTTGTTTTCTTTTCAGCTAGATTACATTCCAGGTGGCCTCAAGAGGATGTCATTCATAATAAATATAAACCTCAACAGGGTCACGTTTTGTATGTTCGCCAAGTTTTGTGAAAATCCAAAGTATCATTACTCCTAATCATATTCACTAATGTAGAGTCACACAATGGGCAGAAGATGCCAATACAGTTCAGAAAGGCACTGCTTCCAACAAATAGTCTACAATTCAAACATCTGTCCAAAGCAAAAATCTGTTCCTTTTTCTACATTTCTTCTGTAAATGATAAAATGGTTTAAAACTTAAGGAAAAACACTGAGTCATCGATCAAGTAACTCTGAACAATGACTAACCACATACTCAAAAATAACTTTGAAAACAGTCTACCTTTTTGCAGCCTAGAGAAAAACCTCAGTGGAAGGGGATTCCCTTCAGCGGATTTCCTTTGAAGAAGTTATTTTTTTCTTCTTGGATGGTAGTCAGTCAAAAGCCAAATGGAATTCTGCCTTAAGTTTATGGCTCTCTATTGCTTTCCACAGGTGAATTAGGCATGCCATTTTCTTTAAAAAAAAAAAAAAAGACACAAAAGTGAAACCAGTGTTTAGCTTATAAAATATTTACATATTGTTCTCTCCCTTTATTTCTGCAAATTTTGCACAAATTTGGATTTTGAATTTTTTCTGAGCATTCATACCTTTTCAAACACTTCCTTTCAGGCTGGTTCTTTATACTGGCAAGGTAGGTGTTTTAAAAAATGTTAGCTACTCAGAACACTGGAATCACACCTGACACATTTTTCGCAAATATTTCTCATGACAAAAGGGAAATTGCTTTCAATTAGTCTTCAGATAGCACCTGGAGCTAACAGGCTGAATGCATGCCCTTCTCGGTAAATAAAATGAATTTAGTGTTCAAAACCCTTTACAGTGGTGCAATGGTACCTGGTTCTTGGCATTTTCACAAAGTTGGTCAGTCCAAGAAACAGCTCAAAAGAAACAAATTTAGTCATTCAGACTGTGTCTATGTAGGAAAGGTTATCCGGTGATATGGAGAGTTGAAGCAATTTAACCAAATAATTCAATTTATTGAAGTTAAATATAATTTTTGGCCTATATTACCTAATTTGGCTGTTTGAAATCAGCTAATTCAGCAGATAATTGTTCAACTCTCCGTTTAATGTTGCTTGAGCTAACACAGCCCTGAGAAAATTGAACAAGAGATTAAATGCAATGAAGTACGAAAGACACACTGCACTCTTCAACTTACTTAATAGGTTTCACATCTTAAATTCTATCCATGGTATTAGTCAAGCAACTCCCAAAAGCAAAGCACTGTACCAAGTACTGGGCAAAACCTAACAGAAGCAAAATACTGGGTCCCAGCCCACAAGAAGCTTACATTCTAGTGAGCGAGACAGACAAAAATTATCTACTGACAGTGTGAAAAGGCTGAAAAACAAGCTCACTTAAGTAACTAGTAAAGTGACTAAGCCACGATGAAATATCAAAATAGAGTAAATCAAAAGAGATATCGAAGTGCTCGTGAGGGGTCTACCTTAATGCCTAAGCATCCCACTGCCCTGAAGGAGCAGGAGAGGACACTAACCAGCAGAGACCTATGAGGCCCAGAGCCTCCTTGAGACTGAGCACTGCAGAATCTCTGCAGCCAGCCTATACCAAGCGGCCTTCACTGGGCCCTGCCAGCCCACCACGGGACAGTGCCCTACCTTGCCCTACCTCAAACCCTGTAAACAGAGACTATGCCTGGAGCCAGGAGGCCTGAAGGCCTCCGCTCTCCAAGAACTGGGTTTAGATCCACACCTCAGATGGTCGATTTTGTAATTTATTGCTTTGTTTACCGCTGTTACAGTCTATGACTATTCCATCTCCATTGGAGCAATTGTGGTAGCCTGTTAATGCCCATTATTCACCGCCTCTTATAATCAGAAGTTACACACACCTGGACAAGGGTCAGAGAGAACGGAAAGAAACAGGTTATTCCTGTGCTGCTGTTGAATAATTTGCATATTTTAAAAACATTTTATACTGATGGATTTCCTTCCATTCCCCCAGGTATTCACACAGTTTAAAAATACTATCAAAGCTCAATCTTATTAATACCTTTGACTTGATTTTTGAAACTATGCCTATCCTTTTTCATGGTATTGAAGTGCTTACTATTTGCCAGGCACTGTTCTACCCTCTGGGGTAGATACAAGGTAATCAGTTCGGACACAGTCCATGTCCCCAGTAGGGCTCACCGTCCTAATTTCCATTTTACACATGAGGTAACAGGCACAGAGAAGTGAAGTAACTTGCCCAAGGTCACACAGCAGACAAGTGGAGAAACTGGAACTAGAACTCAGGTCCTTCTAAATCCCAGGCCTGTACTCTACCCAGATTTTACATAGGATGCCAAAAAAAGTAAAAGTAGAGTCTGGGGGTGTGGGAGAGAAGCTGGGAGCTTCTAATCACTGGGGCATGTCCTTAAAATGGGCAAAAGCAAAAATGCTTCTACGTATTCCCTCTCAGAATAGGTCATTTCATTGCCCAGCCTAAGACACACTATTTTTCCTTTCCATAATCTCAGTGTTAATTTAATCTTGTTTCTTTTTGTCAAAAAATGAAAAATTAGCCAAGACAGTTCTTAGGAAGTTGCCATGATTGATCAGAACAATTTCATTTACATTTGTGGTGATAACAGAAAATACGTCATTCTCTTCACAATAAAGTGGCATTTTAATTACCAGGGATGACTGAAATGGTACCCCACATTAATTCTTTGACAATCTTTTTAAAATTCAAAGCCATTACAGAAGCTTTATTAACCATAAAGCGGGGGGACTTAAAACCAAGAACTTCCAATTTTTCTATATTCTTTTCTCTTAAAAATAATAACCCAGATATTCACCATCATTGTCAACAGCAGTACATATTCAGCACTTAAGGGTCCAGTATCATAGTAGTCAACCCCCGAAATCTGAGCCACACCTAATCATAATGAGGGCGCAAAACTGCCTGAGGCAGGGGAATGCTGCTCTGCTGGAGCTAGGTCATCAGTGGTGAAGGCTTCTGACCAAAGAATCACTTAGGGCATTCTGCTCAGCAGGAATCCTGAAAATAGATGGGCAGTGTGGACAACAAAGAGTGCAGTGGCTACCAAACCAGTTTCCCTGGCAAATCCCTACCACTTGTCTGCTGTATGACTTTGGGTAAGTCCCTCAACTTCTCTGTGCCTCAATTACCTCATCTGTACAACGGGGATGAAGACTGTGAGCCCCATGTGGGACAGGGAATGTGTCCAACCCGGTTTGCTTGTACCCAGCCCAGCGCTTAATACAGTGCCTGGAACAAAGTATGAGGTTAACAAATACTACAATTATAGTAATATTGGTATTTGTTAAGCGCTTACTATGTGCAGAGCACTGTTCTAAGCGCTGGGGTAAACACAGGGAAATCAGGTTGTCCCACGTGGGGCTCACAGTCTTAATCCCCATTTTACAGATGAGGTAACTGAGGCACAGAGAAGTTAAGTGACTTGCCTACAGTCACACAGCTGACAAGTGGCAGAGCTGGGATTCAAACTCATGACCTCTGACTCCAAAGCCCTTGCTCTTTCCACTGAGCCACACTGCTTCTCTAATTATATAATATATATTATATAATATCTAATTATTATTATCATTATTAAATGTCTGCTGGGCTGTGACACTACAGCACAACATCAGCACTCCGCTGTGATCCCAGTGCCCATGAAGGAGTTTTGCATAGCTTTTAGGTGTACTTGGCAAAGTGCCGCGCCTCTGCTCACCTACTCACTTGTTGAACCCACTGCCCCGGTAATAGTAGTAACAGTATTTATGAAGCACTTACTGTGAGCAGATCACTGCACTAAGCACTGGGAAAGTACACAGAGATGGAAGTTAGACACAGTCCCTCCCCCTCAAGGTATTCACAATCTTAGGATGTAAGTGCGGAGAGAGAACTGCCCACAGACACATAATAAAACATTAAACCAGCTTAATAGGAAAGGACTGACAAAATAAAAATCAGCAGGGCGTTATTGGCTAGGAGAGAAGAATTTCAGACTCCTCATGGCTCAGAGGCTGAGGCAAACCCTTAGCCACAGCAACTGCTCCAGCAGTCACCAGCAAAAATGAGAAAATGCAGATGTTAAGCAAATCACCAACTCTATGCTCAATTCTTTGGGGCAAGCTCTCAGTTCTAAGGTATTCAAGACTGAACCAGGGCTCTTCTGCAGGTGGATTTTGGGAGACTACATCACCATAAGAGGCTCTTGGGAAACAGGCAATACCTGAGAGGTGCCTACAATCTAACAGAAAAGATAAGCTGACAAACTGATGTCAAAATATTGTAGGAAGCAAAATTGGAAACAAATCTCTCCATGCCATTTTTTTGCTAGCTCTAAATAATTGCGGTGCTTCGATCCACCTCTCTACTTTTCAAATCTTAAGTCTAATGAAACATTAAACTATTCAATACAAATAATGCACCTTTAATTAGGATGATGGGAAAGGAATTATTTTGTCTATGAAATCAAGGGTCAAGAGGTTATTACAAATGAAAGAGTATCTTTTCAGTAACTTTCTTTAATTTTAATTGGTGTTAATCCCTCCGAGGGAGTCAAACTATTTCCTGTTCGAGCTGTAATTATAGCTTGACCAGTCCAAAAACAGAGCTTTCAGTCTTGTGATTTTCTAGGGCTTTTTTTCCTTGAGAAGAAAATAACTGAGCTCAGGTTACAGTTCATGAATTGGCAATAGCTGCTGGGTTATAAGATCTTCTGCCCAGCATGTCTTTAGACTTCAAACTGTTGAATGCATTTGTGTAGTATGACATAGGACATGTACAGTATAATAGAGGAATAAAAATTCTTGAGAAAATGCCTGGGGAGTTAGTTAGCCTCTTCCTAACTGCTGTATTCACTTCTACATTCTTACTAAGATGCAATACGTTATTTTAAAGACTTTCCAAGGGTATTTCATAGGCCTAACATTCAATTTATTTTTAAAAGTATATTTTTAAAGGCATTTAGTGTAACAGATAAAGAAAAATAATCACCCCGCTGCTGATGGGAGGGTGATAATTTACAGAACTACTGAAGGTTGCAAAATATAATTTTAGCTCATTTTCTTGATATGTATTACGATCCCTTTTACAGGCATAAAAGGGATCAAAACCAGCAAGTGTGTTTTGGGGAGCAGAGTTGGGGTAGGAAGAGGATGAGAGGCAGGGGGAGAGACACATAGGTAGAGAGGCAGGCTTATAAGGGTAACTGGTGGGGCCATCATGTAGAATTACATCCAGCATGTCTCAACAACACGTAAAAGATGCCAGGCTAGACTAGACCATAAGCTCGCTGTGGGCAGGGAATGTGTCTGTTTATTGTTATATTGTATTCTCCCAAGCATTTAGTACTGTGCTCTGCACAAAGCAAGTGATGATGAGGATGGTATTTGTTAAGCACTTACTACATGCCAAGCACTGTTCTAAGCACTGGATAAATATGACTGAATGAATGGAGTTGCAGAACTCAGCTCACCTGAGGACTGGATTGCCACCTCCAGCAGGTGTAAAACTGCTTCAAGAGGGGAATAAGGGATAGGGCAGAGGGAGAAGATTTCCCATGGACAACGCTTCTATCAGTTCATTTCTGCCCTCTTGGCAAGTAAAATTTGAGAGGGTTGGCCTTTATTTCTTTCACTGTGCAAGCAGTTCATCTCTTGTAAACATGATACTGCAACAGAAAGATTCATTCATTCAATAGTATTTATTGAGCGCTTACTATGTGCAGAGCACTGTACTAAGCGCTTGGAATGTACAAATCGGCAACAGATACAGTCCCTGCCCTTTGACGGGCTTACAGTAAAGTTGAATGGTGGTCCAAATCACTTGCTGAATTAGCTGTACACACAGACCATTAACTCAGCGTGGAAAGCAGCATGGCCTGGTGGATAAAGCCTGGACCTGAGAGTCAAAAGGACGTGGGTTCTAATCCCATCTCCATCACTTGTCTGCTCTGTGACCTTGGGCAAGTCACTTCACTTCTCTGTTCCTCAGTTACCTCATCTGTAAAATGGGGATTAAGACCGTGAGCCCCTTGTGGGACATGGACTGTGTCCAACATGATTAGCTTGGATCTACCCCAGTGCTTAGTATAGTGCCTGGCTCATGGTAAATGCTTAACAAATACCACTTAAAAAAATTCAGTAGCTGTGTTTTCATACGCAGGTTAGCCAGACCACTTATGCCACAAAACACAATTTGAATTATCTCCTTATTAGAGGCAGATGGGTGTATTTTAATTTGCCTATAATATAAAAATAATAAAAGTCAAAGAATATCTTAAGGCCCAATTCTCTAGATAGCTTGTGTATATCGGTCCAAACTCAGTCTGCAGCTCTGACTTCTAAAACAGTCCTTCACTCCAGTCCAATAATGTATCTCGCTTTTCCAGGTGAAGTTACTTGATAAACAGTTTACTGCTCTCCAACTAAAAAAGATTAAACTGTGAAGGGCACTTTAAACCAGGTATTTGGTTCATCCCACAGCACCAATTCTGTTTACCAAAAGTGGCTGATTAGGTCCCTGCATACCAAACAAGTGGTGTGGGAATCATTTTTCAGTAACTAATGAGATAATACTAGCCTAACTGCTGCATTGAAAATCCTAAAAAAGTGACATTTGACATTTTGGCAGATATCAGCTACATGCGCCATTGCTCAATGAGCTCACTTTCAACATTGTTTAACATACGAGATTGGTGGGAATATAACTTGAAACAGCATACAATATTTTACACTTTGCACCTGAAGCTCTGAAATGCTAATTACACTTCTTGGGATATAAATGGGACTCCAAATGTGCCTCTTCACCCATTGCTTAAATAAGCAGCTCCCTCCAGGGTAGATCATGGCTACTATTTTAATTATGCTGTACAGAGCTATGCCACAGACTGTAGCCATTTAGAAAAGAGTGAAAAACAATTTAAGCCTCTGAAGTGAGAGACAATTTAACAAGGGAACTGACTGAACTCCAGTTCAATGCCATTTTGAAATCTCCCCTCCTCTGAGACTGTTTTTAATGGCATTTGATATGCCCTTATTATATGCCAGGCACTGTTCTAAGTGCTGGGATAGATAGAAGTTAATCAGGTTGGACACAGTCCATATCCCACCTGGGACTCACAGACTTGCAATGGAATCTTAAATAATTACTGTTAGGATCTTAATTTTGTCTTTTCCTGATGACATGACCCCTGACAAAGCAGTGACCTTTGATTACATAGTCAAATGAAGAAAACATACCATTTCACCACCTCCTGTAGTAGCCACTTCCCCTTGGTGATCTGACCAGTCCGGAGTCTACTTCCTTACCCCATCGAGTCTGGGGACAATGTAGCACGAGAGCGTAACAATTCTAATTGGATGTAGTTAATCTAAGCCCACTCACCTGTTGCCTGCAGCTGTGAAGTACTCTGCTGGAGGTATAATATACTCCCTGGGTGTGGACTGATAACCTTCTAGCCCAAAAGTGATTGTTGGAACTTGTGAGGTTACTGGCCACTACCTTTATCACTTTGTCCTCCTCACTGTGGCTCATGGCTGGAGAGCCAAAGAGCCTTTTAGGCTACCCCTGGAGAACTCAGAGTTCTTATTTTTAAAACTACAGATCTGGGGGGATTATTTTTACAAAATGAGTTGGCTTCCTTCTTAAAAGAATCAGACACCAGAGGAGTTACGATTTCCCAGAGCTATTCAATGGGATGAATTTCTACATTTCCAGGGAGAAGCCACTCCCTTTAACCCACCTTCAGTCCTAAGAGGCCAGGCCATCTTCAGAAAGAAGTCTCAGTGCTGCTCTGGAATCAGGCCTTTCTAGCTATATTTCTTCTAATGCATTATCCAGCCCTGCCAGTTGCCTGCTGTGTGTCCTTGGGCAAGTCACTTAACTCCTTTGAGTCTCTGTTTCCTCCAGACAGCAATTGTCCACAACTGTGAAACAACAGATATACTTGTCTGCTTCCTCATGAAACACCCCCTCAGCTGTTAGGTCTGTAATAGATCTGCTTTGCTCACAACCAAATCCCAGGGCAGTAGTGAATAAGGTGAGATGGTACTGTGAAGCACACTGATCTCCTGGAAGGAAATAAATATATGGAAGGCACTCATAATGGATATTGCAGCAGCACTAGAAGGACCTATAACTGTGGTATGGGCATGCAGACTCCTGCCCTGTGGGTTCCTCCTTCTGGTTCCCTCACTGTGAGGGGTTGCTCTTCCCTTTTCTCCAGGGTTTGCCAGCTGAATCTGTACCCGTTTCTTCAGTCACTTCTAGAACATGGGGTGGCAGATTTGTGGTTAAATTTATTGAATGTCTACAGCCTAGACCCTGGCAAGGAAAGCACACATTCTAAGGCAGCATGACATTTCACACAGGTCCCGTGACAAGATACCACCATGGAAACGGAGACCTGCAGAACATCGGCCCTGGCAGTGGGTGAAGTTATGAAAGGGATCCCAGCTTTCAAAGGCTTATACGGATCAGGAAAGAGGCTGGAAGAGTGCAAGGCAACCCATTAGCACCCTAAATCCCATGTCCCCAAACAAATGGCACCTGCCATCAAGGGCCAACATTCTGCAGATTACAGTCTCCAAGATATAATTCATTTCTGTACCACCATACCTACTGTACTTAACAGCAACACACAAATTTGCCTCTCTAACATACACCTGCCATTTTTTTAAGAGGGCGCTTCATTTATTTTGGGGGAGAGAACCAAAATAGGTTTGAGTCATCTCCATCAGGACTTCTACTTAAAGATGTCTACATCTATTTTTTTTTAAAAAAGGCATTTTTAGTAAGTGATTTTAAAAACAGTACTCACAATGTAAAATGAACTTTATAAATGTGCTGAGATATTTCAAGACCCAAAAATGCACCAATTACAAGGGAAGCCCCATCCCCATGGTAATTACATTTCCAGAAGCCACCTTAGTTATAACATCAGCAAAAGATCAGTTCCATAAAATTCTTCATAATATAAATGCTCTTCTACCCTTGTTCCAGAGCCCTGTACTGTTCTAAAGCATCAACCTCATCTCCAGCATCCAAAATGTCCGTGGCATTTCCCAGAGAGGAAGCTGGCAGAGGCCAGTGTGAAGAGGAATATGCTTGTCAAGTGGGAAGCAACATGGCCTCAAAGAAAGAGCGTAGGCCTAAGAGCCAGAGAACCTGGGCTCTAATCTCAGCTCCTCCATTTGTCGGTTCCGTGAACTTGGGCAAATCGCTCAACTTCTCTGGGCCTCAGGTACCTCATCTATAAAATGGGGATTAATTATTCATCCTCCCTCCAACTTAATTATTCAACCCCCTCCAACTTAGACTGTGAACTCCTTGTGGGACAGGGACTTTGTCCTACCTATTTTGAATCTACCCCTGTGCTGAATACAGTGCCTGGCACACAGTAAGTGCTTAATAAGTACCATTAAAAAAAGAACAACAAAAAAAAGTGAAGCTGGAGCCCAAACCAATCATTTCTCATTTCCCTTCTGAAGGAGCCAGGCAGGTGTCTGTACTTTGCACTGCCCAGGAATGACCCATCTCCAGTATTCACCTCCACTAACCTGGGCAGAAGATAGCGGCCAGGAAGGGGAGAGGAGGAAAGAGTGGAGAAGAAGGGAGTGAAAGAAAAAGGAAAAAATGGGAAGGGATGATCCATCCCACCTCCCCGAATCTCCACCTACCAGGCCTGCCTATAGCTGGGCTCAGGGCTGCTGTGTATCCTTCATCTCTCCTGGAGCCTCTCTTGATTCCCCATGTCATGTGTCCATTCATTCTGAGCTCAGAATTACCCATTTACTTGAGGACATAGACTTCTAACAGGAACATAGCAAGTGCTCAACAATGAAGGGGCCTCTGGAAGCTGCCTAAACAGACAGAAGAATCTTCTGGGCTGGGGGGGAACCCAACTAGAGGGAGGCAAAACTTGGATTGAAAGAGGTGGGGCTGAATGGCAGGTCCTAGGCTGGCAGAGAAGAAAAAGGATGATCCGATTGGATAAGTAGAGAGACAGGACCAGGAGCCAATGTCTCCTTTTGATTACTGAAAAAAACTTTTGTTTGGTATACTTGTTTCAGCCTCATTAATTCCTTGATCCCTTCAAGGGATAGAACGACTAACTCAAGCCAACTAAAGGAGGGTATATTCTTCATCTAAGGAAGTACCTGGCTCCGTGCCACACAGAATGTGATCACTGGAGCAGTTCTAAAAGTACCCAAAATTCCAGGTTCAGACCTGGAGTATGCACATTAGGTGGCTCTTAATAGACCTTGGGCCTCTGAGACTTTAACCTCTCCCTGCTCTCCTCTCTTTCTGCCTCCCCTGTCCCTTGCCCAGTGTCCAGTGCTAGAGGGAAGGGCCTGTCCTGAGTTCTACCCTCTCGTTTGAGGGTAATTTATTTCAAGCGATGGTTCCTTTGAAGTGAGTTATAAATGTCTCAGTCCATATTGCATAGAAAATGAATTTATTTTTCAGATGTTTATTCCTCACAAATCCATCCATCAGGGTAGTCCTCTGAAAACTGACTCACTTGAGTTTTTGTAAACCATCAATCACTGCTATATTTAGATTGCAATTTAAGTTAACCCCAAACTATTTTCATTTTTTTTAACTTCCTAAAAACATTTTATTTATGCTAAATTGTTGAGATGGCTTAGGAAAAGAATATTTTCCAATTTACTAATCTGCCACTGTAAGAATTACCCTCAATACTGAAACAATTATCTTTTATGCTGCTCAGCTCAGACACCACAGGGTTTTGGCATCTTTCAATGTACATTACTGTTGTAATACTTTGTCAGTTTTTTTAAAAAAAACAACTCTTCAATTGATCATGAAATGGGTAAATACAGTACAATTTTAACAAGTCTCTAGCTGAATTTTTAGTTTGAAGTTCCAAAACTCCTTATTAGATTTTTATTGGCCCTCTCTTCTTTAAATTGCAATCTTCCAAAATAAGGTCTTTTCTATCAGTAGGATGGGAATTGTAATGAATACTATGGGATCCTTTATAGATTTACATTATATTCTCCCATTCTACACCACCAACAATAAGATGCAAGATTCAGTCAAAACTATAGCCTTTGGAACCAAGTAAAAACAAAGGTAATGAGTACAAAGTGATTAGTACATTCAAGGGAGTTGGGGAGAGGCAAGATTTTCACACTTACTCTAGAGGTAGTTTATCTTTACTATTTCAATGTGGAAAGGTCTTATTGGTTGGTTATCAGAAAATCTTGAGTATCCATCAGGAAAGTTTCCAGCAAATTAACATGTGTCCTGCCACTACCCCTGAGGAACTGCATAAGGAGCAGGGAGAGAGCTTGCTTTGGGGAGTGTGGACAGAGAAGAGGAGGTGAGCACTTAGTCTAGCACTCTCCACACAGTAAGCCCTCAATAAATACTACTAATTGATTGAGAGGAAGGCCAATCTGGGTTTTGTTGCCTTCTCTCCTTCCCCAAGCCCCCTTAGACCAACTCTCTCCCCAGAGGACTCCTATTCCACCCTAGCTACTGCTACCCTGCTATGATTCTCCCTCCGCAAAGTCTGTGCCTTCTCTGTGAAACTAAAGCTACACTGGTGGTCATTTTCAAAAAACCTCTGCATGTGACTCAGGGGTTCCTGATTAACCAACTCACAACTGTGCTCCCTTACAACCTAGAGAAAAGGGTAGAAAAGCTTTGGGTGAGGAGTGGTGAGGGGGCTGGGAGATTTAGAGGCCAGAGGTGAGGCCTGGAGTGTGTCTTGCCTGTCCCCTAGCCACAGATACCTCCCAGGCCTCCTGCTCCTCCTCTCCAAAGCAACCCTTAGCCTGCTTTTTCCAGCTACCACAGCCTCCTCCCAGCTCCCTTTTCTTCTCCTGCCTCCCACCCCCATTATTTGATGGGGGCCTTTCAGCTAGTAAAATGTTTAAGTGCATAATAAAGTTCTGGATCTTTTGGATGACTCCAGAGTCTGGTTTGGCCCATATCCAATTACTGGTTTCCTTCAGTTCCTTCTACCTCAAACTGCACAAAGGGAGTTTTGGCCTCAGATCTTGTTCTCTGCTTCTCTTTTAAAGCTGATATTCTTCACCCAGGATTTTAGGTTTAAAACTCTCCAGATTGCTCTTAAACAGGTGGCTCATTTTACTGGTTAAAATGAGCTCAGATGGCTTCATTCTCATATATTCAGGTGAAATATCACCAAGTTATGTATTATTCAGTTGTTTTTATTGAGCACTTACTGTGTGCAGAGCACTGTACTAAGCACTTGGGAGAGTACAATACAACAATAAACAGACACATTCCCTGCCCACAACGAGCTTACAGTCTAGGAGTCTATTATCATTGCTGAAAAGGTGTGTTACTAAATTTTCAAACAAGTACAATTCAAATGTCTTACTCTCTTGGGAGTAATAATGGGAAAGTGGCATATACTGAGATGTTCATCCAGAGTAAAAACATGGGATGGCTGTACCCCAATAGTCTTTGGGCCTAGTTACGCCTGTGACTACCTCTCCCCTAGTTGCACTAGCTGATTAGTTATAAAGCAGTGACCAGTCTCTCCTGGTAGGGAGAGTCACCTTGCCCTGAAACAGTAACTGAAAGATAAAGAAAGTACCTGCCTAATTGCTGGCTTATACAGACCAATCAATCAATTGTATTTACTGAGTGTTTACTATATGCAGAGCACTGTACTAAGCACATGGGAGACTTCAACACAACAATATAACAGACACATTCCCTGCTCACATTGAGTTTACAATCTAGACAGGGAGATAGACATTAATATAAATAAATTATGAATATGTGCTGGGGGTGGGGGTGAATATAGGGAGCAAGTCAAGGCGTTGCAGAAGGGAGTGTGGGAGAGTAACTGTCTGTCAGACACGAAAAGGGAAGGCGTTCCAGCACAGAAGCATGATGTGGGCAAGAGGTCAGCAGCAAGATAGATAAGATCGAGGTACAGTGAGTAGGTTGGTAATAGAGGAGCGAAATACGCAGGCTGGGTAGTAGTAGGAGAGTAACGAGTTGAGGTAGGAGGGGACAAGGTGATTGAGTACTTTAAAGTCAATAGTGATTTGATACAGCCTTAAGGATTAACTAATTTAACCTAAGGAAACCAGTTCAGGTAGAGGAAGAGGCAGTGCTACACATGGTATCTTTATGGGTATTTTTATGGCTAAGGCTATATGGTATATTTACAGTAGCCACCCAACACACACAACTTGTAGACTCATTGTGGGCAGGGAACATGACTACCAAATCTCTTTCATTGTACTCTACTAAGCACTTGGTACAGTGTTCTGTACACAGTAAGCACTCAATAAATATCACTGACATTGGGTAGAATATAGTCTTTAGTCTTGGTTATGTGCAGCACTAAAATATCTACAAGAATATTTCCTAGTACTCATTCTTGAAGGAAGCAATGCAGAGCACGGGCCTGGGAGTCAGAGGACCTGGATTCTACTCCCCAAGCCACCACTTATCTGCTATGCGATCTTGGGGAAGTTACTTAACTTCTCTGTGCCTCAGTTACCTCAGGTGTAAAATGGGGATTAATTCTGCGAGGCCCACGTGGGACATCGACTGTGTCCAACCAGAAGAGCGTATATCTACCCCAGCACTTAGTACATTGCCCGGCACATAGTAAGCCCTTAACAAATATCATTTTTAAAAAATGGCCAACCCAGAAACATACCAAGCAACCTTTCTGCAGTTATATTTATGCATACAAATGATAAGGGGGTGGGCAACGAACCCAATCTGTTGGCCCAACCATTTAGAAACCTAATACCAACAAAAGCATCACCTTCTCAGGTTAAATCTAGACAATTTACTGGCTCTGATGCGGTAAAGCTATCTTCTTAGTGAGATTCTTCAGAGACATTAAAAGTAGCCACCATTCTTACCTTGATCTTTCTTCCCAGCTTAAATAGATGAAAGAAGTTTCCATGATGCTATGTCACGAGAGATCATTTTTTTCTTTTTTGTCAGTATTTTTGGAAAACCAAATTAGTATGGAATATGAAGCACCTTGTAATGAATTATTTTATGTAATCATTAGTAATATACTAGCTAGGCTAAATAACCCAAGTAAAGTGGGGGGCTGAGCAATTATCTGGTTGACTTTCCATGTAGAGAGCCACCTGGATATTAATTACATCCAAAAATAATCTATTATAAAGCCTGAATTTTGGGTTTTGGCCAAATGTATGGAATAAATCAAAAGGAAAAGTGGTCATTCCTTCACTTCACTTGGATTGTGCAGTCCCAGCTCACAAATACACAGGTGTGTGGATAAATACAATATGACTGCAAAAACTAATTCTCAGGTGTGAAAAATATGAAGGCTGTCATTGAATTGGCTAAAATGGTCTATATATTATAATCATTCTCAATCAACAACACCAGCAACTGCAGTCATCTTCTTTGATTACATTGCCATCACAGTCCTCTCATGACAATACGTCAAGGCTGGAGAACCGAAGAGTCTGGAATGTGAGAAGTTATGGAGCCTGGGAACAAGGGGAAAAAAAAATCAATCCTAGGGTACGCCCATCCTGCCCAATTTTTATTCTGAAAGCCTCTGAACACAGAAAGGTTTAGCCATAAGGATGTATTGAGAAGCAGCACAGTGGAGTGGACAGAGCACAAGCTTGGGTGTCAGAAGGTCATGGGTTCTAATCCCAGAACCACCACTTGTCTGCTGTGTGACTCTGGGCAAGGCACTTAACTTCTCTGTGCCTCAGTTACCTCATCTGTAAAAAATGGAGATTAAGAGTGTGAGCCCAATGTGGGATAGGGACTATGTCCAACCTGATTAAACTTCTATTCATTCTAGCATTAAAACAGTGCTTGGCACATAGTAAGTGCTTAACAATTATTATTATTATCATACACCTTTCTCAGCTTAATTTCCCAGGACTCTAAACTGTGTATGCCCACCAACCAACTCTAGCAGTGATAAAAGTATTTATACCCATCCTCAGAGCTTCTGTGTATATATTTATGCACTTGTACATTCCATTACTTTGACTATTGGAAATATTTTTATGTCTCCCTCCCCCTTTACTGTACTGCACTGTACTAAGCACTTAGGAGAGTACAACCTAGCAATATAACAGGTACATTCCCTGTCCACAGTGAGCTTATAGTTTAGAGGGGTAGACTTTTTTTTATTTTGGGCACACATTGGGCTCACACTCTTAATCTCCATTTTTTACAGATGAGGTAACTGAGGCACAGAGAAGTTAAGTGCCTTGCCCAGAGTCACACAGCAGACATTTTATATTGTCCAAATGCTTTTTATAGTGTACACGGCACCAACTGGGCACTCAGTAAATATTATTCCTATCACTTCTCCTAATACTACCACGCACTTCTTGCAATAATAATAATAATGTTGGTATTTGTTAAGCGCTTACTATGTGCAGAGCACTGTTCTAAGCGCTGGGGTAGACACAGGGGAATCAGGTTGTCCCACGTGGGGCTCACAATCTTAATCCCCATTTTACAGATGAGGTAACTGAGGCACAGAGAAGTGAAGTGACTTGCCCACAGTCACACAGCTGACAAGTGGCAGAGATGGGATTCGAACTCATGACCTCTGACTCGAAAGCCCGGGCTCTTTCCACTGAGCCACACTTGCAAGCAGGGATAAATATATTAGAACATTATAAAAATGTTTCTGGCCTGTAATCCTTACAGCCTTATGGCAAAAAAGCAAATTAAATGAAAATCATCATTCTTCATTGAAAACTTCCCCAGCTCAGGACAAGCAGAGACTTAGCTATCTAGAAGCTATCTAGAACCTAAGTCAAAGTAAATCAGTTTGGGGTATTAAAACTTTGCCAGGAGTCAAATGTAGAGTTGAAAAAACCTGAAGTATAAAGGCATAAAGTACAGTACTTACAAGCATAATAAGCCCATTGTGAACCTCTCATTCATGGAGTTATCTAAATTATTCCTTAAATTGGTATTTTCTGACTGCACAACTTCTTATGGTATCACATCCCATGTCCTTACCACCCCATGTCAGGAAAGATTTTTCTGTTTGCTCTGAACTGAACACCTTCAAGCTTCAGTAGGTGGCCCTAGTCCCCTGGGGTTAAGGGGCTCTGACCAAAAATCCCTTGTTCACACTCTTCATGGTTCTGTAAACCCCATCCTGCCCCTCAGCCTTTGTCTATGCAGACAGGAGGACCATGCCTTTTCAGTCTATTCTTGTATGCTCCATCTACATGATCACTTTAATCTTCTCTGTACTTCTCTAGCTCTGTTATGTCCTTCCTAATATGCAACCAAAACAGCACACAAATTACACCATAGGCAGACATACCACTTTTTACATACTAACCCAATTACGCTTATTTTCCACACCCTCCTTGCTGATGCCCAACCCTGATTTGAGAGAACAACCAATAATAGTACCTGAATCCCTTTCCTGCATTTTGACAGTATTTAGCCTGTCACTTTTTAGTTTCAATTACTCTTCCCTAAATATATTACCATATGTGTGCTCAATTTGAAGCTCACTTGTCACTTTCCTACCCACTCAGTTCTCTGAGGTCTTCCTGCAGTTTATCTTTATCAGGCTGGAAAACTTTGAGTCATCTGAAACTTGGATATTTCACTGTGCACTCCCCTCTTTTAGATCAGTTATGAAAATATTAAAATCAGCCCTACCATCAAGTCCTGGTGGCCCCACCTTTTACTTCTCCATCTAGGAAAGTGTCCTTTACTCCCTACTCTTTATTTCCTATCAGTCAGTTTTCTGTGACATGATGTTCTCTCCAATTCCATGATTGCTATGGAATTTTGTCAAAGGTCTTTTGGAAGTGTAAATATATCATGTCCACTGGTTCCTGAAGAAGTCTAGTAGACTAGTAATCCATGTTGTCTTAACCCGGCAGGTTGCATTTCCTTGATTGTTCCCTGATCCTAAACTTGACTGTAGTGACTACTAATTTAACAGGTAAAGAAATGGTATTTATCAGTCTGTAAATCTCAAGATTTCCTCTGAAACCCTTATTATATGTGGGAGTTTAGAAGGGCTCTGCCAAGCCTATGGAATAAGGGCCATTTGTAAGGACAGGTTACACTGTTGTGGGAGTTTCACAATTTAGAGAATTCTTGGATGAATACAAACAAGTCCCAGTATTCTAGCTCCGTGTGGGACAGTGACTGTGCCCAATCTGACTGCACTGAACCTACCTTAGTACAGTGCTTGGCACATAGTAAGTTCTTAACAGACACCACAATTGTTACTGTTTACATTTAGTTTACTAATTTGGTCTTATACATCCCAGTTATCACAATGTGATCATTTCTCTGATCTGCCTACTATAAAATAAAAAAACTCTGGACGGAGAAATCTCCCTAGTATCTTCTTCAGTACTGACCAAATTATGCCCTTTTCAACCCTTTGATCAAAGGGTCCCTAGTTTATTTTCCAGACATTGATATATTTGAAGAAGTTTGACACCCCTCTTTGACCCATCTAACTTCTTAATTCCACCTGACTTGCCACTCTATGACCTTTCCTGTTCTCATTCAAGGGAACTTTCCCATTTTTTTTGAAGAATTTATTGTTCCTTTAATGACCCTTTAACTTTACCTATATTAGATAAGGCTGCTTGATTGTTGGTTTATGTTCTGTGACACCCATATTATCTAGTTCTTCAATATGGTGCTTTTTAAACAGTCTCCAAGCTTCTTGGAGGTAACCTTGCTTTTATTTTTTTTTCTTAGCTGCTCCAGTGAAAGTACAAACCTAATTGACTTTCAGAAAGATCATGGGGCAATTCAACTGGCTCATATAATGTGATCCCCACATTTTTGAAGAGGGTCTGGGTGGCCACTTCTTGGCACCCTCCCACCACCTGTTGTTCCCCACCATCATCAACACCCTTCCAGGGAAGACCCAGTTATGCAGGGGCAAAATATGCCCTGCAATCGGCTGCTGCTTCACCTGCTACAGGAGGTTGAGGAGCCCAGGAAGGAAGTGTAGACACAGAGCTAAACATTGTAACTTTAGTAGGACCTAGGGGGAAGTTGCAATAGGTCCATTTCAGGGTCATACTGGGGGCTCACTCCCCTCCTTCCCCAGACCCAAATTTTAGAGCACAGCCTGAAATGCTGGCATAAATATTTACACTGCCTGTCTCTCTCTCGAGACTCTAAGCTCCTTGTGGGCAGGGAACATGTCTACCAACTCTATTATGTTGTACTCTACCAGGCACTTACAGTTCAGTGCTCTGCATACAGCAAGCGCTCAAAAAAAACCACTGGTTGATGAATCTAAAATACCCAGAAGAATAGAGAAAGGTATGAGAAATAGTCTTCTCCCCAAAGAAAATAGAACCAGTAGAAAACTGAGAAGGAAAAAAAGTGTCAAAAGGCTACAAAACACAGGCAGGTGTAAAGGAAGGAAAGCCTGAATAAGTTCTAGGGGGAGTGTGACTTTTTCTTCCATAATGAAATCCTTCATAAGGAAGATACCCTACCTGGTATGAAGGCCTTTTGTCTAGAAGGACCTTAAAACAGTTCACTAATTAGTTTACATGTTTTAAAACCAATTGAAAATACTAAATTTCCAATGGATCTCAAAACACGAGATCAAAATAATGAATAAAACCAACCAGGTTTCTCCTCTCCCTCTGTCCCGTACCCTTCCCTCCCAAGGAATTCATTGCTTTCTATCATCATATAGAAAAGGCTCTCTTGGTAAGATGCCAAATAGTTCATAACCTCCAACATATTCTTTATACTTCTTCCTTTAGATTATTCTGAACGCAGAGGTTGGAGAAAGCAGATTCTATTTACATCAAATCCTAAGCAGTTTTAAAAGCTTGAGTCCAAGAAGCAGGTTTTAATCAATAATTGAGTCCCGTGGCTTGCTCTTTATTTTTTCTAAGAAATGGTCTATTGGTGTGAATTGGTCCTTAATAAAAGTTAGTCTGGGATGAAGTAATTTTTACTTTATAGCACAGGAAATTTAGCAAGGGCCCTATAAGGGCTATTAAAAACCAAATAATGCTACATTACAAGACGGAAGTCTGTTTAAAACACCATAAAGTTTCTTTATGCTATTTAATCTTAACAGTATAAAAGAAAAACAATACCTCATCTCTTTCACTTTCCCCTTGCCCTATCAGTTCTTTTTTAAAAAAAGTCCCGTCCCTGACATCCTAGAAAATTCTCACCATTATTGTCACCAACAATATGTAATCAAGTACCTAATTAGTGTAGATCCCTGCATTAGACCAATTAAAAAACTGAACAAAAATACTCTTAGATACAATCCATCTTTCTAAGAATAAAAAAAGAAAGAACACTTCCTACCAATATCAGAAATCAAAACATTTATTCCAGAATTATTAAGGGCAGGAAGGTGAAAGCGAACTGGCTTTGAGACTAACAGTTCAGTATCATTCTAGACCCTACACCCGTTGTGGCCAGGGAATGTGACTGTTTATTGCCGTACTGTACTCTCCCAAGCACTTAGTAAGTGCTCTGCCCACAGTAAATGCTCCATAAATACAACTGAATGAATGAATCTTCTACATGAACGGTTGACTTTAATACTGTCCCATTTGCAATGCAGTGCTTTTAATCGTTTGGAAAACCCACACACTAGTACTCACTTGGCCATAAGGTAGTGGATAAAAAATATCTGGGTGGGAAAAACCCAAATGCTCCTTCTCCTCTTCCAGCTCCTAACAACATTCACTTTATTACTGCTGTACACATTCTGCCTCCTGTGGCCACCTCTGTCTTCAACCCCCACTCTGCCTTCAACCCCCAAAACGTTATCCTCCCTCAAGACTGTTCTTTTTCAAAGCATAATCATAAAACAGTGACATAATCCAACCTTGGCAAACACTCTTGCTTTCCAGTGCCTCTTTGGTGAGTCTCACTGTTCTTGAGTTATGATTTAAATGGTGCAACCAGCTGGCCAAATGTGCAGAAGCTTCCAAAGGTATAATGACATTCTAGTATTCTTTATGTTTTGTTTTTAAAGTCAGGGTTCAGGAGAGGTGCTGGCCTGATAGCCTTGCAAACTGAAATTCACAGAATTTTGGGGTCCAGACAGCCTAAGCTTCCTTGTCAGTATTCTTTAACCCTATCCCAGGCAACGTCCCTGCAGTAGGGAGTTTTCCATTTCCATGCCTACTTAAACTTTGAATTCTCAATTCACACTGATTAGAAAGTTAGCAAATGATGAGGGCAACTCAGGAACCGGATTAATTAAAATTCTACTGCCATCAAATCCCAGCCTGAGGATCAAAGGATGATGACCAAGGCCTTGAACGAGGAGAAGTGACTGCTGGCCAATGAGATCCTTTCAGAGCCTAAAGGACATACACTCTTTGTTACGGGCATCTTATTATTAGCTCAGTTAAAAGGACTGATTGTTTTCTGTCATCTGAGAAAGTCTCTGGTTTGATAGGCAAAATCCAGGAGTAATTAAGAAAATAACAGTACACATCCAATAAGAAAAACATAATTCTCTTAAAGAAGTCCCACCAGAATTTGTGGTGATGATTGTGTTCCTTTCAGTAAAGAGAAACCTGTAAATCAACAGCTTTAAGCAGCAGCCATCAGCAATTTACTGGACTCTTCTTCAGTAGAAATAAAAAGGGCTTATGAATACTGTGTTGGGTTTTTTTCCCCCAATCAAGTTTTCTTAGGAGAGGTGGAGTTGGAAGGGGAGGGTCTTGGTGGGCCAAGTTTGAATTATTTCATGGAAGCTTATATATACTTAGTTAGCAACCACGATGTTAATCAACATCATTATATTTGTAAAATAAAACTAAACTTTCAAAATGAGTTTTCCTTTATCTTCTAATGATATTACCCAGAATATTCAAACAATTGCTGATAACTAGAGACGGTAACACAAAAGTCTTAAAAAAAAAAGATAGGGGAAGTTAGAGTACATCTTAATAACAAGATCCTAGTTGTTTTCTTTCTGTTAAATCTGCCACTCTATTCTGATTTTATCTTTCCAAAGACTTCTGAATATTTACCACAAAAAGAAAATATTTTACCACCCCCCTCAGCTTCAAACCTACTAATCGCAAAGGTATTTCTAATTTTTTTTCGAAAAAGCTAGATTCCAAAACTTTTGTTTGTATTTAAAAGCAAATGTTCAGACCTACCCAATTCCCTTGTGACCCTTGTTGGCCTTTCCAGCGAGACATCCACATTTGTTTTTCAGAAAACATTTCTATTAAAAAAAAAAGTTACAAGCAACCAAGCATCAGCTCGCTTCCTCCCTGAATACTTCCAGTTTCCCTATTTAGATCTATTTCATATGTCCTGCTGCTCCTTGACCATACTCTGGCATTTCAGATCTCTACAATCTCTGTTGGCTACTACAGACTTCTCCCCCTTTCCAGCTCTGCTGCTAGTACTTAAATATTCAACCACCCCAACATAAATCCACAGTGGCTATCTGCATTTTACATGGTGGTACATGAAAAAATTCACTCTTCAGTTTTGCAGATAATGCACACTGAAAAGAGCATTTTTAGGCATGAGTCAATACAAATCTTTCATCTGGCGCTCCAGCATCTTCCTTAGGGCCTGTTTAGACATCATTTATCTTCATTACAAATCCCAGTTCGACCACTCAAGCACATTCACCTTGTTACTTTCACATCACTCGAGCCTCCTTTCCCAAAAAATGCATTCTCACGTTAGACTAGTTCAGAAAAAATTGTGTAGATGTGCATTTTATCAGGCTTAGCAGGGCTAACTAAAGCAGAAGCTGTTTGAAGTTCAAATGTCCACTGGTAATTTTTTTATGCCTGGCGTGATGAAAATATTTAGGGATTTATTTTGAAAAACATACTTGAAAGTTAGGTTACTCATTTGAGTAAACACTTCATTCTTCCTCAACCCCATTACCATTACTCATGCTCAAAGAATCCATCAATATTCAACTGACTCTTCAATTTGCTGATGCAGCAAAAAAGGGTTGATAAAGAAGACTTGCATTTGTCTTCAGATGGAACTTGGCATTTCGTGTCTCATTTTAGCAGAGCTTGCCTCCCTATGCTTTTGTTATTAGAGATTAGAAACTGAATTCATGTGCATAACTGCACTTGGATTAACACAAAATTGATCCCCAGAGTAAAGCAATAGGTAGCATGATTTGCCCCACAGAACTTTACAAACTATTTACAGGATTGAGTTCCCAGTGCAGCTAAGCAATCTTGAAGTATGATCCAAAAGAGTCTTGAGAGAAGTCAAGGAAAAATTATGGCCTACTGCTGGGATCTTTCGTGTACACCTAAAGCAGAAAAAGTTCCTGTGATTTTAAGACCACATCCCAAAGGAAAAGTCTGACATGTGAAAGGTTTTTGTTTGTTGACTTTTAGAAACTACTTTTTGACAGACACTGGAAAACTCTCACCCAGAGACAAGCTCACTCTGGGGAACCAAAAAGAAAAAAAAAGAGGGGGGGTGGGAAGGATGTGTGTGCACAGAGCCGTTGGTCTATGAAATCAGCCTTGCAAGCAAAGGGGATTTTTTTAAAATTTATCTGCCTGAAAAAAATTACAAGCCACGTCAGACGTTGATGCATCTGAGGACACCGAGCACTGGTGCCTGAATGTTTAAAGTGTAACACTCTTTGGGTCTTATTTGGAAGAGAGAGGTGAAGTAAATGAATTTCGTACTTATGTGAAGGCTGATGTCTTGTAGTCCCCGCCTAATGTCTTTCAGGCTCCTGGCCCCAGGGAATCGTGCTCATTTTCAGGGCCCTCTTCAACTGCTGGAGAGACTGCAGACCCCAACAGCTGGAGGTTACGGTGAAATGAACAGGCAGAAGGCAAAAAAAAACCAAACTGGATGTGGGGAGGGAGGACTATCACAGTCATGGGTTCGAATCCTGGATCTGCCACTTGTCAGCTGTGTGACTGTGGGCAAGTCACTTAACTTCTCTGTGCCTCAGTTACTACATCTGTAAAATGGGGATGAAGACTGGGAGCCTCCCGTGGGACAACCTGATGACCCTGTATCTCCCCCAGCGCTTAGAACAGTGCCCTGCACATAGTAAGTGCTTAACAAATACCAACATTATTATCATTATTATCAGTCTCTGTGCCCGATCCCTTCACCTACGGGATGCTTCCCTGGCAGGGGCCAGGGAAGGGGGCAGCGATGGGCCCCGGGCACATCCCACCAACCCACCATCCCCTGTGCCCTCGCAGCCGCCGGGTCACAATAATCTGAATTAGGGCAGACGCCTTGTTTGCTCTGTCCTCGGCCCAGGGGACTGCGCTGACATAAACTCACCGGCCAGGGGCTTCACGGAGGCCCTGCTCTTGGGGGTGGGGTTGGCAGCCTCGACCCTTTGGAGGGGAGCTGGGGTGGGGGAGAGAAGGGGAGCCGCTCGGGGCTCGGCGGGGTACCGGGTCGGGCACCCCACAGCGCGCCTGCTGCCCACAGATAATAACGTTGGTATTTGCTAAGCGCTTACTACGTGCAGAGCACTGTTCTAAGCGCTGGGGGAGATACAGGGGAATCAGGTTGTCCCACGTGGGGCTCCCAGTCTTCATCCCCATTTTACAGATGAGGAAACTGAGGCCCAGAGAAGTGATTTGCCCACAGTCACCCAGTTGACAAGTGGCAGAGCCGGGATTCGAACTCATGCCCTCTGACTCCCAAGCCCGGGCTCTTTCCACTGAGCCACGATGCCAGCCCGGCATCCACGAAACTGCGGCGGCCAGCCGGGGCGGTGGGGGGGTGTCTTTGAGGAAGAGGAAAATAATAATAATAATGTTGGCATTTGTTGAATGCTTACTATGTGCAGAGCACTGTTCAAAGCGCTGGGGGAGATACAGGGTCATCAGGTTGTCCCACGTGGGGCTCCCAGTCTTCATCCGCCTTTTACCGATGAGGCAACTGAGGCACAGAGAAGTTAAGTGACTTGCCCACAGTCACACAGTTGACAGGTGGCAGAGTCAGAATTCGAACCCGATACCTCTCACTCCCAAACCCAGGCTCGTTCCACTGAGTCACGAAAAGCAGCCCCCTCCTATACCACCCCCCCAACACATAGAGAAGCAGCGTGGCTCAGTGGAAAGAGCCCGGGTTTGGGAGTCAGAGTCGTGGGTTCTAATCCCGCCTCCGTCGCTTGCCAGCCCTGTGACTTTGGGCAAGTCACTTCTCTGGGCCTCAGTTCCCTCATCTGTAAAATGGGGATTAAAACTGTGAGCCCCACGTGGGACAACAGGTGATCACACCTTGGATCCCCCAGCACTTAGAAGAGCGCTTTGCACATAGTAAGCGCTTAACAAATGCCACTACTGATTTGAGAAGCAGCGTGGCTCAGTGGAAACTGCGCGGGTTTGGGAGTCGGAGGTCACGGGTTCTAATCCCGACTCTGCCGCTTAGCTGTGTGACTGGGGGCCAGTCACTTCCCTGTGCCTCAGTTCCCTCATCTGTAAAATGGGGGTTAAAACTGTGAGCCCCACCTGATCGCCTTGGATCCCCCAGCGCTTAGAGCAGCGCTTGGGACCTAGGAAGCGCTTAACAAATGCCCCCATTTTTATACACGCCCTCCCCGCCTCGCTGGCCGTTTCCACCCGGTCTGGGCTGCTCCCACCCCGGGCCTCGGCCTTTTTTCTCCCCCCTGCATGTCCCTGGGAGGAAGGACTTGGAGGCAGCCTCCTCCTTCTCCCTTCGCGACCCTCTGCTGGGCACCGAAACCTCCAAGAGCCCGCTGCCTTTCCCCGCACATCGCTCCCTTCTTAACCGTGGAGTGCGGGCCGACACAGAGGGAGGGAGGGAGGGAGGGATGGAGGGGAAACGGCCGCTTTGTTATTCGGGCGGGATTCTCGCCATCTCCCTCCCCCCTCGTTATCCCATCCCCCCGCCCGCTCGTCCGGGGAAAACTTTTCCCCTCCCAGTCCCCTGGAGGAGGCAGGCCGCTCCCTGGGGCACTGCAAACTCCGGGGACCGAAGGACCGGCCGGACCCGGCCCTCGGAGGAGCGTTACAACATGGCGCCTTTTTATTTTCTCCTCCCCCCCTTTTCAAACCGAGCGGCGAAGAAGCCGTGGGTTTATCCCCCCCTCCCCGTCTCCCCCGCCCCTCCGCCTCGGCCGGGGACCAGCCGCGTTTCCCGGAGCTCCTTTCCCCGGCCCCGGCCGCTCTCCCCCGCCAAGTCAAACTTCCCTCAACGCCGAGGTTTTTCAGGCGGACAGGACACCACAGGGCATCGCCCCCACCTCGGCCCTGTTTGGGTCGCCGGGGGTGGGTGGGTTGGGTTTTTTTAATTTTCCTTTCGCCCTGCTTTTTCGCGCTTTCACCGGACCCCTCTTTTCCTCCTCCCCCGGGCGACTGTTCGTTAAGTTTCCCCGTCCCGCTCCCTTCTTCTCCTTCCCCCCCCTTCCCCTCCCAGTCGGCGGCAGCGACGGTGGCGCCGCCGCCCCGCCCCAGGCCCCGGGGGAGCCGAGGAGGAGCGGGAGGGGGCGGCGCGTGCACTGGTTCTCCCCCCCCCCGCGCTCTCGCCTCCCCCCCCGTTCGGTGGCACGCGCGCGCCTTCGCGAGCCCAAGGCTCCGGCTCGAGCCGGCGCGCGCCCTCTCTCTGTCTCGCGCGCGCGCGCGCGCCTTCCCCTCGCTCTGCCTCCCGCCCTCCCCACTTCCCCTCCCAGCGGCGGACTTCTCCTCCCAGCCCCTTCCTCGCTCCGTCGCTCTGCCTCCTCTCTCTCTCTCTCTCTCTCCGAAGCAGCCCCACAGCAAAGTCCCAGAAACCCTTGCAAAAGCCTACAATGAAATTTAAGAAGTTTTTTAGGTTTCGGCGCCATTTTCGATTGGATTGAGAGGTGAGGAGGGATTTTTTTTTTCGAGGGAATTATTTGCAAGGATTTTCTCTCTTCCCCCCCCCCCCCGCCGCATTGATTATGGCAGCCTGGAAAAATATTGGAAAAATCTTCAAAAAAATTCTCTCTGGCCGCCGGGTGGCAAAGCGCGTTTGGGGGGCAGCAGAGGAGACCCTTAAAGTGCTTAGTAAATAGGTGCGGCAAAGAAAACCCGAAGGAGCGGGGGTGAAAAAATATTAATGGGAGGGGGCAGGGGAGAAAAGGAGAAAATGAGGAAAGGGGAAAATGTTAGACTTTCAGCTTTGTCGAGGGGTGGATTGCAATTGTTTTTGACAATATGTAAACGGATGGGTTTAAAAAAAAACCTCAAAGGGTCAAAATAACTTAAATTTGCAAAGAGTTAAATATGGAAAAAAAAATTGCGATTCATGGGTCTTT
Source organism: Ornithorhynchus anatinus (assembly GCF_004115215.2). Lineage (NCBI taxonomy): Eukaryota > Metazoa > Chordata > Mammalia > Monotremata > Ornithorhynchidae > Ornithorhynchus > Ornithorhynchus anatinus. Next base: position 24,810,782 of record NC_041733.1, on the reverse strand, counting down.
CTCCTCCAGGACTGAAATTCGCTAGGTTGTTTTTTTTTTTTTTCTGAGTTCCGAAGTGAAAATTGGACATTAGGGGAGTAAACAAGTTTTGTAACAATCCGATGGGGGAAGGTAAATTTTATAAAGGGAAAGTAAAGAAAGTGTATAAGCTGCAGGGAAGATTTTTTTTTTTAAGTAATCAGAAAATTTAGTACTTTAACCTTGGAAAAGGTGAAACCGGAGAAGTTGCTTTTGGGGGGAGACTCTTGAATGATTTCAGGTTTGGGGATTTAATTTGGGGGGGGGAGGATGGGGGGCGCAACCGGTGACACTTGAGAAGTATCGATCCCTTGTCTATTGTATCAGCTAATGACGCAGATTCAAAAGTGACAAGAAGGCACTTTGTAGCCTTGTTTCACTAGAAAAGCAGTCGAGAGGGAAACCCATAACCTAGGGGGAGGAGGCCTTTTAGGGTGACAAACCGTTACAAAGTTACAGAGGGACGAGAAGGAAGGGGTTAAGTGAAAGGTACAATTGAATTCGATACAAGTGGCTGAGTTTGCAAAGCGGATTGGAAGGGGAACTTCACCGCATATGGACGCCTTCAACCCCACTGCCATTTCAATGCTACTTTTGTTTTCTGAGCAGTCAATAAGGAAGCGTTAAACTGGGGGCTAAAGTTTAGGGGGGGAAGTTAAACTCTGGGCTCATCACCCGAATGGTGTTCGTATTTGATGTAAATGATTTAATTCGGAGGGGGGTTTGGTGGTGAAGACATCTATATTTAACGTATATTTGTTCTCATATGTGTTTTTTTCTTTTTAAAGGTGTTCGACAATGTGTATGTCGTGATATAACCATTGCTAGCCATTCATTTGTAAATAAAATAGCGAAATCGGGACAAAATTCAGTTAAGTTTAATGGTACCACTGTGTGATTTTGGGGGGGGAGGCTTTTTTCCCCCCTCCTTTAAAATGGAAATTTGTATTATTTTAGAGGCCTTGTATAATTCTGGCATATAATGGTATGCATATTAATGCGGGCTTTCAGCTTCTAGTGTAACAGTTTTTATAACTAGAGTTTTTCTCTCATTTTACCTTGCTGTTCTATTAACAACGGTCATTTAATATTTCTGTTGAACTAAAGACAGATTCAGAAGTACCGATTTGCCTCTTTTGCAATAAAACTCGACGTTTCCCACTCTAGGCATGTTTAACTATAAAATGTTTTTTTTGCTTTTTTCTGAAAATCAAAGTTAGGACATATTCAAAAATAAAAGGTGTTTGAGGGGCATTTGGGGATTTGTGTTGCTTTGGCTTGCCTTTTTTTTTTTGCATAAAACTTTTGAAGCATAAACCCTAGCTGTCGTTAAGATGGTTTTAAATACTTATTGGAAACATGAGGAAAAAGTGTATTCATTCTGTTGTTGGAAGTTATCCTTTTTCTTCCTCTTAGAAAAAAACTGTATTTAGTGAGTTCATATTATGATTTAGGACTATATACAGTGCCAGTGACTTCAGAGCATTATATGTAATGGTTTTCTATGGGGTGGCTGTAGACAGGAAATAGAGTGACTTGACATCAAGTATTTAAACCCCTGACTTATGTTTTGATAGGGGTCATTTATAATACTTAAAACTTACTGGAGTTTGGAGAGAGTAATTAGTTTAATGTGTAAGTGTTAAAAATGATTTGAACTATATAAAATGATCAGATGTAAACCCCACCCCCTGAAAAAAATAGCCATGGGTGAAGAATAATTTACCAGTTATAGCATTTGCTAATTCGGTTTGTTAAGATCAATTTCTGATGTCCCGAGAGATACTATATATAGATATTCAGCCCCTTTCTGTCTTAGGAAGAGCTGAAGAAACCAGGTGACAAATTTTCATCGTTCATCCTTAATGTACCAAAAGAATCATCCATCTGTTTTTGTAGGAAGCAAAGAAAAAAAAATTGTTTCTGATGGGGAACTAAGTTGAAACGGTGATGTAAACATGTAGTAAACACAGGGCAACAGGAGGGAAGTTTAATTGTAACTCCGGGGCTGGTAAAGTGATCCAGATGTAGACAAATTAATTAAACCGGGGCTTGTTCATTGTGCTTTTAAGTAATATCGATCATCCCCGACCCAAAGGTTGGTTTCTCTCCTCCCTGTCCTTACTTCCACATCCCACCTCCTTCTGTTCTTTCACTACCAAATGTTTCTAGGGTTCAGCTTCCACGTCCTTTCCTTGTTTAATTGCAAGTTGGATGAGTTGCCTGTGGCAAAAAAGAAGTTCTAAGCAGCACCGTACTGCCCTCCAGGTCAAGAGTACTGAGGAAAAACTTGTGGAGCCTGGGAATCTTACTGTGGTCTAACAAGCTATAAAGTATGTTAATTTTTGAAAGATAAACAACTCTAATGCATTTACGGCCTAATCATAATCTTTGCTTTATTTCTAACCATTGGGGAAAATTCGGCTTTGTATTCAGGACCATTGTAAACTTTTAGTTGGACTGCTTTTTTATAAGGGCAAGTCAAACTTGATAAATCGTTATTTACCATGATTCACTTTCTTTTGTGCACAGCCTCGAGAAGGGCAAAAAAAAAAAAAGCCCCAAATCGGGAAAACAGTTTTGGTGATGGCTGGGAACTGACAGTTTTGCATGCATGATAGACACGCTTGAAAGAAGGCCTTGCATTCTGAACAAAAATTTGGTTAACTGTAACAGGTACGGCTCTGCTCTTTGTGCATCCTTAGCTCGATCACGGCATTTTTGTGGGTTGAGCCACTTCTGAAACTCAATAGCTGAAAACACATGGCAGCCCTCTATCAACCACTGGTAGATTTCTAGCTATTAACCACATTTGTGCCTATTAAATATGCTGCAGAGCCCTTAATTTCCATTGTTCAGACTAAAACAGAGGTGAAAGAGCCCGATAGGTGACTCACCGATGTATCCAGAAGTGGATTATAATTTGGACCAGTCACAGTTTTTAGCTTTGTTTTTACCCCTTTTCTCGTACCTGGGCTAAAAGGTAGAAAACGCCCTACTCGGGGGGGGAGGGGGGGCCTGGAGCTCTTTCTTGGAGATCGGTTGCTTTCTTCTTGAGAACCCTGACTAGTCTAGATTTCCCGAATAACCGTTTTTACAGGTTCCTCCCCTCTCCCTTCCCTTTCTGCCTCTCTCCCACTTCCTGGAAACCAAATCAGAAATGGCTGGTGTTCTCCCTCCCCCTGGGCATCGCCCGGGCCCTGAGGCGGGAGATGCCAGGAGAGGAGGTGGGGGCCCCCCTTGCCAGGGTTGGAGGGGACTGGCGCCTTGAGGGCCACTGGCCGCCGTGGGGAGCAAGGGTAAACGGCCGCCGCCGGCCCGAGCGACTCGCCCCCAATCCCGCCCCGCAAAGAAAGTGCCAGGCTCCCTCCCTCCCTCCCGCCTGTGGCCCCGCAGCCTTGGGGCGGAGGGAGGGCAGCAGGGCAGGAGGGCAGCAGGGCCGCTCCCAACCCTGCCGGCCTTGGGGGCGGCCGGGGCCCGGCCTAGAGCGCCCCCGCGAGGCCGGGGAGGGGCGGGCGGCGGCTGCGGGCCGGGCGGGCGGGGACGCGCCCCCGCTCCCCGCACCGCCCAGGCCGGCGCGGCCCCCGCCCGCTGACCTCCCGCAGAAAGAGGGCCGCCCCTCCGCCGCAGGGGCCTCCCCGCTGCCCCCGCCGCAGAAGGGGGAGGGAGGGGGCGAGTGGTAGGTGAAGAACACCTGGCGGGGTCCCGCCCGCACTGTCAGACCGCCGCCGCCCTCCGAAAATCCGTGGAGCGGGCCGGCCGCCCGCACAGCGTCAAGCATCGTTGCGAAATCCCCTTCCCCCCGCCCCTCCACATACGTTTTCGGAGGACGGGTGGGGGGGGGGGTTACCCACCCCTTCTTTAAGCTGCCCCGGCCTCCCCCAGGTGCAGACGGGTCAGGGTGTCACTAACCTGTGGCTTCGGGTTTGTCGCTTTCCACTTTTTTGCCTTTGTCGTACCTGCAGGTCTCGAAACAGACCGGTTCTGCCGCGGCTCTCCTGGTAACCCTCCCACCCCCCACCCCCCTCCAACCCAGGGAGCCGGCGGCGCAATTCGAGTGAAGGCGGCGGCCCCTCCCTGGCGCCCCACTTGCACGTGGGCGCCCAACTGCGCCCGTACGACCAGTCCGGGAGGCGCCCGGGGAGGCGCCCGGGGAGGCACGTGTGACCGCGCCCTGCCCCGCCCGATGCCCTCTGCGGGCGTTCCGCGGGGCCCGACCCAGCTTGGTGGGCGCGGGCGGCGGGGAGAGGAGAGCAGGGCGCCCTTGGGGTGGCACGACAGCATCATCGGATCCCCAGAGCGGGCGCTCCCCCGTCCCCCCTCGCCCCCCACGACCCTTGGAGGAGGGTCCGACTCGGGTCGGACTCGCGTTGAATCTCCCCCGTTGGAGGGATGGGGTAGAGACAGATTGAACGGAACCAAACCTCCGAGATGATGTCAGCCCACCGATTGCAAAATTCAATTGGTGGAAAGTAGAGGAGAGAGAGAACTTCTAGGAAATGCGTTTTCTTCGACTTCAATCGCGGAATCACTGTAGACGCTGAGTTATTTCAATGGGAAGCGGGTTGCCATTTCACGGCCCTGGCACGTTTTGAATGCCGGGTTTCAGTTTATGCAAATGTCACGTCGTATGCAAACGGCATGTAGACCTATTAGCAATGGGGTCAGATAACGTTCAGGTGCTGACAGGCCCGGAGCTTCGGGTGGCCTCCTGCCGGGGATTAGTTCAAAATGTAGCTAGCTTCCAGCCTGAGCGAGGAAAGCCTTTCCCTAATGACATTTTGAGGAGGCTAAAATTCTTCGAAAACTCGGTCTTCCTTATATTGCTAACATAGGCACCCGAGGATTTAGTACCGCAGCTGGCAATGTTAGATGAATCCTCTAGCACGTGAGGGTTAAAGGGGAAAAGGAGAAATACAGGCGGCGCGATATAGTTTTTCTCGAGACTATGGTGGTCTGGGCTCCCGATACAATTTTCGTCCGATTGGTTCTGCAGAGAAATGTTAAAGATCTTGCCCCTGTTCAGAAAGACCCTCTGAGCCGAGATTAACATTTACAACGACATCGGTATTTCTGTTAACTGTGTGAGCCTTTATGAGTCACTTCCATGATAAAGATAAAATAGCTAAACGAAACAAAGTAACTGTCCCTCAACATACTTCTGGCTATTGTCCGTTCGGATTCCGTGGTATATTGTTATGATTGAAACAAAGGCAGTGTTTCGGCATCAACTCTCTAACGTTCACCTCTTCGTTTTGTTTTTTGTTTATTGACACTTCTCCACACCGACGGGATTTTTGGGAGCAGGTGTCTGCTGCTTTGGGAGGCAGGGGACGGTCATGGGAAATTATTCTTCAGCCAGGTCGTTAAGTTCAAATGCGTTTGAAGACTTAGGTTGTTTCCCTCTTTTAAAGTGCTTCGAAAGTGTGCCGAGACCGTAATACCAACAAGCCCGATCGATATAGTGTAGTAGGAATTGCTGTCAGTTGAAAAGTGCACTTAAACTTGTTTTGTTGTATTCTAGTTCCTTTGGCCACTGACATTATGCACCGTTACTAACGTCGAGGTGAGTAAGCGGAAATAAAAATGCCAAGACATTTACAGTGAACTCAATCTGAAAGTGAAAAAAATGCAAATTAATCATTGGCTTGTATGACTCGGTGGGCATCTTCCATGATCGGTTTCCTCTCATAGGTATTTGCCGCACCGACTGCTCCCTTCTAAGTAAAAACCTGCCGGCCGTGAAAATACCTTTTCCTTTAAACCCTCCCTCCCGATCCCCCTTCGCTATTGCTGTCACTCGATTCCTTGCTTCTTCCCGTCAAAGCCCCAGCCCTCCCCTCCCCCACCCAACTTCCAACCCGAGAGAGCATTCATTCATTCAATAGTATTTATTGAGCGCTTACTATGTGCAGAGCACTGTACTAAGCGCTTGGGATGAACAAGTCGGCAACAGATAGAGACAGTCCCTGCCGTTTGACGGGCTTACAGTCTAATCGAGCATGATTCGGTTAGATGGGTTTTGTCAAGCATCTTTAGCGGCCCGGGGTTTCTTTAACCGGGAGGGCCGGGGGAAAAGGGAGGCATCCAAGTCGGACTGTAAAATATAATTTTCTGCTGTTTGGTGAATTATCCCTACCTGTGCGGGGGAGAATAATTTTTCACTCTTTTGCAGTTCACTCCTTCCTGAACAGGTGGTATGGCTGTTATTTCCGGGTGGTTCAAAAATTCGAGTGCTTAAACTCTACCAACAAGCATCCTAAGTAAGTTTTTGATGCTATGAGCTTTTAAAATTTCGCCCTAAATAAAATGGCCTTCCACGGAGCGCTTTCGAAGGTTTTAAAACTATTGGCCCCGAATACTGCTTTATCTCAAAACTGCATGTTGCCGATGTGCGTGTCTCAGGAGTGATCTGCCTGCACTTCTCGTTCAAAACCCAGCTCCGCGATTGCTCGATGTTTGGTCCTGACGAACCTCCCTCGGCCTTTGGAAGGCGCGCCCACAGAGCAGCCTTGAGGGGGTTGTAGCAGCACATCATGGTTTGTAGGGACAAGGAGATACAGACCATTCTGGGCTGCCTCAATCCCCCAAGGAGAACGCGGGAGAACTGGGCCGGGGCGTTTATGCGGCGATGCGGGGGAGGGAGAGCTCGGCCGGCGCGGTGGTGATGAGGGGGGTGCTGAAGCCCGGGCCGAGCCAGCAGGTAAGTGGGCAGAGGCGGCGGTGCCCGGGCTCGGTCAGGATGGACCCGGGGCACGCGTCGAGCAAAGGCTGGGCCCACCCGGTGGGTCCCGGGGAGCTTCGGCGGGCCGGGACAGCGAGGCCCCGCCCGGCTCGATGTGTCGGCCGTGCCCTAGCAGCACGTAAATACTGGAGTTTGGGGATGCCTCGTTGCTCTCCAGTATTGCATTGCTGCTTGAGCGAGGCCGGACCCTCCGCGCCGCCGCCTGCCAACCCGACAGAGTCAAGTCCGCTTCCTCGCAGGGATCGGGGTTTTTTTTGCTGTGTTTCCCATTATGATCTGTACCGAGCATCTACCTGCCGTTATGTTTTCATTCATTAAACGTTCGAGTTGTGACTCATTAAACGGGTCTGTGCGTTTGGTTCTCCGGGGCGATGGTGGCGGGACGGGGGCGGGGACGGGGGACCGGGCTAAGGATAAAAAGAAAAGGAGTTTCCAAACTGATTTTTGGTCCCGTGGGAGAGTTGGGAATGTCCCGAAGACAACGAAGGTGCCAGGGGAGAAACCCAATCTAATCGTGACTTGAAAGGCGGGGTGCTGCGCCCTCCGATGGGACTGCTCGGGTTCCCGCCGGCGGCCCGGACGGATTCCCTCCCCACCACTTGGCCGCCCCTCGGCCGCGGGGCACAGACGGGGTTAGGCTTGCTGCTGTCGCTTCGGGCGGCGGCTTTTGGCCAGCCCAGAGCCCGGGGAAAGAGTTGGGAGGGGAGGCCGGGCTACCCACCGGTAGAGAAAGGGAGGCCCCGGGACCGCCCACGCCCCCTCCCCCCCACACATACCCATACAAACCCCTCCTGAAGGGCCGGAGCGGGGGGGGCCGAACCCGTAGCTGCATCGTATTGAGCGCCTACTGTGTGCAAAACAGTCCTAAGGGACGCCTGGAGCGACAGGCAGCCCGTCCCGTCGGCGCGGCCTCTTAATTCGCGGGGAGCCTGGGCCGCGTCCTGGAAGGCCGCGCTCGGGGCGAACTTCACCCCCCGGACCTGGCGGACCTTCTCGGCGCGGCCAGAGACACCCCACTCCCTCCCCCCACCCCGTTTGCGGAAGGAGGAGGAGGGCAGCGCTTCTCCTCCGGGGGTGGAAAGGAAGGCCCCGCCGTTCGCCTCGCCACTGGCGATCGTTCCCAAGTTCTATCCCAGTTGAAAAAAAGGGAGCGAACTGCTTTCCCGGCATACCTGATCCCGGGCGGCCCCGCGATGTGGAAAAACGGCTTAAGATGGGGTGTGACCGGTGACATCGGCTCAAAGGTCCCGTCGGCCAGGGTGACCGGATTTAGAAGGATGCGTTCAAGTGTTGTGCGGGGAGTTGGGACATCTCCAATCTATCGCGTGCCCACCCAAAAAAGGATGTTCACCAATAAAGCCCACTGCGGGATTCCATCCCTGCTTCGAGGAACGCTTTTTCTGGAAGGCCCTCCAGAAGCGACCCTCGCTTCCATCGTCATCTTATTTCCCCCTCTCCAAGAGGGGCTAGTCTTTAGATAATAATCATCATCATGGTATTTGTTAAGCGCTTACTCTAACAAGCACCATTCTAATCTTTGGGGTAGATACAAGGTCATCGGGTTGGACACAGTCCCCATCCCGCATAGGCCTCACAATCTGAATCCCCATTTTACAGGCGAGGTAACAGGCACAGGGGAAGTGAAATGACTTGCCCAAGGTCACAAAGCAGACAAGCCGCAGAGGCGGGATTAGAACCCATGACCTACGTGCCGAATATGCGATGCCAAGGTACCTAGGAGGTGAGAGAAAGTTGCTGGCCTCGACGGTGGGCCTGGAAAGTCATCCTGTCACCACCACCGGCCTAGTGCGGCCTTGGGTCTTCTTGGCCACCGGACTGCTCAAGGGAGAGAGTGGACGGCCGGGCTGCTGGGATGGATTCAACTCTCCATGAGAAGGGTTTTCCAGTAAGCAAACTGGAAAACCTTGCCGTGTAAAGAATAGCGGCCAGGGCCTCATCGGTCATTGGAAAACATGTGGAATCTGCATTTCGGGGCGGGGGGGCGGGGAGAGTCCTCTAAACCCCGGAGAAACTCCCATCTGTTTGGGATGGTTTAAGTGTGGCCTTGCCCCGAAAGCAGGGGGTTGGACTAGATGACCTCTCCAAGGTGCATCTTGTGCTAAGGTCTCTGGAGGTGCTACGGTTTTTGTGGGCTTTCTCTCCGGGCCAAGCCCGAGCCGCCGGCCTGCCCGGTGCCCGCTGCCCGCGGGAGGAATCCCCCGGGTCGCCTGCACCCAGCGGAGCGGTTTTCCGAAACCGCTTTCCAGAGACGGCCGAGAAACAGCGCCCCAAGGCTGCTTCCCTTTCCCGAGGCTGGCAGGGGTGTGCGCCACCTTGAGCTTCTGCAATACCCCAATGCCCTCTCGCTGCCGAGTCCCAGGGAGCGACGATGCCGACCTGCGGAAAGGCGGTCGGACCCGGCCGGGGGAGCCCGGCTGCCCGCTAGGTGCCAAGGAGCCCCAGGGAGGTGGGCGAGGGTCGCCCCTCCCCGGGCACAGGTGGCACGGGTGGCGTGGGCTGCAGTTTTGCGATGAGCTCCTGCAGCCGGGCCGATCCTCCGCAGAGCTGAGCGGAGGAGAGGAGGGCGTGGGACACGACACTGGTGGGGGGACGAAGGCGAGGGGGGCATCTTGAGCACCCACCTTGGCTAAGGAAGGCCGCGCCCTCTGCCCCGACCAGGAATGGGAGCATGGTAGGCGGGGAATGAGTGGGAGCTGGGCGGCGAGAGAAGCGGTGGGGAGGCGGGTCCGGGACCGGCCGACCCCCGCACCGCCCGGGCTCCTCGCCCCGGCCAAGGGTTGCTGCAAGCGGGGCTGCCAGCCGGGCCCCGGCGGCCGAGGGCTGAGCGCGGCGGGAGCCCGGGAGGGACCTGTGCATCTGTTGCCCAATTGCCCGCTCCAAGCGCTTAGTACAGTGCTCTGCACATAGTAAGCGCTCGATAAATACTACTGAAGGAATGAACGAATCCGGGCTGGGGGAAGCGCGGCGGGAGACCGGAGGAGATCCCGGGAGGGAGCGCGGCGGGAAGCCGGCCCGTCCGGAGGGGTCCCCGGGGGGCCTGCACCTGCACCTGGCTCCGGAGCCCCGGGGCTCCGGGCCCGCACAAGGGCCTCGGCCTGGGCTCGGCGGCTTCGCCAGAAGGAAAAGTTTCCTGCAAGGGTCGGGCCGGCGGGGCTCCCCCGCCCTCCCCGGGAACCGCCCCGCCCCCGCCGGGCCCCCGGGCTCCGCGCCGAGCCCGCAGGGGGGACCTGCTCCGCCCCGGGGTCCTCTCCTCCCGCCCGCCGGGCCCGCCGCTCCGCTGGAAGGACGGACGGACGGTTTCCAGCCGCCCGCCGCCGAGGCTTCCCGGGAAAAGCCTCTCCCTGTTGGCGGGACTCGGCCTGGGCGGGCGGGGGCATCCGTCCCCGCGTTGGCGGGAAAGTCCGGCGGGCACGGCCCGGGCGCAGGTAGGACCAGGGCGCAGGGTGGGCGCCGAACGGGCGGAGCGGGTGCACGGTGGGTGGGCAGGTAGGGCCGGGGCAGGGCGACTAAGGTGGGCGCAGGGCGGGGCTCAGGCAAGCGGGGCAGCCACAGCCCCCGACCCACCAGATCCCGCCCTCTCCCCCTCCAGGACACCCCCCGACCGTCCCTCCCGTCCGGTCCCCACGGACACCGACCTCCCTCCCTTCTGGCCGCTGCCACTGATCGATGGAACCACCCGGAGCTGCGAGGGAGTCGACGCGTGGTAATACCGATCAATCGATAATAATGTTGGTATTTGTTAAGCGCTCACTATGTGCAGAGCACTGAGAGTCACCGGGCGCTTACCGGTCAACCCAAGACCGGCCTCGGTCCAATCACCAAAACAGCACCTGGGAGCCAGGTCGGAGGCATAGGTCATCGGGGTCGTGGTTCATCCCGGACCTCGGCCGCTCTCTGGTCCCTGCTAGGGAAGCTTTGGTTTTCCAGGGGAAAACTTTCCCCTTTTGCTTGGAAGCCGTTCCAAGCGGGACCATGTCAGGATGCCTGACGGGCGCTTCCATTGTCCAGGGTGAACGGGAGAGATCCAGAAGCTCTACTCTAGGATTTACATAGAATGGGAACATCTCTCTGAGTCTTAGCAACTTTTCGGGAAAGGTTTCCTAGGTAAAATATGTTTAGACTTCAAATTTTGTTTAAACCTGGGTTTCCTTTTTTCCAAGAGAAGAAACTCACCAACATAGTTGGACTGAAAAAATTACCGGGTCGGAGGTTGCAGGCAATTTCGAGTTTAGAAATACGTACGTATTTCCAGAGTCTAGGTGTCGTGGCAACACACACGCACACCTACGGCATTGATTACTTTGGTGTGATAGATCGATAGATGATGCCCTGGATGGATTACCCATTGCTTTTGAGCAGCGGTGTCTAGCAAGCAGTAACTATTGAGGAGAGGCTGTACAAACGGCAGAACTCTTCCTGAGAAACTAAGTTATGAGGTGAGCATCAATGTTTCACCCTGGGATTCTTATCTCCCCTCTCGTGAAATTGTGTCCTCATTGGCTCACTTAAAACATGCCATCCGGGGTAGTTAAATGTTCATCTATGGGATACAAAAGTGTTTATGTGCTCATTTATGTGAATATAAATGCTCACAAGGGGAAAATTAGGACTTGTTTCCCAACAGGTTCCACTAAAAACAATGGGGCTAGATTTGATGACTCCTTTGTCCTTCATAGTCATTAGTGAAGGAAGTCTCCAAAGGCAAACAGGGTCCTGACTAAACAGTTCCATCCTGACTATGGAGGGAAGGAAAAAGCTGCTCTTCTTCAGTAAACCCATAACAGTTAGGGAAGTCATAATGGAATGTTACCCTACAGTTCTGGGATCAGGATAATTTGAAATATAAGCACATTTTATATTTCATTTTACAAGCAAAAAATGTTTCCCTGAATGATCGGAATTGAAAGACTATCTGAGAATAAAAACTGGCGGAAATGGAAGAATTATTTTTAAAAACCATTTAGCAGCTATTTTGGTGGCTGGAATGATCAGCTATAGAATAGACACGTGTTGAATCATGGGTCTATTTGTAATGGGATAATTCATAACGAATTATAACTCTGCATTTAGTTATTTATGGGGTTTATTAAGTGTTTACTAGATGCCAAGCACTATGCAAAGTGTTGAGGATTCCAACAAAACAGATCAGATACAGTCCCTGTCCTACATGGGGCTCACAATCTAGCTGGGGATAGGCAGATAAAGATAAAGATGATGATGGATTGCGGACAATAATAAGCAAACAGAATCAATAAAGTGATAAACTTTAAGACTAGTAGAAAATATGCCTTAAAGATGGGACTCTCCAGACTTCTCACTGCTCCAGGTAGACAATGCTTAGTTATCTTAATCTTTGTTTGCATTTCACATATGCAAGTAATGGTAAAATTAATGATAAATGTGCTAATGCTAGTAATGCTATGGTTTCACAAAAAAATATGCTATTTAAAAGGAAGGAGGTAAGGGAGCCGATAACACTGAGTGAACTTTCATTGTTTATACCCTCCCTTTCTCCAGCCCTTATGTGTGTGTGTGTGTTGCGTATATAATCGATTGTACAATCAGTTTATTTAATCTGATTGTCCCATTTTAAATATTTTTTTGTCTGTCTCCCACATTAGAATTACAGTAAACTCACTATGGCTCAGAAAACATGTCTCCTGTTAGGGAAGTGGCATAGCCTAGTGAAACAAGCATGAGTCTGTTAGCTGTGAGACTCAGATTCTAGTCCTGGTTCTGCCACTTGACTGCTCTATAGTCTTGGGTAAGTCACTTTACCTGTGCCTCAGTTTCCCTATTTGTAAAATGGAGATTAAATTCTTTGCCCTCCCTTAGACCGTGAGCTCCATGTGATACAGAGACGGTTTCTGATTTAGCATGGTGCTTGACATATAGTAAGAATGTAATAAATACCATCATTATTATTGTACTTTCCCAAGTGCTTAGTCCTGTGCATTACACCCAGTAGTGAGAGCTCAATCAATACCTTTTCTCCTACTAGGCAACAATCCTTTTTCCAATGCCATAAACAATACAATGTCTGCCTAACCATTCAGTCATTCGATCTAATAAAAGGAACTCAGTGAAAGTCAAAAGCAAGCAAGATACAATCTTGTTTTCATTTGATTGTGGTCTTTTTTAAAAGTAGCACTCCTGGGACAAATTCATTTATGACGCTACTGTTACAGCCTCTTAATCTCTTAGCCATCACATTCATTATTTCTCCTAATTAGCTTACATCCCAAAATGTGTACAACTGAAATCCCTGAGAAAATTAGATTTCATTATATCTACATCAGGAGCTGATGTTGAGAGATCTCAACAGTTCTTTCCTTTTTTTTTTTTCTCTTTAAATTAGTTCAAATACATTGAGTAGGCAAAGAACTATATTTTAGGCTAAATACTTCCATGACATTTAAAAAGATAAGGATGATAAAGCTATAAATTATTCTCATTTCAGATGTCTCCAATGTTTGATCTTGTGTAGTCATCAAAAGTACTTGACATCATTCGCTGACATTCCCAGGGATTGCGTGACTTCCAAACAGGTGATTCTACTGGACATGTGCAGTGATGGGTAGAAGTGGTTCAGAGAGCCACTGCTTTCCTAACATAGAGAGGCAAGGGCAGCGTGGCTCAGTGGAAAGAGCACGGGCTTTGGAGTCAGGGCTCATGAGTTCGAATCCCAGCTCTGCCACTTGTCGGCTGTGTGACTGTGGGCAAGTCACTTCACTTCTCTGCGCCTCAGTTCCCTCATCTGTAAAATGGGGATTAAGACTGTGAGCCCCACGTGGGACAACCTGATTCCCCTATGTCTACCCCAGTGCTTAGAACAGTGCTCGGCACATAATAAGCGCTTAACAAATACCAACATTATTATTATTAAGTATAGCAGTGTTGCTTAGTGGAAGGAGTATGGAGCTGGGCATCAAGAGCTGTCCCTAGTTTGCTGTGTGACTTTGTGCAAATCATTTAGCCTCTCTGTGCCTCAGTTTTCTCCTCTGAAAGATGGGGAGAAAACATTGCTCTCTGCGCCCCTCAGATTGTGAGCCCCAAACAAGACAGAATGATCTTATGATGATATAGTTACACTATCCCTGAGCGCAGTGCATGGTACACTTGATAAATACCATAACTGAGAGTGATACTTGGGGCTGTTCTAGTCCTACTGAGCCCTGCTTGAATGTGGCCGTGTTCTTTTCTGTGAGATCGAATGAAGCTTACTGACTTGTTAGGTTCCAGACCCATAGGTTGGTCTGAGTTTGAGAAGTGTCAAGTTTAGTCTCTCAAGGGTTGTGGCTGGCCTTAACCTGGGGCCACGAGAGCATGGTACCTGGCATGTGTTGCATCAACCACCCTCAAAAAGCAGCTCTGCTCCCATGCTTCCTGTCAATTTTTCTTGCTCAGGGATCATTGAATGAAATTGAGAAATGCAAGTCAGGCAGAACCACTTTTCTGGCTAGCCGTCTGATACAGAACCAGTTTGACTGTTCTTACCCTTGTTCTCCCTTGTTCCTCATAATTACCATAGCATTGGGGAAATACTGTAAATTACCTGTGAAACCATATAAAGAGAGTGGGAAACACATGAAGTGTAGGGAAATAGGTGATTATTTAATAAGACTTTCAGGGCCTAGTCAGTATTATTTTAACCCTCTCTGTTTCTAACCTAGCTCTTTCTCCAGAGACCAAGGGCTTCCCCCTTCCAGGATAAGTTCTATTTCCTTTCCATAGTAAACTCTTTGCCTCCTATCAATCAATTAATCAATGAAGGGTATTTATTGAGCACTAACTCTGTGCAGAGTGCTGCACTAAGCCTCCAGGAGGCCACTTCCCTACCTGGACCTACAGTTTGGATTTTGAAAGATGAGTTAGGAGAGGAAGTCTAGCTAACCTGCTGCTCCAGGCCTGGGTTGAGTCCCTCTTCCCAGTCCAGGGACCTGGGTTCCAATCATGCCACCACTACTTGCCTGCTCTGAGATTTGCCTGCTGTCTGATGTCAGGCAAGTTACTTGACTTTTCATTCTCTGACTTTTCTTATCTGCAAAATGGGGATTAGATTATGATTAGATTAGATTATGAGCTCCCTGTGGGAGTATCCGAATATCCTGAATCTTCCCCAGTACTCAGCATGACATTTGGCACATCATAAGTACTTAAATACCTGCCCTACCACTTGCCTGCTGTGCGACTTTGGGCAGGTCACTTAATTTACCTGGGCTTCTGTTTCCTCATCCGTAAAATGGGGACTCAATCGATCAATCCTCTAAGCACTTGGGAGAGTATGATATACTAGAGTTGGTAGACATATTCCTTTCCCACAATAAGCTTACAATCTACAGAGGGAGAACTCAGTGCTTGTGCTCCCTCCTATTTGAACTGAACTCTATCTGAGACAGGGACTGTATCTGACCTGATTATCTTGTACCTACACTGTTGCTTAGTAGAGTTCTTGGCACACGGTAAATGCCTAACAAACAGTACAATTAGTATTTAGCATTAAAGGTTACTGCCACCAAGGTCCAGCATTAATCTCCAGCTGTGACATTTCTGACACCCATCCATTCAGCTTGAGCTCTGACCACTGTGGCAGAGGCAAGCAGGGGGTGGGGGGAGCGGGGAAGGCAGCAATTACCATCTAACATAATCTCAATCAGAAAATACAAGTCTACCTGGGGTCATTCTTCTCTTATTGGGGAGTTGCCTGTCCAAGTTTCATTCCAGCAAAATCATGTGAGACAGGGACTGTGAATTGACTTGTATCTTGTATTCATTCATTCAATAGTATTTATTGAGCGCTTACTATGTGCAGAGCACTGTACTAAGCGCTTGGGATGAACAAGTCGGCAACAGATAGAGACAGTCCCTGCCGTTTGACGGGCTTACAGTCTAATCGGGGGAGACGGACAGACAAGAACAATGGCACTAAACAGCGTCAAGGGGAAGAACATCTCGTAAAAACAATGGCAACTAAATAGAATCAAGGCGATGTACAATTCATTAACAAAATAAATAGGGTAACGAAAATATATACAGTTGAGCGGACGGGTACAGTGCTGCGGGGATGGGAAGGGAGAGGTGGAGGAGCAGAGGAAAAAGGGGAAAATGAGGCTTTAGCTGCGGAGAGGTAAAGGGGGGATGGCAGAGGGAGTAGAGGGGGAAGAGGAGCTCAGTCTGGGAAGGCCTCTTGGAGGAGGTGATTTTTAAGTAAGGTTTTGAAGAGGGAAAGAGAATCAGTTTGGCGGAGGTGAGGAGGGAGGGCGTTCCAGGACCGCGGGAGGACGTGACCCAGGGGTCGACGGCGGGATAGGCGAGACCGAGGGACGGCGAGGAGGTGGGCGGCAGAGGAGCGGAGCGTGCGGGGTGGGCGGTAGAAAGAGAGAAGGGAGGAGAGGTAGGAAGGGGCAAGGTGATGGAGAGCCTTGAAGCCTAGAGTGAGGAGTTTTTGTTTGGAGCGGAGGTCGATAGGCAACCACTGGAGTTGTTTAAGAAGGGGAGTGACATGCCCAGATCGTTTCTGCAGGAAGATGAGCCGGGCAGCGGAGTGAAGAATAGACCGGAGCGGGGCGAGAGAGGAGGAAGGGAGGTCAGAGAGAAGGCTGACACAGTAGTCTAGCCGGGATATAACGAGAGCCCGTAATAGTAAGGTAGCCATCTCAGCACTTAGTAAAGTGCTTGGCTGCTTAGTATATGCTAAACAAGTACCACTACTATTATTCTATATCTGCTCAATTTCTTTATTTTGACAGTGTTGTGAATATTTTTATGGAAGTCTCCCCTATTAGAGTGTAAGCTTCTTGTGGGCAAGGAGTGTGTTCTTTTATTTTTCAAAACTTCCCAAGCACCAACTACAATACAGCATTCCAAGAGGTTACTAATTAATTGCTATTATAATTACTCTTTCAGCCACACTCACATCCTTCAGGAAGTTTCACTTTCAGAGGGAGCACTTTTAAATTTGAAAGAACCATATATAAAGCACTCCACTGTGGACTCGCACTCAACTCTAATTCAGTTCTTTTTAGTCCCAAATGACCCCAAAGTCTTTTCTGCCAAAATATTCTAGCTACTCAGGATCCATCTTGAATATCTGCATAGCAGTAATAGTAGTTGTAGTAATATTCATTAAGCATTTATTATGTGCAAAGTACTGTACATTGGGAAAAAAAGTGTGTGAATGAGATAAAGACATGGTCCCTGGCCCCCAAGGAGCTAACGAGTGAATAAGTGAGGGAAGGGGTTGGCAGAAGACTCATAAGGAAAGATGAAGCAAAAATATAAAAATGTAAAAGTTTTTTTGTTTTTCTCCCTAAGTGAAAAAAAGTTTGTTCTTGCAGTCAACTTCAAGATAATGTTGAATTGTAAGCCATTTCTCCAAGATGCTAGTAATTCCCCAATTAACCATCTTTGAATTTAATGAACACCCAATCTTTTCTCTTATGTGAATAATGATAAAATAGTAGTTGCTCACTAAATGCTGCTCCTAATTAAGTAATTAATACGGTGAGCAGAGCCTAGTACTAGACTCCAGGACAGATGCTTGTGAAATTGCTAAAACTCAAGATTATTCCCCAGGCATTTTTAAGTGAGAATGACTCTAACCAGTTCAGGACCTCTAAAAAGTAAATTAGACCATATTTTTCTTACCTTATTATGGAGGTGGGAAGGTGACAAAGTCCGAACACATAGCAGTTGGTTCCTCCTATCTGATTTGGGTTGAAGCAGGAAAGAGGAGTGGTTATTTTAGGTTTTCTCTTCAGCTGCCTTCATTGAGACCTAACTGCATGCAGGGCACTATACTAAGCCCTTGGGAGAGTACACTACCATTAATGTATATGACCTCCTGCCTTCAAAGAGCCTGTAGTCTAAAGTAGTGAAAAAAACCAGAGCTGAGTGAACATGGGTGCAGCATGGCTCAGTAGAAAGAGCCCGGGCTTGGGAGTCAGAGGTCATGGGTTCAAATTCAGCTCTGCCACTTGTCAGCTGTGTGACTGTGGGCAAGTCACTTAACTTCTCTGTGCCTCAGTTACCTCATCTGTAAAATGGGGATTAACTGTGAGCCTCACGTGGGATAACCTGATTATCCTGTATATACCCCAGCGCTTTGAACAGTGTTCTGCACATAGTAAGCGCTTAACAAATACCAACATTATAATTATGGGTGGTGGCTGTTGGTAATGACGTGATTAGGGGTGTTAGAAATTGGTAGGGAATGGCCCCTGGAGAAGGTGGGTTTATAGGAAGGCTTCACAAAACCTTTTGAATTTTAACTAATCAGAACCAGGATGCCTACTTTCCTCATCCTCTTTTGGAGCAGGTGAGGCTTCATACTCACTTGATTTGCAATAGGGACCAGTGGGTTAGGATCAAAGGCTAAGCTGACAATGGGGCTGGACCAGGACTCAACATGACTGCATCCCCTCTTCTGCTCCCTCCCCCCGCCTCCCTGCCTCCAATGTAGGTATCTGTGGCTGTCATCTTGGTGTCTATTCCCTTGGCATAATTGAGTCTCAAGTGTAGGGCCGTAAGATTATTATTCAGATATGAAAGCTAGACTGACCAGCCTAGTTGCTTGTACTGCCCTTTTAAAGACTTCAGGGTAATTTCACAATCCTGATTGTTCTCAAAAAATATTTTTATTATACTCTTTGGCCATATTACTTATCCACCTGCAACATTTCTTTTATCTGTCTGCATCTCTTTCTACCGGCATCCAATAGCACTAAATTGGTTTCCCCTCATAAAGTAGCTGTTTACAGGGCTGAACACCAATAGCATTGTGATAACATTAGCAAGAGAGAAAATAAGTGCTATACATCTGCACAGCAAAACTCAGAAATATTAGAGTCACTTGTAGGTCAATTGCTAAGTTGCAGTAATGTTGCATTTTATAATTTCTTGGTGATGCATCTGTTTACCTTCAGAATGGCTGAACTGTAAATTAAATAAATGTTAGCAAGACGCAACTAAAAAGCCAGATGTACACTTCTCAAAATGTGACATGAAATAGCTGCATTCTTCAGTCTCACCTCCAAATCAATCAGTGGATTAACTGAGGGCCTGAATGCAGAACACTACAAAGCCCTAGGGAGAGTATGATAGAAGCAAAATACATGTTTTACTCTTAAGAAACATGCAGTCAAATGGGAGATACAGACATAAATGATTTAGAAATAGTGGCAGCATGAGGAAGTACATGGATATAAAAGATCATGGGTCTTAGGACATTGGTTCCTGGAAACCATGTCAAATCAAAAAAATTAAAGTTGGAACCAATTTTCTTATAGGATCGATGCTATAAATGGGGAGGGAGGCACGGGTTGGTTCTTCAACCAAGGTTAGATACCTCATTTTTTACCCACATTATCCAGAATTGTATACTCAATTATGGATGAGTAATATTGGTACCCCCTCTTAGGGTTGCACCTGGAGAGTTTCCAGGGCTTTACCAGTCTTGACTAAGGGAGGGAGAGTCAAGCAGAGACATACGCATTCCATTCCTAGCTTGGGCAGTGGCTAGCCAATGGAAGGCAATCTGCTGCAAGTCATAACTCACCTGTGCTGGGCAGCAGCGGCACGGGAGAGGGTCGAGGGTGGAGACTCAAGTTGACTGCATGGCAGGAGGCAATGGTAAACCACTTCTGTATTTTTACCAAGAAAATGCTATGGATACACTACCAGAACGAGTGCAGGTGGAGGTGGGGCGTTCTGGGAGAGATGTGTCCATGGCATCACTATGGATCGGAGACGACTCGACAGCATAGGACAGGACAGTGTTGCTACATTAATTAACTTCCATTGAGTCAAGAAGGTTCCAGGATAGGGTAGCTGACTTTTACTTCACTGGAAGTAAAATGGTTGTTTTGACCCTCCCAGGTGACTCTGCCTGGTAATCAAGTATCTATCCCCTACCCCCGGCTCTTCCTGTTTCACCCCATGCCTTCTTTAAATTTTCTTTTCCTTTCTCCACCACCCCCTTGCAAGTTTTCAGTTGGTCTCCCTAACTCCCTCTGGCTCCCATGAGCATTCCCACCATCTGTATCTATGGAGCTATGGCCATAAAGGAGGTTTGTAGTGTAAAGCTGAAATAAATGTATTCATATCCAACAATCTCCCCACCTTCAAAACCTTATTGAAGGCACATCTCCCCCTGACTAAATCCTCATTTCCTCTTTTCCCAATCCCTTCTGCATTGTCCTTACATTTGGATTTGCTCCCTCTATTCACCCCTCCCTCAGCCCCACAGCACTTACGTACACATCCACAATTTATTTTAATGTCTGTCTACCCCTCTAGATCGTAAGCTCGTTATGGACAGGGAATGTGCCTACTAACTCTATTTTGTATTCTCCCAAGTGGTTAGTACAGTGCTCTGCACACAGTAAGTCCTCGATAGATACGATTAATTGGAAAGTTGAATCAGAGTAGATTTTAGATTTAGTGCATATCTGTAATTTATTCATTTATATTAATGTCTGTCTCCCCCTCTAGACTGTAAGGTCGTTATGGGCAGGGAACAGATCTACCAACTCTGTTACTTTGTACTCTCCCAAGTGCTTAATAGAGTGCTCTGTAAACACTCAATAAATGCTGATTGATTGGAAAGCTGAAATGGAGATTTTAGAATGTTAGTCAACTTGAAATGTCATAAGTAATTTATTTATTGACTGTAATATTGACTGTAAATTGACTGTAAGTCTGTAATTAATTTGTATTGATGTCTCTTCCCCTCACACCCAAGACTGTAAACACACTGTGGGCAGGAAATGTGTCGTTGTTGTACTGTACTCTCCCAAGCACTTAGTGCAGTGTTCTGCACACAATAAGCACTCAAAAAATACAATTGAATTAATGAATAAGTTTCTGAATAATAGGAGGCAGTATAAAGTCAGGATGAAATAGAATAAATAATTGAATATATAGTTTAATAACATAAGTGCTAGGGGTAGCTGATGGGATTATAGGGAATGTGTTTACCAACTGCTATATTGTACTCTCCCAAGTTTTTAGTACCATGCTCTGTACTAAATCAATACATACAATTGTACTAAATCAATAAATACAATTGATTGATAGAATACCAAGAATTAGGTAAAGCTTCCTGGAGGAGGTGGGATTTTAAGAGGATTTTGAAGTTAGGGAGAACTGTAGGCGGGTGGATTTGGAGGATGAAGAGTAGGTGTCTAGGAAGGTGGGGAAAGCATGAATAGTTGTGAATGGGGCACAATTAGGTAAAGCTTGGGACAAACAGAGGGTTAGGGTGTAGTAGACAAAGAGGACTGAAAGGTAAGATAAAGAATGAAGTGGAGGTGGAAATCCTTGAAGCCTTTGTTTTGATCCTCTGTTTGATACAGGGGAAAATGGGTACACTTGTCTGTTAGGATGGGGCAGCAGTGGGGAGAGTTCCAGGCTGATGAAACAGCATAAGCAAAGTGAAGTGGTTCTGGGTGTCACCTGAATAGGAGTAGCAATTTAATAAAACGTTTATTTGCCTGAAAATGACTGTTAGTCTGTATTGAGTTAATAAGACACCCAAAACTAAATATAGTGTCTAAGCAGAGCAAGAACTCGGATCTAATGCGTACTAAGATTTCTGGCCATCTATTCCCACCCAAAATTACTGCATTTCCTCTTTTCATCCAGGATTATTGACTGTACAATTTCCAATATAACTCCTCAGAGTCCAAAATAGTGGATAATGTAGAGGATTTGACAGGTATGCCAACTTTTCATTTTGAATGCAGGAATGAATTATTGGCAGGAGATCCTAGGAAAATAAGACACACGCGCACACATACACCCACATCTCCAAATGAGGGAACTCAGACACACACAGGGTTGGGGTGGGGAGCAAAGATATTTGAGAGACAGGATAGGGGATTGGGCTCAAACAGGAAAAGCAACAGGGACCTGACAGTGTCCAGGGCACCCGTTTCAAGGCACAACATGAAAACTCACTCCTAGCTGAGGCTGGAGCCAGGAGGCCTATTTTAAAGCACTTTTTTATAATAATAAAAATGCTTGTATTTGTTAAGCGCTTATTATGTGCCAAGCACTGTTCTGAGGGCTGGGGTAGATACAAGGTAATCAAGTTGTCCCATGTGGGGCTCACAGTCTTAATCCCCATTTTACAGATGCGGTAACTGAGGCCCAGAGAAGTTAAGTGACTTGCCCAAAGTCACACAGCTGACAGGTGGCAGAGCCAAGATTAGAACCCATGACCTCACTCTCAAACCCGTGCTTTTTCCACTAAGCCATCCACACACACATACACACACACACACACCCACCCCGTTTGGGGCAGGGAATGTATCTGTGTATTGTTATATTGTACTCTCCCAAGTGCTTAGTAGATAAGCAGCATGACCTAATCGATAGTGCATGGGCCTGGGAGTCCAAAGGTCATGGGTTCTAATCCTAGCTCTGTCACTTGTCTGCTGTGTGACCTTGTCATTTCTGTGGGCCTCAGTTACTCCATCTGTAAGTGGGGATTGAGACTATGAGCCCCACATGGAACAGGGCCTGTATCCAACCCGATTTGCTTGTATTCACCCCAGCGCTTAATAAAGCACCTAGCAAAAAGTAAGCGCTTAACAATTACCATAATTATTTATTACAGTGTTCTGTAAACAGTAAATGTTCAATAAAACTGATTGAACACACATACACACATATACTTTTTCCTTTATCTTTTTTCATCTGTATTTTACATCCCTCTACACTCCTAGACTAAGCTCCTTGTGGCAGGAGGCATGTCTTCTAACCCTCCCAAATGCTTAGAATAGTGTTCTATACACAATAGATGCTGAATAAATACTATTGGTTGTGGTCTAAGCCCTGTTGTGGTCCTAGTGCCCTTTTACAGCTCCAGCTTTTAGCTGGCCCACCCTAATCAAAGAATCCAGATGGGCTAACCTTAGCTGCCCAATCTGCCCCCAAAGCCTTTTGGGTGAAGCTAATGGCCTCCCTGAACTGGTGCTCCAGTTGTGACCTGAATCAACATCCTGATTTGAAAAAAAGGTGCCACAATAATAATAATTGTATTTGTTAAGTTCTTACTATGTGCCAAGCACTGTTAGACCAACATGAGACTCACAATCTACGAGGGAGGGAGAACAGGTATTTCATCTCCATTTTATAGGTGAGAAAACCAAGGCACAGAGAAGTTAATGACTTACCTAAAGTTGCACAGCAGGCGAGTGAAGGATTAGAACTCAGATCTCCTGACTCACAATCCTGTCCTCTTTCCAGTAGGCCATACTGTCCCAGTAGGCAATGCAGCTTCACATAGTAGGCTGTGTATTTTTTAAAAGACATTCTGGCCACAGGTGCAATTTGTGACCATTTCTGCCAGACAAACCACTTTGAATATAACTTTTCTTCTATCGGTCAGTCAAAACTTCTCTGCCTGCTCCAAATCCTCTTTGCCTACACCCATCCTTGCTTTTACTGGCCAGATTTGCATACACCTGAAACAACCTGATGTCCTATGTACGTTTTCTCTTTTTCCTCTTCATACAGCTTCTAAATACATTTTTCAATTCTCAAGTGCATTCAGTGAATATGTTCCAGATAGCATAATCCTACTTAATTTAAGGAGATAGTATGCGATGTTGCTGGATCCCAGGAGCTGTCTTCATAACAAGATTG